>NW_020448863.1:1604821-1679548 GCF_003343035.1 Apteryx rowi
GGACTAATAAGTCAATGCATATTCTTGTGCAATACTCTGCATTTCTTTCCTTGGGGAAACGGCCCTAACTGTGTTACTAGAGATTTCATGAATGTTTTAGAACAGCTGTGCTTAACACGGCAAGGACTTTGGTTTACTTCCACATTATTTATTCTTGAACTGATTGGTTTTCCACCCCTACCCCCCCCCCCAGAATGGTGGCATATGATTTTTTCCCCCCCTTTTTTCCCTCTAAAAGTTCTTTAGTGGATAATTCAGTTTTCCCTAAGCAACACTACATTCAGGGGCTTCATGTCTCGGTTGTAGCTGGAATACCTACTGGGGCAGTATGAGGGGCTTGAATACAATAAAATGAATCACCATGACAAGCTCTACTTAAAAGCTGTTTGGTAAATGTTCTGATACCAGAGAATGCCAGATGAAACAATTCCTTCCTTCCTTCCTGTGTTGGTCCAAGAAGTCACTGCCCTGAAGATGAAAGCAATTGCTCATTAATTCCTTAGACATGCACAAAAAAATGAGGATGCTTCAAGAGTGCATATGTACTTTTTGTTATATATCTATTGATTCTTGCATTATGCTGTGATATCTCAATCTATGGAAAAAAGACTGGAGGAAGGAGAGTAAACCCATTAGCACATTTGAAAAAGGCAAGATCTTTTTCTGAAGTAGCTCTGTGAACTGGATATATCCATTTTAGCCAGTTAGGCTTCCTGGGATCGCAGTGTACTTGTGAGATGGCAGTACACCAATCCACTCTCTTTTCTAATATTTAGCTTATTTCACTCGCACAGTGGTCTATGTGAATTTTGGTGAATGTTTCTGTTACTATTCTATAGATGTAGTGTACTTTACTCAGCAAGCCCCATTAAAAGGTATTTTTTAATTAACTGCATGTAATCTGTGTTGCAGTAGTGGGAGTGTAACTGAAAATTTAATTTGGCCAAGCTGTTCTTGTGCATAGCTTAATATAATAGCACACACGCACGCGCGTGCTCTCTCTCTCTCTCACTTTTCTTACTGATTGTCCTATGTTGCTTGTTGGCTTAAATTCTGTAATTTGAGACTTGTGAAGTTGGAAACTGTTAAAATGTTTTATTTTTTCTCAATGAAAAAATAAACATGTTAGAGCTGGACAAAGTATATGTCAACTTCTTTCATAACAGCGTAGGAGAAAATGAGTTCTGACAACAAATTCCACTATTCTGGTGGAGGGGATGCAACTGGCTTACTGCAGGCTTGTATGTAGTGCTACCAATTAACACACATCCTTAGCTACTGTAATTCTAAAGTGCATTTCCATGCCAAATAAACCCAGATGATCATATGTAAAGCATAGTTGGGAAAGAATTTGAAGTCTCTGTTAAAAAGTAACAAAGCAGCTTCTAAGGCAATTTTTTTAAATTGAAATTAATGGTGTTGGTATCGCAGATAAGGTGTTCTAATGAATTCCCATAGAGATGCCCATGAAGAGTGAAGTAGCTTAATTCTGTGCTTGCTCAGGCATTTGTTTATCATTGACATTGATTAGGCATTAGACACACATCTGAAGATGGAATTTGGCCTGGTCCCTTGTGTTCTAAGGCTGCACAGACGTTTGGTTACCTTTTTCTATTTTGTCTAAAAAGTCTTGTGATAGCACATCCATCTGTCTCTCCCCCTCATCCTCTGCACAATGGTCTGAATTAACCCATGGAAACTAGTTTAAACAGTCATGAGGTTTTTTAAAAATGGAAAGTATTTTTTTCTTCCTCTTCTGGTTTCTGAGGTCATGTTTTTAAGCTTTTTTTTCCCCCACAATCATGAGAGCTTGAGATATCTTTAAAAAACAAACAAACCAAAAATCCTGCAACTGAGACCCTTGAATTCTCATGAAGTCTTATGATTCCAGCGGCTGGAGCTTTAAGAAAGGCATGAAGCTTGCAATAAAAGTCACCCAGATTGGTTAAACGACTGACACTTAGTTAAAATGTGTAATCTTGTGGAAATGCAAGATACAGTAATGGGAGCAAGATCATGAGCTGGGTTCTCATTGCACATGTTTATTTATGGATGGACAAAAATTCAATTAAGGGAGCAAAGGAAATGGGCAATACTAAGATGTATGGAGTATGTAGTGCTTAGTATTGATCACTAAGTATTAAGTTAGTATTAAGATGTGTGGAGTATGGAGAAATTCTTCCTCTGGCTGTTAACATTCTGTTTCTTTTTGTTAGTGTCTTTGCTTTTACTTCAATAGTGTGCTTCTGACTCAAAAAGTTGCATTTCCCTTTCCTTGTTTTTGGGAACAGAAGATTGTTGCTAAAATCCCATAACCCCTAAACCTACAGGATCTTTTTCTCTCTAAAGCTGGTGTCTTCTGCAAGTCAAGCCTGATCTTATGATTTGTGTTCAAACACAGTAGATCATTTCTCCCTTTTTTGCTGGAGTGAATGATTGCAAATGGAGTCAGACTTAGTTGTTCAGTCTTTGGTGAGTGACAGGTCTAATGACTTTGTCACAGAGGTACAGGTCAACACCTAGTTGTAACTCATGAAAGCTGCCTTAAGCACCTGGATTGATGAGGGATTGATCTTTGGCAATAAACTGAGTTACTGGAGTTGCGTGATACGGTTGCTCCATTTAATATCCCCTACCGTGAAGCTTGTTTGAACAAATGCCAGTAATTTCATAGTCTTTCTTTAACTTTCACCTAGAAATTCAGTAAAGGACCTGTTTTGTATGCAGGGCATGAGTTGCCTGGCTTTCTAAGCTGTGGGACTTTACCTAGTTCTGCCTAAAAACTGGGAGCAGCAGGACATCAAAAAAGTCAAGCTGTATCAAGAAACGTTTTGCGTTTCCTACATTGATCCTGAAGCTCTGGGAAGAAATTGTCATTTGCAAGAGCCCTCCTGTCAGGCCCTTCTGGGGTTTCTTTTTCTTCTGGTTTCTTTCAGTTTCTCTTTGCCCTCTACCTTTTTGCCGGCCTGTGTGACAGACACCTCCCAAGTCTTTCCATGCCCCTGAGAGGACCAACGATTTATTCTGCAGGAGATAATCTCATGCACAAGACTTCTTTTTCTTGTGGGAAAAGAATTTTTTTATTGTTTTTATTTTTCAGAAGTGTTGACTTAACATGGAAAAAGATTAGTGTTCTGTAATTCAGAATTGCTCCGTGTCGAGTATCATAAAAGGAGATGACTCTCCCCATACCAGTTAGGAATATCTCTGCCTGCTCATGGCTTTTGTATTTTTTAATGAAATGCACAAAAAAAGTCTGTATTATGTCACCAGGAAACGTTACATGATTAAACATGCTGTCGATTTCCTACAAATTGCAATGGGTATCAGCGTTGTAGGTTAATCAAAGGGCAGGCTGATGAGCACATCTTGTTAACCCTCTTTGATGCTCTGGGTTTCGGAAATAAAACACTGATGCCAGCAAAGAGCCCATGGTTGTGCTCCGAGCTCTTAACCAACTGTCTGCCTGGCTTGCCCGATAGCAGATGGCCGAAATGGAAGTTGCATCCAGCACGTGTCGCAGAGGGCTGCATGATGCAGGTAGCTTATTAGCACCTGTACTCCTGAGCATCATGTCATGGGGTTCTTAATGAACATGTTAAAAATAACTGAAAGCCTAGTGGCTGTTTGCGCAGGACAGAAGAGCGAGTGAGCAGCGAGGGGGCTAAGGCTTGGAGAAGTGAATACTGCGTTTAAGCRTAACATACTTTAACTTAGTGGTGAAAGACAACGGCCAGCCTGTGATTAAAATCTGGCACAGCAGCCTTACGGCTCCTTCCCCCACCTCCTCTGAGGCAGGCCCTGTTGCTCTGCATGTCCTGCTGGCCCTTTCACTTCCCCTGTTTCGAAGTCCTGCCAGGAATAGCACATTTTATACGATGCCAAATGTATAAATTCCTCAGACCGCTTGGTCTGGGAGGAATGTACTAATGGTGTGGCTGACTGAGTTTTTAATCGGGGATGTTTTTAATTTTCAGACCATGCTAATTTATTTTAATCTGAAAATTACAAGATTCGTTTCAGTTCTCCAATTTATTGCTTCTTTTAATATTTCTTATTTGCTTATTTTTAACTATTAACTCTTTCCAGTCTCCCTTCAGCGTTCCTTTTGCTATCCGTAATTGATAAAGGAGCTGTGCAATGCAGTAGACTGACAATACCCTTGAGATGCAAAGATCAAAGTGTGTATCCTTGTTGGTTAGAGTCACATATGATTTTTATTCCAGCAGCTGTTTACTAAACATCTAACTGGGGCTCATCTCCAGATTTTTAGCACTTATTCAGAAATGCTTAGTTCAGTGTGGGATCCTTTTTTTTTTTTTTTTTTTTTTTTTGCTGTTTTACGGCCCTCCTCATTGGAAAAAGAAGGTAGACTCCAAGTTGAGGGAGTGACTTGAGCACCCTGTGGTATTTTTGTTTTTCTTTGACATGAGGTCTAGTTTTGGAAATTTCCTAGTCTGTTCAAAGATTCTTATTTTATAYTAATACCATAGACTTCAACTATTGTCATTGCAGTATCTGCTTTTAGGGTGAAACAACTGACTTTGCTGACTGAAACTGGTTTCTTCAGCCCTAATTGCCTGCACAGTCTAAAACTGAACTGGAGATACTAGGTTGCCTGTTGGATTTTCCCTCTCACAAACCCCCAACAAATAATTTCCATTTCTGGGAAAGCTTTCAAACATATTCAAGTTCAGTGTCCTCCTCTTATGTAGTTTTCTGCCTGTGTTAACTCTCTACACATAAGCGCATTTGTGTGTGTGTGTGTGTGTGTGTGTGTGGTTTTTTTTAATTACGGTTTCCTCCCAGTAGCTGTCTTTTCTTCCTGCCTAATGTAACAGGAAAGTATGAACATGACAGAACTTCCACTGTGATGCCATTAGCATTTTTGTGATGCAACTGTGCAACCAAGAAGAAGCAGTCCATCAGCCGGCACATTTATTAGAAGGCTACAAGCCTGGAGCCCCTGACTGTGTGACCGGGGACAGTCATGCTTTCCCAGGGCAGGCTGAACAGCCTGCTGCTACACCCTGAACTGGGGGTTGCTATCTCAAATTGGCTGTAACAGATATAGACATACATGCAGCAACAAACCCATATATATGGGCATCAGTACATTTTTTTGCCTGCTTCRTGGGGTGGTGCCAGCACCACGATTAGCACAGATATCCCACCCATACCTGGAGTTAGGACAGGCTTCTAGAGAAGCTGCAAGTCAGGGAGCTTCACAGAAGTGAGGTGAATAAATCTTTGGTTGCTAGATATCATCTTGGTTTTTTTTTCCTTTTCTTTCTTTCTTTCTTTCTTTTCTTTTTTTTTTTTTTTTTGCCCTGCCTTGGGTTTATCACAGATGTAGTTGATGGGGGCATTTTTTCAATGGGCCCTTTTCCAGCTCTCGCTATAGTCTCAACTCTGTGTTTAAATTCTTACCCTTTTGCTGTTTTTAACCTCCCCAGACTGCTGGCTGGTTGTTGATGTAGAGGCTGCCTGCTGGGTGCCAATACGGGCTTCATGTTGGCTGCCGGAAAGAGACAAGCTCTGCTTTGTTTGGGGCTCTTTCAGACTTTACCATCAATATGGTGGGCAGATGGGCGAAACATGAGCGTGGTGTAAACAAAACCACGGTGCTCACTGGGGGAGGGGTGAGGGATGGAGAGCTGGTGGCCTGCACGAGGGCAGAGAAAGTGGGGAGTCCTGAAGCCCACCGGAAAGAGGGGCTTGATGTTTTTCAAAATTTTCTGCAAATGGGCAATTGTGGCAGAAACGTTGACCAAAACTGCCACAGATCTGTTGAATTTAATCAAGAGCAGGGCAACCAATATGCCTCCAGTTATGGCAGGGGAGAAATGATTTGTTTTTTCTTTCTTTCTTTTTTTTTTTTCCCCTCTCTTAAGCACATACTCTGTTCTTGTGATGATGCTCTTGATGAGGCCACTGTAATAGGTGAACAAAACAACATTGCCTATGCTTTTGTCCTGCAGAAATTGGCTGTTTACAATACATGAAAGATTTAGTACAGCACGTTGTGACCTTGCACGTTAGGTAATTATGTAAATGCCTCCATGGCGCCTGCCTAAATGCATTTCTATGTGGTTTGAGTTCAGTGGATGGGCTAACTTGTGCTAGTCTTCATCAGATGACAATTAAAAGGGAGAAATGCACAATTGGTAGTAGGGCAGGACAGCCAGTACATTTGGAAAAACTCTTCATCTCTATGCTCGTCTCAGTTACAATTGTCCCTCTGCCAGGTTATAACATTTGGGTGGCTGGGGGGAGGTATTTTCTCACTGGACAAGTCTAAGATGAATAGTCCATGTATATTGTTTTTGTATATAAATACATAAACATCGGAACAGTGGTGGTCAGGAGGAGTATGCAAGTCACAGCCTTTTTTTCAGGGATTTCAGTCCAACAACTCACATCTGGATGCTGGTAGCGTATGTGTGTCAAGACTGGGCTCAGGCAAAGCTAAGAATAAACTCCTTGAGTGCTTGCACTCTCAAAAATCAGCATCAGAAAACTAACAATACAGTATTACTTACCAGTCTTAAAAATTTGCATGCTGGAAAAAAGCAGGTAAGATTTTGTGTGGCAAAGCTGCCTGATGACCCCTCTTGGGACAGCCTGTTGACCTTCTAAACTGAGAATTTGGAGTAAACTGATTTTTACACTAGGGCCTTAAGTTGTTGGTGGCTAAGTCACAGTTTGCTACCCTAGAGCAAACTCTTTGTTATCCAGGAGTGGGATGATTTGGTCGAAGCTGTACTGATACGTGCTGTACAAATGATTGTTTTGATTGTGTAATTTTTTTCTGGCTCTTCCTTTCTGTTTAGGCAGCTAGACAGAAGAGCTGAAACTGGAGCAAAGCCACAGGGTTAACAAAGCCTAAGTCAATTAGTTTCTTTGTTGTGTGTCGGCCTTTGTTCTTTTTTTCCCCTTACTTAAGTTAGATCAAGGTGAAATCAAAGAGGAAAAGATGCTGTCGTAATTTATTATCTTCTCCAAGACAAACATGGAATAGTCCTGTCCCACTCTCTCCCCACACTCACAAAAAAAAAAAAAAGAAAGAAAAAAGAAAGGAAAAAGAAAAATAAAGAGAAAACAAAAAGTAAAAGGTTGGGCCAAGTTGGCAGGATTGTTTTACCACTTCCATTGTGCGTGCTCCGCTGTATGGAACTTCATGCTGTATTGCAGTAATTTACACTGCAACAGAAAATGTTCAGAAGCCCTGTTTTGAGTAAATGTTTAACTTTTGATAAATGCTGTATTGTTCTAGGCAGAAAGCAGTACAAACATGTCACCATTTGGTACCTTTCCAGCATGCACGCCTTGTTCCTCTATGATGCTTTTGCTAGACTTGAATGAAATCAAGGTACATTAGGTACTCATCTGAAAGGAAAGATAGAAATGTAATTCCAGCAGCCCTCTTCATAGTCAGGTTCATCCATGGTGTAAGATTTTTCATTGCCAGTGGAGGAATGAACTTGTCCCATTTCATTTCTTTCCTTGCTAGTTCCACTAGATAACAGGACCCCTTGTCTGGACATTGTCCCATTGGTCTGGGACTGACTCTTTTGTCCCTAAGTCTATAATGAATAGATATACCTTCATACTGTTTTCTCTGCTGTCCGGAGAAGACCAGTGAGTGTCTAGGTGATACTACTCACTAAAGCATTGCCTTGATTGTCAGAGGCTGAGATGGGCAGTGTGCAATTGAGGTAAACTTCCCTGAGAGCACGGGGAAGACRTCTGACCACACAGAGCAGCAGAACTGAGCTGCATTTGGAGGGTAGACAAGGATGGTAAGGATGCTTCAGAGACCATAAAGTAAGTAGAGCTGCTATTTGAGAAAAGGGAGAGTGTTTGTTCTAGTCACTGGTTGCCTCTAAAAATGTATTCAAATATTATCCAAGTCAAAAACAAAAGGCAGGCTATATGCATATTTACAGAAAGGAGAAAGTTAACCACTAGGCAACGTGCATTTCAGAACATTTCACCGTAGGTGGAAAACATTGTCCCTCATGTCTGTCCAAACTTCCCATGATGAACTCAATTAAAATAAGCCAGCAACTCTGAGCCCAAAAGCGCGTTTTAGGCCTGGCAGCAAATGTATGAGAGTAGCCCTGTCACAGAGATTTCTGCCATCTTCCCTCCCTCTCCCTTCTCTTCAGGCTTCAGGCTGTTGCTTCCTATTTTCTGGAAGGAGATTCAGGAACAAAGCATGCTGTGCATGAGCAGAAGCGTAGTAAGCCCTTAGAGCAAATAGCTTGATCATGGAATGCAAAAATTAGTACTCATGAAAATGGACAGATCTATGCTTTAAGCCAAAGCTGTTTAAACTGTGCACTTGAATATGGAAAAAATGTAATTCTTTCTGACCATCCTGCACTAACAGTAGCCATGGCAGAATTAAGCTCTCTGAAAGAGAGCTGAACTTGCTGAAAACGAGAGAGTAAAGATGTGAACCTGCAGCACATTCACCCAGTGCAGAACAAATAATGCAGAGAAATTGATTCAGAAAATCCCAGCAAACCATATCTTAGTTATTTTTGTGTTACTGGTGTTTGTACTTTAAAACAATGAAATAGTACTCCAAAGGCGGTTTTTGAGAAGGTGTTAAGTGTGGATTTTGTAAAATACAAAGTTCAGCAGTGTCAGAACATTTTTAAACAGGAAGTTGAAGCAGGCAAACCTTTTATACCTTGCATTTTCCTCAGGATATGGTGATGAATAATCCGCGTTAGTAATCCAAACCCTGCAGTTCTGCGGCACGGTATATACACCTCRAACAGGGTGCTCTTTTAAGTTAGGACATTTTTATTTTAGATGTTTTTCTTCATGCAAGCAGGCCTATGTAAGCATCTGTAACGCACAGGTGATTACAGTATAATGAAAAATTTCTCTTCCTCTTTCAGATATCTGTAGTCATTGCTGCTCTTGAGTCAGGTGATATTTAAACAGTGGGAGCTGGATGGGAAAAGATTCACCCAACTGTCGCATCACCAGTACGTGGCCAGTGCAGGTTTAATTTCCTCCTGAGTACACAGTTAGATTTTGGGTTTGTTGTGGGAATGAGTGTATGGATGTGTAAGGAGGGTGTGCTTGTYTGAAAGGGAGTTACAGCTCAAATCTCAGGAAAAAATGCCCCAAGAACTTTGGAGGTATTACCAACCCTGCTATTTTTCGTCTCAGTGCAAATGCTAGTTGTGGTTCTTTGATCTTGCCTTTATTAAGGTAAATGTGTTAACTGCACCTAATCAACCACCCAGGCACATGGCCCTTCCCACCCTACAGTCACTCACTTTACCAAACAAAATAAATTGCCTGTGCCCACTCAGTCTCTCTGCGGACACAGCTGGAGAACAAGAACAAGCAATGATAGTTAGGCTGCCTTAACACACTTGTGGGAGGTGCTCAGGTGACGAACATGGTATAAAATTAAAATTGCCTTTGTTCTATTTAAAACTATTGCTGCTTTTAATTTTTACCATATTTCACTGACTTGGAAAGTGGTATACAGTTGTAGCATATGGCCCAGTAAACATTTTTTGGAGCAAGYGAGACTGGGCCTTTAATAATTTCTCTAACTAGAAGAGCAACAGTGAAACAGAGCTGCAGCCTCGCATACGTGGTTTCTGCAATTAAGGGCTGCAGCTGTTCTACTTTTTTTTGTCTCTGTGACGCAAATCAAAGCGCAGCAATGGTATTGCCTGAGGGAAGAGAGAAAGCGACTTGCTTGCTTCCCCGTGCTGATAACCAAGCAGTGATGACAAGAAACTGGGGCAAAGGAAAGTTCAAAAGCAGAATCTGGATATTACAAATGACTGGAGATATGCAGGTGCCTCTTGTTCAGTCCATAGGGAAATAAAACCCCCTGAATGTCAGAAGAAATAATTGGTTATCAAAAGAAAAATATGTAGGACTGTAAATTTTCTGTCACTCAAAGGTTTTCTGACAGGCACAGCAGTTGCCATCTATATACAATCAAATATATATTACAGTTATCCCATTTATAAGCACGATTAATTTTTACATAGTGACTTCAACCTGAAGAACCTTGATTGTGGCACGTTCTGATTTAGCTGCCTTGTTCAGATGTGTTTCGAGTCATTCGATGAATTACATGATCCCATCCAGTGTCCTGGTGCTCTTTTTTTCTTACATAGCTCTCAAAATGCTCTCCGCAGGAGGAAGCCATAAGGAAACAGAGGTGCAAAGGGTGGTGTGATGTGTTTGAGGTCACCTGCCCAGCAGAGGATAGAATTCAGATGTCCTGAATTGCAGCATCTTTATTGCTTTCTCCTCTAACTTCTAAATAATCGATTTGTGTGGCCCTTCCAAGTGTGCCTGTATGTTTATGCTTGTGGTTGTCCAAAATAAGCTCCATAGGTGTTTTATTTAAACTCAATTTTGCTTGTTTGATACAAAGCCAAAACGAGGCTAGAACTTCCTTCAGACATCAAAGGGGCTTCACCCTTTTGTGACCACGTGCGCTAGTGAAGTTGTGTCTGTTGGTTGCCGCTTTCTGTGCGTGCCAGCGCRGGCAGCTGGCTGCCTGGCAGGAGGGGAGGAGCAGCCAGGTAAGGGCCGCCAAGACTCTGCCCTGGAGCTGCCGTTCTTGTCTCATACAAACTCTGCCCGTCCCCTGCTCCATTGCCTTTCCTTTCCGTTCCCTGAGCTGGTGGGGACAGAAGTCTCTGGTTTTCTTCCCCTGCCCATCGTGCTCCTCCTGAATAGCATCACAATTTACTGCCCATCTATGTCTCTGATACCACAGTCCCCTCCAAACTTGCAAATCCCTGATCTAAAACAAAACTTAAGAGGAAGTATAATTCTGTTCTTCAAGACAAATGAAACAATGGGTTTCTCTGTCATCATTCATGGTGATCATTCAGCCACCTGTATACCTAATCTCAGGCCAAATAATGAAAGATCAACTGTTGTAGAAGCAACTTAAAATAAGCTGTATCATGGAAAGTGTTGGGTCACTTTAAAGCTGCTGCTACTAGTCCTGCCTATACTATAGTTGCTAATGACTCAAGTACAGAGTTGAGTAAAAACTTCTTCCAGTGGTACTTGCATCAGCAAAACCCACATGCTAGAATGGAAAAAAATCCCCATTTACTTCAAGGCTGGAATTTAAAAATTCTTTTTTTTTTTTAGCTCCAGCTTTATTTTCTCAGCCAAGGCAAGGACAGATTGTAGGACTGAACAATTACCATCAATCTAAGTGGTTTGCAGCACTTGACCTAAAACACGGAAATAGTTCAGAAATATGTTTATATGTTTGCTAGTAACAATTTTATTGGTAGTAAAGAGGCCTGTTGACTCCTTTGCTGGGAACTGGTTTTATATCTCGGTTGTCATGACTGGAGACTAGGGGAGTATGAATGCTTTATAATGGCACTTGGGGCAAGATCCACAGAAGTACTTATGAGCTTTTCAGGCATCTGAATGTTACTGGGTAACCCCAAAATGACCCAGCTACACTTGTATAGTTGTTCTTCGGTCCTAAGGCATCATACATTTTTACRTATGGGATCCCATCTCTGTAAATGTGCTTTCTTCAGGCTGACGCAAAAAGGCTTCCTGAATTCGGCAGGTTCCCATTTTGATAAGTGGCTCCTCAGCTTGATGTGTTGCAATACTAACATATTTTCATGAGTCTTGCCTTTCTGTGTAATTTTTACACTTAGATATAGTTTAAGGTGAGAAGTGAAAATGCCTTCCTACCTGATCGAGTTGTAACCATAATGGTAAGTGAAGTTAGCATTAGAGTTAAAATGTTTTTATGACTCCACCTTCCTTCATGAGGGGAAGATGGAGCTTCAAAATCTACTGTACACTAAGTATTTATTAATGATGTTTTCCAATCTTTGTTTCTCATCAGTTCTGCTGTCTTTGAATCTTTACAGTAATGAATAGTCATTAACCTTATTATGGTGAATCAATAACAAGCCTAATAATTCCTGCTGTAAAGTGTTTTAATATCAATATCAAAGGCAATATTAAAACTTATTAGTCATTTATTTAAGGCAATTGATATGGCAGTGTTTTGTGGAAAAAATACCTAGATCAAATGCATGCATCACTAGTCTGATTTCAGTAAATTTTACAACTTTTCCTGCTGTTTATAGTTATGGTAATTGAGTGTTAAAGACTTCCGACTGAGTCTGATGCTGACTCTCCTTCCTTATTATTTTCTTCTTTTAGTCACCCTTGAACTGGATTCATCTCAGCTACAGACTTATTAATAAGAACAAAAAGACCCTGCCACTATTTGTAGTATTTCCCATAGTCTTGGTACTGATTGGTCAGCAGACAAACTTACTGTTTAAGGTTGTATTTTTTGAAGTCAGCATTGTTAAACACAACTGAATGTGGAATTTTGAAAAGACACGTGCTTTTTATTTACTGGACAAGTATTGGATTATTGCTGTCTGTCACCATTCCCTATTTTTCTGGTAGCACTGCCCACATGCAGCTTCCAACTTCATCTATGTGATATTCTAGACTAGGCCTACACAAATTTTTATCAGTATCTGCACCTTGTCTTTTGGGAGATCTCCCTATTTTTTTTTTACCTGTGTCTAGTGTGTCTGGAGTTTCTACAGTTTCTAGCTGTGTGGACCACGTGCACCTCAGTACTTGGCTGGCCTGCCAGAGCTGGGCTGGAGCCTTTCCTCTGCTGAGCGGGGCTCTTGGAAGCTACCAGAGCTCAGTAAAGCTACTCAGTAAAATTAATGGGTTAATCCTGTTCAAGACCTCCAGAATTGTTTGCGAGGGGAAAAATCAGATATAGTAAAAGCTCAGGAGACTTCAGTGGTTCCATAAGTTGTCTAGCCAAAGACATTTGTAGTCCTCCTACTTTGTATTTAGCCTTATGGGCTTAAGTCAAGTCATCTCCATTTTATTAGAGTTCAAAGAGTAAATATTTTTTTCTGCATGTGATCTCGCAACAATATTTAGGGTAGAAATCCTTGTTCTGCAGACCTGTATAACTACATTTTGAGTAAGTGTACATTTTTGTAAGTGATATAGCCACTTTTTGAAGTTAGGTCTTTATCTTCTAAATAACTTACTTTGAAATGCTGCCCCAAATCCTTTTCCTATACATGAGTAGAACCTTGAACAAATCAGAATTTGTTCTTTAGTTGTGAAAATATTTGATCTACATCCAGATTACAACACTGTAATCTGGTCCCCTGGGTCAATTATTGGAGAAGGTAAGGTAGAGGAAATGTTCTCACACTTGCAGCTCCGGCTTGCTCTAAACAAATACGAAAAGACATTTTAATTTTATTTTCTGAGACATTACAAGTTTAAATGCATAATGAAATCTGTGTTAATTTTATGGGGTTTTAAATAAATTCCAGTGGCCTGTTGAAACTAAAAGTTTCTTACGTCTTCTTCCCGCCTCCCTCTAACTTCTTCCTCTTCTCACAGATTCCCTGCTGTGCATGTTGCCTCTAAAGAGGAACTATGTTAAAACGTTTCCCTGTGGCTTCCAAAGAAAAGGAAGCCAAGAATTGGCTTGTTTCTCTTATATCAGTGTAACGTCACTGAAATTTGTGTTCCTTAGACTATCAGATATAGGGATGATTATTGACGATGTTGCCTTTTGACAGTGAGGTTGTGGTCAGGTACGGCTTTGCGACGTGTCAGTTAGGTGACTGTGCTGGACATTGCTGAGTAACGTGAGCTTGTTGTAAGATTCCTTCCTCTAGTAGATGTGGCAACAGCAGAAAAAAAAAATGCTATACGAAACTCTCTTGCAGCCTACCAGTTACCTAGCAGTTACTTTCTTATAATCTTATCTTGGCTTTGCCCTTAGCCTATGAGGTGACCTTGCTGAAGGCCTCCTGCTTCTCTGTGCCTTGGTCCCTGTAATCTTGCACTTAGAAAACAGCACTGATAACAAGATCCTTTTTTTTTTTTTTTAAATGGAATGTTGTGAGAATTGCTTTCAGGTTTTTACATTTGGGAACCAAAAAAAAGGAGGGAAGGGAGGGGGGAGATGACTGCCTCTCAGAACCACCTTCCCATACAGAAATCTGGGAAAGAAGGAAACACTACTTTTCRTAGTGGTTCAAAACTGTTAGCATTTCTGTTAAGTTTAGCTGTAGGCCAGGGAACTGAATGGAGGAGAGTTAGCAGTGAAGTACTGGTAATAAACAAATCAATACTTCAGTCTGCAAAGACATTTTGTTTAGGGTGTTGAATACTTTTTTTGCTCACACTTACATGTGATAACAGCAAAATGTACATATTATACTCCGAATAATGTTACTTGTGTCATGTTGGTATCTTTTTGTCACCAAGGACATGATTCTGCTTGCCTTAAATGCTTGCTGATTTTAATGGGATTTGAGACAGTCTTTGCAGCTTGCAGGAAAAGCAGTTGCTCTAAYGTCCCCTGTTTGTAATCACAACAGTTATATTAGCTAGCACAAATGACTGCTTGCATGCATCTTGGGCATTTGCATAGTATTTTCCCAAATTTGGGCCTTTAAATACTCAGCATCTCTTTAGGTTCAGCCTAATAAAAGCAGGGAGGATTTGAATGCTGAAATGGCCCATTTTATAAATTTATTTGTGCAGTTTTCAAAATAATTTACATTTTCTCYGCTTTTATGTGAGCTGCAGTTAACCCCCCCCCCCCATTACTTTCAATGCTTGGTATTTAGCTTTTTGACTTTTTGTGTATTTGTTTGCTTTTTCATCCTAGAGGAACTAGGGTTCCTCTCCATTCATTTTACCTAATGTAAAACATTAAAATTCTGTCATAGGAATTACTATCATTAATTTTTTTTCTCTTACTTCATGTATGGCCATTTAAAACTTAGGATTCTTGACCCCTCAGTCTTCTCCAGACATGGTGGGATTCTTTAACATGACCAGTCAAGGATTGGTTATGGAATAGTTTTTGAATTCTTACCTGCCTCTGTGAGATGGGCTTTTGGGGATGCCAGRGAGGAAAGATGGGCAGGAATCATAACTGTTCTCATTATATAGTTATTAATGTATTACATCTTGCATAAGCACTGAACAAGGGAGGGAAGATATGTTTCAGTTGAAATCGTTTTTTAATCCTTTTTTTTACTAATAACAACCCATTATTGGCCTAAGGGGATTTATTTATATATATATATATATTTATTATTATTATTATTATTATTATTATTTGATTCTGTTCTGTATTTGTCTTAGTGTAGTTTGTTTTTGTCCTTATGAACTAGTGTTTAAAAAAAAGCCAGCTGTGTCCAAAAAGTAGCTCTCTGGAGCCATTCTCCCCTCACTTTGCCTGGGCTTCGTGACTTTGGTAGACCCGGGACAAGGGCTGGAGAGGTTTAGGCACCCTTTGTTTGGTGCTGCAATCCGTCACCTACACGAGGGACCTTGGTCTGCCCCCAGGCTTGACTTCTGTTGACTTCACTAGAGGATACTTAGGAGTGTGGCTGCAAAGCGCTTTTGTATGGGGCTCTGCATCTCTGAAGAGAGAGAGAGAATATTTGAGTGTTTTATAAGCATAGAAGCCTGTTTAACTTCTACCTTCCAGTCGTCTTTTCCTCCTCAACTATTTGTTTCCTCTTTACTACTGTCAGTTGTTGCTAGTAACAAGGGAGATTTTTTTTGTGTAGGGGTGGTGTCAAATGCTTGTTTTAAGTAATTTTGCAGCTGGACACATGCCATCTTCGCATGTGACCTGTACTACTTCTGTTTCTGTGTGGCTGAAAGGAAATGAACAAGAGCAGAAATTGGTCTTGTAAAGGTGTAGGTTAAGATAAAGAAGAAGTATAAGAACTGTTAATAAGCGACCACCTTATATGAGACATGTTACAATATTACTGCAAGATTTTCCAGTTTCTTAAATGCAGCAGCCATGTCGTTCACCTCTGACCTGGGTGTCTTTATTGTGCTCAAAATAAGAGAGGTGACAGAAAGGAGGAAAGGTGTAGAAAATGTGATCCACTTTTTTGGTCCCCCTCCCCTAAATGTGTTGGTTTTAAATTCATTCATACTGAGGTACATGGCTTATTTACAGTTTCTCGTAATTATTGAATGAGTTCTGCATCCGAACAGACAACTGTAATCAGACAGCCAACTATTTACTAGTTCCTCTGCTTGCATTTGCATCTATTTTCATTTGTAATGTTAAGAGACATTTCCAAGAGGACACTTAAAGCATTAAAAACAAAATGAGAGGTATTTTGTTTGGCTTTCTGTTATCATTGCCTTCAATAAAGTGGTTTTAATGTTTGCTCCCAAATGCATGCTTGTGGGTGGGGAGAGAGAGGCAAGGACACAGTTACAGTTGCAGATATTTTTCTGATGATTTCCACCTAACGCGAAAACTTAGTGCACAACAAAGCGCTCAACATGGAAAAGGCTCTGGAGCACCCTGACAGTTTTATTGACTGTCCCTTTTGTAGTTACATGCTGGCTGCCTTTGAATTGATAGTTAGCAGAAGTGAGTGAATACACATGGCTTTTGTAACGCAGTGATAAATTGGTGGAGAGTTGGACCACAATGGCTTCAGGAGTTACGTGTTCCCCGTCAGTGCCCCAAGGCCACTTATGTTCTGTGTCAGGGGGGTGCATGTGAATACCATACGTCACCAAGACTAATGTGCCTCGCTGCTCCTTCTAATGGGCACCGCAGACACCGTGCGCTTGGAAATTTCCGTGCCTGCCTCCGAGATAAACAGTAACAGGGCCAGCTAATTGTGAATGTTGTTAAACACCAGAGCTGCTTGCTTGAAAGGTGGACCTGGCAATTAATGAGCGCTATTAAATGGGTGAACAACAAAAAAATACAGTAAAATCTATTTTTTTCTTGAGAAGGGGCTCGGTGCTAACAAATTGGAAGGGCTCTTGTCCAGACTGGTTGCTGCTTCCGTGTTAGGAAGCAGGTACAGGCTGGGAATGGGGGTGGAAGCGCCATAATTTTAACAGTACCATGTGATACGTTGGGCATTTGATTGCAGAGGCCAACCCAAGAAAATACACGGGAGAATGCGATCTCAAGGCTCCTTAACTGGCATTGAAAAACTGAAGCGTTCAAAATGGAGCTGGTATAGGGTGCAAAATCTGCTCTTGGCCGGAGGTCAGGTTGTGATGTGTATACTTTAAAGACAAGGGATCCTGGTTCAATATGTATGTGAGTAAGCAAAATATTACGAAACAAGGCTTTCAGGCAGGCACTTTGTAGCACTTGCAGAGTGGTGTTGATTACTGAGATATGCTCTGGATTTAGTGAATTTTGGAATGAATTAATCTCGGAATTGGCAATAAAGTGAAGTGCTGTTACCTGCATTTCTCCAGGCTTTCTCCTGTTTTCAGTTGTGTTTAATATAATAGATTTAATGGAGTTTAAGATAAACAGAGATGTTTCATGCTTTATTTCAGAAGCTGAATGTTCTTGGAAAGTCTGTTGTGTTTGGTTGAATGATCAGTGTTATAAATCACAAAAAAATGACAGCAATTCAAAGAATAAAACCAATGGAGTACAGATACTTTTCTTCTATCTTTCATGAAATTCATGAAAAGGCTAATCATATGGTAGCTGCTACAACCACAGCTCTGTTCCTTAATGTGTTTAGAAGTGCCAAAACAACAGTGCAGCATAAATCACCCATTGAAACTCATCTTTCTGTTCAAACATACTGCTCAAAAAAGCCGGGGGTGGGGGGAAGGGGGGGAGATTGATGGAGCAGAGAATGACTAGTATTTGTTCTTTAAACAGAAAAGCTAAAAACTGGGAGGACAGGATGTTCATGTAAATGGAAAGCAGAAACCAGCTGGAAAAAGGGGTGTCTATTTCAAAATGAGGTAAAATGTACAAAAGCTTCATGTTTAATAGTCTTATGCATTTGCTTTCAGGATTTTTAGGGCATATTTGGGGTCTGGTACAGAGGTTCCCATGCTGAATACCTGTGTTTAGTGAATACTTGAGCAAATAGTCACAAGGAATCTGTAGAAATGGCCAGAAAAGCATATGTATTAGAGAAGCTAGAATTAAAACCTGAATGAATCTAGAAGATCTACACATTTTTATAAATGCAAATTATAAAACTTTGCATTCCTGAATGATGTTCTCCCTAGGATTTAAACACTCTGGCATTTTATTTTCAGAGCATCCCAGCAATGTAATATGACACGGTAGTGTCTGAGTAGATTACTTTTACTCTCTCGCAGAAAATCCAGTTCCTAATCTTATCTTGTTCTTTAAGATAAATATTTTATTATATACTGGCTGATTCTCTACTGCGCATTTATACTTTGTACTATTTCTGTTGCTTTCTTGTTCTTCAAAGCACCTTCTAGCTTTAAATAAGCTTTTTCAGACCTCAGGAGATCTTTACCCTTTTGTTACAGCTGATGAAGAGGTTAAATGACCTGGTCAGGGCTGGGCAGTGAATCAGTGCTGCAACTGGGAATGGGAGAGAGGGGCATCTTCCAGACATTTGTTTTAACCATTAGTCAATAATGATGAGCTATGGAGTGGGACGCTGCAGTCGAGAGTATGTCCCTGGTGGGGTTTTTTTGTTTTTTTTTTTTCTTCTGTAATGATGGAAACTTTTACGGTCCCAATGTGTAGCTTCTCAGTCCGATCAGAGTTAGGGAGCCAAAGGCAAGATGTCCTGCTGGGCTGGAGAGCAGGGAAGAAGGTGGCAGCAGAAGGTTAAACACCTGCTGGACGCCAGGATGGGGCTAAGGTGGGGCATCTTCCTGCCTGTTTCAGGAGGATGGTGTTGGCACGTGACCTGAAGCGGGGCTTTAGAGCATGAGATGAGAAGCTTTTCTATTTTAATAGTGAGTAATACTAACCTTTTCCTCAAATGTGTGATCCTGCATTCAAGCTAGCAAAGCTGCGGGAGTAAGTGGTATTTTCTGGGAAGCGTTGTTGCTGGTCACAGTCCAGTGAAGCTGGAGAGAAGAATTTATGGTCCATGGGCTGGATATGGCCCACAACTTTGTTTTATAGAGCCTGTGCTCACATTTCAGACTTGTCCCCGCCGTTGTTCAGTTTTGCTCTAGGGTGCATACGTGAACGTGTGGCTCGCCAAGCACATTTGAAGGGCCTGGGCAGCCTTCGGCATTTGACCTTCCCTGGGGAGATCTGAGGAGCAGAAGGGGGTGTGGTGCACCCAAGCTGACCACAGATCTGGAGAGAAAACCCCTCTTCCTCTCTGGTTGCTGAGAAATGAAATTTCTGCAGTGTGTAACAAGTCTGTGTGTTTACGCAGTATTCCTTGTAGTGGGAGGCTGATACTGAAGGTGGAATAAAGCACGCTCCAAGTCTCTTCTAGGGACTGTGTCAGTTTTTATCAAATTTTACCCTGTTTAAACAAGAAGGTTTTGGAGTAAATATCCCTGAATTCCAGTCTTTGAATTAATTTCAGCATTTCATACCTTACGATGCTTCAGGTTTAAATTATTATTGTCTGAAATAATACATTGCCTGCTTTTAATTAAATTTTTTAGAGTGAATTACTTTTATTTCCTTGATACAGTCTGATCCTGCATCTTGTGATAAATGGATTTTTGTGAAATGGGTGCACTGATTACTCCATGGCACACATCTGCTAAAGGATGCCTTTGAAAGTTAGTGGGCAGATTTCTGATGGCAATCTCCTTTCAGTACAGTAAAGTCTTGCTTAAGTCATTTTATCCTCCCTCTGTTTTTCAAACTGTTTTTTTTCCATCTCTCCCTTCCTCACCCTACCCTAATCTTTCCTGCTCTCCAGGTACACTTTGGTTTATATCTGTTCATAAATAGTTATCAAACATGATTACTAGCAACTCTGGTGTTGGATGGTTTGCACACAACTCTGACGCAATTACGAACTCTTAAAAGCTGCACTGTATGCAATTACAGGGTTATAAAGCCTAATCTGGCTAAAAGCCAGCTCTATACAGGATTCTAAAATCCATATAGCAGTGGCAATTTTCGAAATAGCTGTCAAAGAAATGCTTTGCTCAATTTTTGAATTATTACTAGAAAGGTTCGTGTGCATGGGAGTGTCCTATGTCTCTCTTTGAGTGTTATGGCTGCGTATGGATAAGAGCAAGGGAGAAGCCTACAGAGACTCAATATGACATTATTATATAACATTATTWTATTCTCTAATAAATGTCATCTTTTAAGTCCAGCTAATTTGTTGTGGGATAAATGARACACACAAAGTTTTAATAGATTTTAGTCCAAATCAGTGCTACATACTTCTGGAGTTAGGGAATTTTACTTTCTCCTTTATTAATGGTTACAAGGCTTTGCATATGTATAGCTGTTGCAGCTAACACTGCTTTTATTTAACATAGCCTGTTTCACTGCACAAACCGGTTGTAAACTGCATTAACAAAAAACATCTTCTGGTGCCTAGAAGCGGCACTAGGAGGCTTTGCTGGTACGGTTGGAGTGTCAGAGCTTTCTTAGCACTTGCAAGCCCGGTTTTCAAAAGGGTAAATATAGGGAGTTCCACCTCATGGATTCAGGGACTGAAACTTGGAGAGAGGAAGTAATGTATTCACATTTCAGTATAAGCAAATGGGGTTGCTTATATGGAGGCTGGGTCTCTTAACTTCGTCTAATGCCATGATCATATTTATATATATATATATGCTTTCACATATACACATATATAGATATATATATGTATGCATGCCTATTACATAAAAGGCCTCCTTTCTGAAGCTATTGCTGTTTTGGGGTAGTTAACAGGGAGTAATAGGGTTGACAATAAAGTGCGCTAAAGACTGGGTGAAGCTTCACATCTTTATTTTTGCAGACCCGCGGTAGCGGTTGGAACGTTCTTTTTGGCCTGCTGCTGTGTGCACTCTGCCAGTGCCATAGCACTGATTTCAGAGAGAACTGCGCAGAGAGGAGGCCTCTGCGGACAGTGGTTTGCTTTTGCTTGTGCACTAGAATTAGTGCTGAGATGGGACATCTGGGAGAGATAAGTAATTGTATTTATGACATAAAGTTGCATTAAATTGTTGTCTTGTTTATTAGAGGAGCTACAGCTGGAGAAAACCTGGAGCTTTTCAGTAACCTCTGCGCTTTCATTTTGACATCTAGCAATCTTTTTTAAAAAAAAAGATCTAATTACTAGTTATGGTTGCTCAGGTACTTGTATTTTGTCATTCTGGGTCACCTTTTATGAAGAACAAGTTAAAAGCTCTTTAGTGTTCCTTGCACTTTGTTATGGGTTTATTTTGAAGGTTTTTTTCCATTGTACTTCTGTGTTTTTTTTCCTTTTTCCCATAATAAAGTTTGAATTTGGAAGTGTGTGCAAATGTGAAGTAGCAGAGTTAATGATTGTCTCATCTGGTTTTCTAAAATAGTGCAAGGCACTGAGTCACTTCATGCCACTAATAAGTTGCATCATTTTGCTAGGATCAGAATGTTCCAATCTCAAAACAAGTACTTTTTACAATGAAAAAACGGTTGTTACTATATATTATATATATGTGTGTGTGTGTGTATGTGTGTATGCACTCTCTAATATGTCTTCCTATCCAAAGATGATGATCTTTCTTACTATGTGGGGGGCAGTGAAATAATAACCACCGTCTCTCTCTACTTCACCCCAGCCTTCAGTTTCAGTAGGGGAAGATATATAAAATAAAGAAGTTTAAAAAGGTTCTAGTTTGAAGATGTTTGTAACTGTGAATGGGGAAAAATGTCAAGAGACTTGATGGGTTAACTTTTTTATTGTTTTTATTTCCAATATGTTGGATGCATCATCTTTTACTTCCAGTTTTGAAATGATTCCTGTCCATATTTGTGAATTCTATTGCAATGCTCTAAGGTAAATTCTGCAAAAAGCCACGTGTGTTCCTCCTTCTGGTTGTGTGCAGATGTGTTTGCTGTGCTGAGTGCTTGATACGCTGATTTTTCAGACTTTATCAAATGGGAATGAAAAGCACTATTTTGACACCAATTATTTTACGTCTATTTCCCTTCTCATGCTTTGCCAGCAAACCTGGTCAGTTTTGCCATCAGGATTTCATCAGGCTAAGTAAATGTTAATGTTTTAATGGCTCCACTGCTAGAAATTTCCCCTTGGATGGAAAAAGCAGGCTGCAGGGAGAAGCCAGCAAAGGAGCATTACGTGTACAGGCAGTGCACTTGTGCTGGCACCTGAGGCCAGAGGCACTTGGGTGCTAGCAAAGGCTGGGAAGATGGGACTAAGGCAGGGGCAAGCCTTGACCCTTGGCCAGAGATGGCTTCATTTTATTCCTGATAAATTCCTGATTCCTGCTAAACCCCTGGCAGGAGAGTTTAAGTGCCAGCACACTTAACCCCATCTATTCATTATAAAATAAATAATAAAAATATAAAAAATAAAAATATAATAATAAAATCAATTTTTAGGACTTGGGGATCTTGCATCTCAATACACTGGAGCAGTCAGACCCCAGGACTTCTGTGTCTTTGTTCCCTGAGTCTCGGCAACACTGRCAGGAACCTTATTCTATTTCTACTTTTTGCCCCTGACTGAAAAGAAAAGATAAACTGTCTGTGTACAGGAGGGAAATGCCAAACTGGGATGCTGAGATAATTAATAAAAACAAATGGAATTTATTTTGCATTTTCAAATGGTCTTAACAACTGATGGGTTATGGTTATGAATGAATTAACAGGGAAGTCTCCAAAACCTATTATCCTTACGACAGTGTGAGAGAGGTGAATGTTCAAAAAAAAAAAAAAAAAAGGATCAAGTAGTTGCAGCAAATGTCTGGTGACTTTGGAGCACAAGAGCTGAGCTGGAGGGCAGAGGTTGACATATGTTAGGTTACTGAAAACCATGTAATGTTAAAACAGTTCCGTTCTTCATGCTGACAAATTCTGCAGCTGCCGTTGTTCATATTTTCCATTTATGGAGGCTTTTTTAAAAAACATAAAGACAGCTGATCTGTATGGGAAGATCATAGGATGGTACATGACTTATTTCTTTAAGAAGATAGTTTATATGCTGGATTTTAAAGCAGAGTAAATGCACTGATAATCAGTGCAAACATTTAGTATGAAGGGAAAGAGAAGCTAGATTTCTTTTTTTCCCCCTGTAATAATTCCATGAGATAAAAATACTGGGCAACTGATTTAAATCTCAGTTCACAGGTAGGCTTATTATGTGATGAAGTTCCATGGTCACAGAGTGGGTGACAGCAAGCAAGGATGGATGCTTTTATTTTAACATCATTGCACTCTTACCCTTGTATGCCACTTGCCTGATACTCTCACAAGGTGTCTGCACATAACTTATAAGGAATAAAAGAAAACCYGTTTTTTCCAGCCCAGTACAAACTAGCAGGACCTATAATCTGTGCAAGGGAAAGCAATTTAGTGGTACATTTCTTCACTGTGATGTCTTGAACAGCTGAGCTGCCCAGATCAGCAGCAAATTGCCATGCTTTTTGGATTAAGGTAGGAAGTCCAAAGGGAATAGTGTTGGAGGTATGAAGCCTGTAAAGCTACTCCAGGTTGTTAGAGGTCATATGTGCCTGATTGCCTCTAGCCTCCTGTGGACAACAGGATGCTCTCCTTGAAGACTTTTGATCTGCCCTAGCATGACCAGTCTCATGCTTTGATGATCTGTGTAAGTGCACTGTAAAAGCCTTCAGCAGTTGCAAAAGATTTTGGGGAGAATAAATAAGTATCTCATAGGTAATGTTGTTGAAAGCCCAAAGACTTGACAGGTAGATTCAGGTTAGGTATGGAACACATATTTCGGTGGTTTGATCAGACACCTTTTCCAGCCTCCTCAGCTGGCAAAATTGGACAGCAAATCTCAAACACAAAAGTTTTGATAGAAAAGAAGCTTACCTCCAGTGTTCCAACCAAGCATGTTATGAATTAGTTGTAGTATTCTCTTGAATGAGCCATGGCATCGCTAAGTTCTAAAAACACAGAAACAAGCCTCTATGTAGATAGTATATTCCTGTTAATATTCAGTGTGTGTGTGTCTCTGTATGCATTGTTTTTATTTGTTTGGGGTTTTTTTTTTGTTATTCCATGTACATTTCTCAAGCTCTTTCTAAACTACTGTCACATATTTCCCCATAACTACCTTGCAACAGGCACTGGAACTTCTAGGAAAAACAGCAAGTATCATGAGACTTGTGATAAGACTGTGAATGCCATACTCTGAATGGCTCCGCTCCGAACTACAGTGCCCAAACCATCCTGCTTTCATTATCTAACTAAATGGGCAGGTTTAGTGCTTATTTCTAACTATTTAAATGATCTGAAAATAAATAGAAAATTGAGATAACTTGTACGCATTTGAATGTATGCATGCTRGTAAATATTGGTGGTTGCTTTCTTTGTACATCAAAACATGTTAACTTTATGATATAGGATCATGAAATATTTATTTGTGGCTGAGTTTCTTACAGTCACAAAGTCCTCTTTCCTTGCTCTTCATATAAATGTGTGTTTTGGCATGTCCTCCAGAGACATACAAGTGCCCCTATCATGGGGAAAAGCTTGGGCCGGAGCTGGCACAGTAACAGATACATGAGATTGCAGGCAAGTTTGCATGGGAAACTGTACTCTCTTAGCTTTGGGGAAAACTGCCTGTCCGTGTTGAAGCTGCATGATGAGAGGTGGAAAACCAGGGCCTGATTCTGAAGCAGAACGGCATTCAGAAAGAGTGCAGTTCTGCAGAGTCTGACATGGAGCTGCTGAGTTTGCAGGAAGTACTCATGGTGTTATCTTTACAGTGGATATGCACACTTGACCCCAGGACGTTGGGTTTTAGAGAATATCATTTCAGTGTGTTTGTCACAAAGTGCAGGAAGTTATTTATGGTACAGCTGTTTTAAATTGAAACTTTTGAGAATAATGGGAGAACTCTCCCTCTCCTCCCGTCCCCCTGCTTGAGTTTTCATGCAAGAGCACATTTTGCGTGACTCCATTATTGTTTGAACATCAGGATATTGCATAAGCCTCTCTAGGGGAAAACAGAATATGCAGAAGCAGAAAATGACCTATGCCCACCCACAAGGRCTATTAAATGCAGCTTCACATATAGTGTTAATGACGAGGAACATTACAGGGGGTAGAAGTGGAGGCATTTGCATGTTTCAATTAGTGGGGGGTGGCAGTATTCGGATCCAGGTTCTCACACTACTTTTTACAATGGCTTTCTGCATGACCATGGGCATATCTCCTAACTTCTCTTGCTTCTGCTCTGAATTTGAGCTTTCCTTACTCCTGCAATGAGCAGGGGGAGAAGAAGATAGGAAAGTGCAATGTAGTAATTGCAATCTTTTTTTTTTTTTTTTTTTTTTACTTCTTCTTCATCTAAGTTTCTATAGGCAAAGAAGTCATTAAGGGAAAGTGTACATAAACAGGCTAAGCTGTGCAAATTGCATAGTTTATTTTGGAGAAGTAGCTTTGGTGGCAATACCATAAGACAGGCTTCATCCTAGACAAGAAAAGGTTAACACTTGATAAATTTATGTAACTGCTGCTAAGGACAAGCATTTCTGAATCACCCCACATTCCCGTCAAAATAATCTGGAGTTTTGAGCATTCCACAAATTCAGGAAATGGTGGTCCTTCGCTCCGTAATCTCTAATGCAGTGTTGAGGTTGAAGTCAGTGGCCCTGCTCATTTGAATGTCAAGACAAATACTTACGGTTTTTCAGAATCAGGGATTAAATCTGTGAAGCCTTTTACAAACTTATTTTGCATGACTTCCCCTTCTGTTCCTGAAACATAGCCATCTCTGGGTCAAATGAGACAATTTTTTAATAGGCTCTAGTTGTGCTGGAAATGGATGGGACATGAAGTGCAGGTTATGGGATCTGATCAGACTGTAACCAGATCCTTGGTGTAGATAAAACAAACACTTTTCATATGGGCATACATTGAAACCTTAAGGACCAAAGTGGTACCTCTGCTCCTTGCTCACAAATACAGAATAGGCCACTCACTCACAAGTCTTACTTGTTTTCATATCAGTAGGTCATTAGGATGGAGCTGCAGCTGTATCCTCTTGGTAACAGAAAAGTAGTGGTGAAGGGAAGTTGAAATTTAGTTTGGTCTTTTCTGGCAATCCCATGAGCAAAGAGAGGTCCTTCAGTTTTCTCACCTATCCCCTGTCTTTGTCACTCTTCCTTTGAAGAGCAGTAGAGAAGGCCATTGGCCCATGGAGCAGAAGAGCACATTGCAGCCTTTATAATCCTCAAAATAGAAGAGGATGGGGGGAAAAAAGACAAAAAAAACACTGAGATGATTATACTGAAAAATCTCATTTCTTTTCAAGCGTAAATGAAGGGGATTTGTTATCCCTTAAGCCCTGACACTTGCATAGCACTTAAAAGGCATATTTACACCATAGTGCTAATCAGTGCAGCTAGTGAAGTATCAAGAGACACTTCATTTACTTTGTGTCTAGGTTCAGGAGGGAAAACGGGCCTTTTAAAACTCAGTATCCGTTTGCGGCATTATCTTATCAGGTCCTATTGAAGAATGACAATTGACAAATTGAGGGATGTTTGTGTTTTCCTCTTTTGAAAGGCATCCCTCCTTGAGAGGCAGCGGGCTATGGTTTGACTCCATGAGAAGCAGCCCTGACAAAATCTGGAATTATAAATCATTTACCTGAGATAAACTTTTGATAAACATTGTGGAGAAATCACTGTACTGGTTTATTATTTCAGTTAATGTGAGCTGGCACTCTGCTGTTTATTGCCCCTGCAATTAAAGTTTATGGAAGTTCACGGAAGGGATGCCCTTGCATTTGGTACTTGCTGACTGCTCCCTCTACTGGTGTAACAACTTCTAACGGAGGCAAGTTAGATTAATTTCACTTTTCATACATGAATATTCCTATGCAATATGCAAGTATCAGGCCTAAAATCCACTGCTGCAAAGCTATATTAAAACCCCCAAACCTCTAAGCAAATGTTGCATCTTAAAACTACGGAGAGAAATTTCAAAATCTTGTGATAGCAAATATTCTGGGGTTATTTAGTAAATACGCATATAAAAAAAAATTTCAGGGTTTGTTTTTTAAGCTCTCTTCATGTATGTTCCTCATAGAGCTAGGTGCTAGTGATTTCTTTTTTTCTAAATGAAAGGGAAGATCTTGACATAGCTGTTAGATTCCAGGTGATGGGGATTTTTGAAAGAGAAACTCAGCTATCAGAAGACTTGCTGTAAAATTGGAAGCCTTGAAAGTTTAAAAATTTTTGAAATTTCCAGTCTGATCTCAGGTTGCCTTTTGGGACCAAAAGATTTGCAGACCTGAGTTTCATTGAAGTGGTGGTGATTCTTAGGAATGGATTAGGTTTTCATGAGACCTGACTGCATCCATGGAAGATGGAAGCTGCCTGGTTTTGAATGACAACAGATTAGAAAATTGAGGGATTTAGAACAAATTGCATCCTCCTTTATTCAAATTGAACAAGGTTCATAAATATGAGAGAAGACTAWAAAAAGTGAAGTAAATTAAAGGTCTTCCATTAAAAAAACAACCAAAGAAGAAGTGTAAACACTAACATCTCTGTCTTTCGGCATTGGTTGAATCTTTAAATGTGTAGAGCCTATGGCAGTCCCTGTTGAGGTCCTCACAGACCTCACACCCTGGGGTGTGTATGTGTCACGCTTCTGAAAAGCATGGCATGCTTAGCAAAGAGAGGTCTTTCTTTTTATGGGTATGGTCAAGTAAAACATGGTTCAGTAAAACACTGGATACTTGGGCCTTGAACTGGAAAAATCTCTTAAACTTGAGCAGAAAGCCCAAAAGTATAAAAATGAAGAAGTGCAGTGATTTCAGTGAGGTTTGTTTCCGTGCTTATGGTTAAGCACCTTCTTGCATGGTTTTGTGGAACGTGGCCCCTCTCGGGTAGAGCCCATGGAGGGAAAGGATGGGAAGTTGCAAGCCCTCCTCACCAAAGGTGCTCTTAGTTCCCAGTTTGCCCTTCTGACTTTTGGCTGTCCTTTGTTATGCACATCCTAAGTGGACTTCTCGCTTTGTCCCCATGTCCTCGTTCAAATAAATCAGTTTGGGAAGTGGTGAAACAATCTGGTTTTTGCAGACAGGACTTGTTCCTAGTTATGCTTCAGTGCAGCTCCACAAAGGATGAGGCTGCGCCAGATGTTTTGTAACATGTTCTTCTCATAGGTCAGGGGATGTTCCTGTGTGTGCTGCCTGTCTTGGAGTATTGCTCATTTCCAGATCTTTCTTGATAGCAACCCTATTCTTTGTGACCTTATACTTACTATATGTTTGCTTTCTCTGCTTAAAAACAGTAGAGGTGGAACTTTTAGGTTTTGCCACTTATTTTTCCTTCAAAGATAAATTATTTTGCCATAATGTGTACTAATTGGCTTATTGAAATGAAATAACTTGGCTTTCCATAGTGCGTTTGTCTGTTGGCTTGCTATAACAGCACATCATTTGTATCACTGTGCATATGAATAAATAAAAATGAAGCATGGAGTTTCTTATTCTAGGAATAAATGGACTCAGAAGTACCCAGAGGATTTGCAACTTAATGGGAGACAAAGAAACAAATACAGTAGGCTGCAGTCAAAAACCTCATCCCTGTTTTCATAATTATATTATTTGTTCAGTAATGGAAATATGATGTGGCTTAGTTTCCCAGAAAATCTCTAATTTCCTCATAGACTTTCTGTGAGGTAACTCATTGACTTGTCAAAATCCGACCTATTTTCATGCTGCTGTTTAAGTGTAGTCCTATGCTGCTTCTTAGTAAATGAAGTTATTTGTCTTTAAAACCTGATGGATTGAAAAAAAGAAATAAAATTGGCCTTGTTAACTTCATTGCCTGCATAATGTAAACCCATCATGAACAGCATGCTGCCTGGTTATCTTTTGTATRTATACAAATATACACATATATGTATATTATATATATACTCCACAAGAGATGAGAGGATATTTATATGTATATAAAAGCCAGATAGAAGAAACAATTATAACATACTTAGCTGTCTTTCAATAAAATAGTTTAGCCAGCCAATAAATTTGAAGGTTTAAAAAAAAAAATTACTTAGCTTGGGGTAGTTCTTCTTGGCTTATAGTAATTAGTAAAGTGAGGGAAAGCACAAAGTGTCCTAATTCTAAAGGTATAGTTTTCTAAGACAAAGATGCTAAACAAAAATGTGGAGAGAAGACTAAATAACTTAGTGAGCAACTGGTAATTTATCTAAGATTTCTCCTCAGTAACCATTTGATATTTTTCCATAACCATGAGTTGGCATTCTTAGGTCTGACTGTATCAAACATTTTTCAACATGTTGAACACAACACGTGGCTGGGTGCAGTGCTGGCAGCCTCTAGTTGCGATTCTGCTGGCATGCAAGGCAAACAATAGTTTCCACTGAAAAATATGGGCAAACCAAAGGTGAGAAAAATGTATGAAGAACAGATTTTGTTGCTTTTGGAAACTTATGAAATTGGGTGTTTAACTCCTTTGGTCAGGCTTCTATTCCTTCATTGATTAGGGGGAGATGATATAATCCGATTTAGGGTTATAGTCAGCTACTGTAGAATCAGTGAGTCTGGTGGGGTTTTTTTATTCTGGGGGGTGTTATTTGTTTGTTTTTTTACAATGACTACATGTTAGGAAGTTGGACTGGATGTCCTTTTGAGGTCCCTTCCAACCTGAACTGTTGTGTGATTCTATGAAATATTGACTGCTTGTATTTGAAGCTATAAAACCTTTGCAGACATTAAGAAGGCCTTTTGGTGGTTGTTTGAAAAGGTAAGTAGGGATATTTACCGGCATTTATCATTAGGGTGAAAAATGTAAAAGCTGCATGCTTTCTGTGTTAGTACCTCCTCTATATTGCAAGTGTTGCTGCTTTGTGGTTGGTGAGTTTTGTTTTGATAGGCCATCTCTTCTCTCCAGAGCTTAGACCTGTTCACTGGTTAATGTCAGCTTTAGTCGTCTGCCAAAAAATGGGCTCTTCTTGAATAGAGGAATATTAGAGAGGGAATGTGTTGCAGACCTGTGTCAGAAAACTTGCATGTGAAAACCACTGAAACTTCCCATTTTACTGCAAATTGGAAATCATCTAAAAAAGGTATTTTCAGGGCTGCTCTTCCGGAGTGTGTTGCAAGTTAGTGGTGCATACAAGGAAGGGAAAGCAGAATGAAAGCAAGCGAGGTTCTAGTTGCTTTGATGACAAGTGAGATGGTGATAGCAGTTTTTTTTTTTCCTTGACTAAAATAGGTATTCATAGGGCTGTTGTATAAACATGTGATACGAGGGAATATGTAAGCTATGTCCATTAGATCCAGAGGCTCAGAAAGGCAGAAATGGTAATTGATTTTGCATGTGTTTTTATTTTTGTTGGAAAGCAGGGCTGAAATAGCTCCCTTAGCTCCTTGTACGTAGGTTAAATGTGTTTGAATGGGTCCCTGAGCTCTTTTGTGCTTGCCAGTGATCCTGCAGAATATTATGAAAATGGGATAGGCAATTGTGTGAATTAAGGCTTAAATGACTAACAGGGATAAGAGAGAGATTCTTGTTATTGTGACAATTACTTCTTACAAATGAACTCCAGAGATGTCAGGAATAAATTCTGAGGGCTTTTTCCTCCACCGAGTATTGACGCTCCGTTTGAGCATCATAAGGGGAACACAGCAGGAAGAGCACCTAGCAGGGTACAGGAGGAACAGAATATCCAATGCATCTCACCTGTCCTAGTGTCTCTTGCTTATGGGCCCATTTAAGTATGCTGCAACAGGAGAGGAAATAAAATAAGTGTTAAAGAAAAGATGAAAAAAAAGCTGTATTTTAAGGAATCTGATGAGATAGAAACAGTTGAACAACATTTTTCAATTTCAATGTTCTTGATAGTATACTTGTAAATCATAGACTTGAAGTATTGTTGCTTCATGTTAGGCATTTGGAGACCTGGCAATCTAAATGCCCGAGAGAACAAATTGGCCAGGACTGTGAGATCTGATCAACATTTGATTATTTATTCTTTGTACCACAAGGGCAGAAATGCTTTTCTTCATGTTTTTTTAATCTGTACATATAAATAAAACTTGTAACAGTACAAGAAATATAACATCATTATAATGGACCTTTTTTCTCCCTGGCCTATAGGTATAAATAAAATAGTGACGTCTTTCTCTCTGGGCTCTGTGCATCATTCATACGGTGCATCTCCTTTCTAGGTCACAAAGCTTTTTTCTTATTTCTTTTTTCTTTTTTTTTTCCCCTCACACTTTTTTGTTAAACACAGTGACAGTGCTCAAGGAGAACACAGAACTCTTTGCATCTGCAAGCAACGCCTCTCTGTGGAATGGTAACGGGGCACAAAATCACAAAAACGTGAATTTGATTCAGAATCATGGGATATCCTAATTTCAGTAAAAATACATTTCCTGGTAGGGGTGTCTCACAGATAGATGATGTTCAGTTTGAGGGTATTGTTTTATTTTGTTTCCTGTCCTCTTCCTTAGGAGGTTTTACTGAAGGATGTAGTAAGTATTACATAAGAGCAATGTGTATATGGTAGAGCCGCCTTCAAGGTGGATTTTCATGAGGAGATCATGATGTTAACATTCATTTCATATGAATCTGCTGATGTAATTCCAGTGCAGTTGATGGGATTTTTCTAGTTGAGAACTGGGCCTGCTGATTGATATCTACCAATTGTCTGTACTGTAGAGGGTCTTCCCATTGACCAAAGAAACAGGTCGCAGGTTTCCTGGGCCTTCCTGTGTACTGGACACTTTGCGTCCAGTGGAAACAGTCAGGTTTCTAGTAAAGTCTACTGTTTTTGTTTTGTTTTGTTTTTTTGAGAGAGAGAGAGAGATTAAACCAATATAAGACCTCTTTTCTTGAGTACTTCCTAATAGAGTTGTTTCAGTATGAAGGCTTCCTCCTGCATTTCATATTGAGATCTGCTTCTTAGAGCAGGGGGTTGGCCTGGGTGACCTCAGGCGGTCCCTTCCAACCAAAATTATTCTGTGATTCTTCTGTATAGACAAGCTAGTGATGCCCAAATAGGATGGGAGCACTACGTATTGCTTAAGTATTTGTGCACAAAGTATAATGATGCACAAGCGTGTGCTCCAAGAGTAAAAGCTGAAAATCTATATCCACTCATTTGGGCCACATCTTCAATGAAGCTAAACAGGAATTCATTTTTAACCCGCTGGTCAGAGCCAGCTCGGAGCCAGTCTGGTCTGCTCCATCTGCTGAAAGGAGATTGAGGCAGTGACGAATTTTCAAAGGCATCAGTTTTACACGACAAAGTCTTGCTTCGACTATGTGTGGTGCTGTTTTAATATGTGATCTGGACACTACTTTTCAGCCTGCAACTTTTTCCTGTGCCACAGTATACCTGAAAGTTGGTTTACAACTCAGTGAATACTTGTGGAGTTGCAATTCCTTTGAAAGTATATAAATAAAGTTACCAGACTATCCTTCACTTTCCCGAAGAAGCCATTTTTATTTACTAGCTGTCGGAGTTTTTAGTAACTGAACTTTTTTTCCCATGCTAGCTGCAGGGGAAAGTAATTTAATTGTGGTTTCTAAACAGATATACACATGAAAAAAAAAATGTAACCAGAAATAATACATCAAAAAGCAGCTGCTATTTTGTTACGTGCTTATTAGTTAAAGGTAGCATCGTCTTTCCTCCCCTGCCCCTCATCTGTCAGCTGAAAACTTCTTCGGCCTCCTTTTAGAGGTGTGCCATTTTGGGCCACAAGTGGAGAAAAGAGATTGAGCATGTCTCTTGTTTCCTTTTTTAGCACAAATTCAATGTGAATATACATTAGGCTAAATAAGAGAGCAGCTGTTCTAAAGCAAGGTCTTGACACAAAAATATTTACAGTGATGTACAAAGACTAATATATGTACACACAGAGAAAATGTGCATGTATTTTTTCCCCAGAGTCTGGAGGAAAAAAACCTGCTTGTTACTATGGTCACTGTTTATAATGATAGCATTTGCCAAAAGTTACCACATAGCACTTCCTTTAGCTTGATGCAGCAAAGCCCTCTGCACCTTTTTGCTTCTGTTAAGGCTTTGCCCAAAAAGAGATCAAATATGAAGGATTTGGGTTTTTGTTTTTTGTTTTTTTCCAATAACTATCAAAGCTGATAACAAAACTCTGACTTCAGCAGTGTTGGGTCATAATGTGAGTGCATGTTTTATTTTTAAGAGGAAACCATTGTGATAATCTGTTGGCAAATACTGTCTCTAAGGCAATCAGCAAAGTACTTCTATGATTTGTGCTAACCCGAAGGAAACCACAAGGCAGCCTGTCTTGGGCAGTTCCTGTGATTTGCTGATACCAACAGCTGATGCCTTTTTTTTTTTCCTTTCTTCCTTTCCTGTGATGCTACTGCCACTTCACTTGAACTGCTTCATGCATGCAAATTGAGCATTCGTGTTGGTTTATGTTAAWGCTGCCTTCTGCAGATATTTTTTGGTCTGCTGGAACTTTATCTGGTCCTTGGCTATCCATCTTCTTTGGGAAATCCACAGGTCAAATATGTTCCCTTTCTACTTCATCTATGTGGACTTGAATACTAGTGGCACTTCTGGAGATTCTCAAGCTGCAGCTTCCATTTTTTTAATCTCCTCTGTACAGTTTTTAAAATGATTAAATTACTTCTTTTATCATCACTTAATCTTCTTGATCCAAAGCTGAGGCTTTGTCCTGCAGTGATTGTTCAAACCAGATATCCAAATATGTATCCCATGTAGATGGCTGGTCCTTATTGCCTAATTTGAGATGTTTTCCAAATGGCTTTGCTGGTCTGGGCGAGCCACACAGAAGTGCTCATRTGAACTGCGTTCTGGAGGGTTCGCGCATGCGGCTGGTTCTCGCTGTGGTTAAAAACATTTTTTGATGGAGTTGCTCTGTGTCAGCTGGAATTGGAACACCTGGGAGCTTCAGCCAATCTTGTGAAACTAGAAGAAGCAGTGCTTGACTTTTAGAAATGGTTGCTGATGTTTTGTTTTTCCTCTTGAGCACTAACATAGGGGTAGCATAGTTCAATATTGGGACTTATTTTAATTCTGGATCTTTCCGCACACCTCTCTTCATCTAGAAAAAACCTGGTTGTCAGGAATACACAAGTGGGCTTGGCTTTCACTGAGCAGATGTCCTGGTCCTAGGGTTTTGTTGTTTTTCTTGTGAGGTATGCTACAAAGCAGGATTATTTAACTGTTTTTATTCATCCATGCTGAGTTTAAATGCAGGCAAAAATCCCATCCCCTTCCTCCTTTGGAAGTGCTTTGGTTGTCCATTTTCTTTTCTCTCCCTGCAGAGGGATTTCTTTGCTTAGCAAACTGGATTTCACAATCACAGGATCCATTTTCCAGATGTTCAAGTACAGTATACTCTTTCCTAATGCATCGAGTACATTATCAAAAAAAGCAATGCAGTTTGGAGAACACACTGCAGAGAGATTCACCTTAACCCAGCTATAAAATTATTGTGTGTCAGCATCGTAATACAAACAAGCATGTTTGCTTCATTACTTAATCAAGTTTTAATTTTTACAACCAATGGAGAAGTTGTATGACTTTTCATTCTGGAGGGTGAAAATAATTTTGAAAGCAGCATGGGTAATTAAATAAAACACTGCAAGGCAGGGAAGAGGAATCGACTTTGCAGCTGATACTGTGTTTATGTAGAATGTGAGACGTTATTATTTGTAACAAAATAGAGACAAATGTGTTTCTTTCCCAGATGAAGATTATAACTTGCTGACTCATTGCCTCACTAGTTTGCGGGAGGTTTTGTCTTGTCTTGTCTTGTCTTTTTCTTTTCTTGTCTTTTTCTTTTCTTGTCTTTTTCTTTTCTTTTTCAATCACACTACAACTCTCTTGGACACAATACAGAGAAACTTTGAGTTTGGGGGTTTCACGAAGACTGAAACCACAATTTTCAATGTTGTGAACTCAGATTAACTTGAGGCACCTGTGAAACCACAGTCAGAGTTCATGTGGCTGTTGATGGAGGAGTACTGCTTCCTCCCTACCTTTCTCSCTTTTGTGCTAACACTACCATTAACTCAGTTGCACAGTAAGCTGTCAGGAACTGATTCTGCTGAAAACATAGGGTTGTTTTTTTCCCCCTTTATCAGTCTAATCTTTGTCACCATTCTGAAATTAAATTGTTTTTATAAACTCATGAGACAGCATGTGTATTCGCTTGGGAACATACTATCATTACAGTGTGTTCAGCAAGCTCTGTCTGTGGTACACAGGCAACTCCGAGGTTGTTCAGTGGTGCCAGGCCACGGACTCCCCCTGGGTTTCTCATGTTCAGGGGTTGTTCCTGCCCTGGGTTTTGTGTAATTCCTGTCTTTCTTGAAGTTGATACAAATCAATTTTTTTCTTTCAAGAAGGTATTTTTAATCTAGAACATGTTAACAGTTCAGTTTATTTATATGTCTCTACAAAGAGTTGTGCATTGGCAGAGTGAAAAGGTGAGCTGCTGGACTGCAGTGAGGGTGGGAGTGCCTTATATGAGTTTTCTTCATGGAAGAAAATAAGTGTCACACTCTTGGTGCACATGGTGCCAATGGGGAAGGAGTAGCTGTGCTTGTCATTGGTTTCTTCACCGTCCTTGCTCGTGTTACTGGAGCTCACCATTCATGAGAACTGGCTTGCTGATACTCAAGTGAAACTCAGATCTGATGTGTTACAGGTCAGACTTCAGATGCTGTGAGATGCACTCTTGTTTCTCTAACCAACGACTGTAGGCATTCAGAGAAGCTATACAAATAGAGGTCTTAGAGCCTGCGGAGTTCATGTTTGGACCTTAGAGTGTCCCAGATTTATTTCTGCCCATTCTTTTTAATTTCTTTTGCTTTGGGTGAAGTCCCTTGTTTGTGACTGAAATGAAAAAAAATATATATATCTATGTATATAAAATCCTACATCCTGCTGGTACAGCTTTCCTGTTAAAGTAGTGTCACATAAAGGCTTATGTTTAGATTTTCATATCTACTGCTTCCTCACCATCATAGTCAGCATGATTCTTTTAATCTTTCATGAACCTGGAATTTCAGGTGGAGTGTTTGAAATGAAAGCAAGCAGCATGAGGGCAGCACCGTGAACAGTGTGGGAAAGCATGGTTAGAATTACTGGTCTAGCTTGTTGCTGAATCAAGTCTGATATCCTTTTTTCCCCTTTGGCTGTTTTCTACACCCCTTGCAATCATGGTATTTTATAGAGGTTTTGCAGACACTTAATCTTGGAAACTCCCAAAGAATTCTACATAGTCAAGAGATATGCTAAGAAAGGGCACGAGAGAGTGTGAATTAAGCAATGATAGATGAGATGCTTTTTGCTCCCCCTATTTACTATACTAAAGAGAGCACTTGAGAGCTGATGTGTTCAGGCCTGATTGGTCATGTCGCGAGTCAGTTGCTGGGCTGGACCTTGGCCTGGAGGCTGCAGGAAGTCTTGTCCTGTTTGTTTCTATTTTAGCAAGGTCCTGCGAGCCATCGAGATGTCACTGCTGCATTTAGAAATGGGCCAACAATGGAGGATGAACTTTTGTTGGTCCAGTTCACTAGTAGTACAGAATATTTATAATCCTGTGCCGGGGCAGGATTATAAATATTATAAATATAATCCTGCCCCAGGGAACGGCAGCTTCAGCAGGCTCCCGGGCAGAGCCATGGGCTCCACGTCGGCAGCCTGGGGATAGCCCTGTGCCGAGCCGAAGGAGTGAGAGGAGCAGCTGTGCTCATTGAATAAGCCCCATTCGATCAGCCGCTTCTGCCAGTCGCTCAGCTCTTAGGAGGTTCCCGCCAGTTTCTGCCTATACAGATTAATATGGAACAAGAAAAAATAGCAAGCCGTTTCTGTTTCTTTAGGGGAAGAAAAAAAACACTTCTGTTTCTCCAGACAGCTTTTCCCCTGAAACAGCCATCTTACTGAAAGAAAATGACTTTTATTCCTCCCTGAAAATGTAAAAAGGCTTCATGACTAAGCAAAGGGTAGAGCATAAATGGCTGTCCCTCGGCTTGCGCTGTGCACTCCTTCCCTTTTCAGTGGGGCAGAAGATTCTGCCTGTCTTTCCAGGTCGGACCCGCAAATGATGGTGCTTTTCACTAAAATCTTTCCAGCCTCTGTGATACTGAAATGCAACCCAGATGAGGTTAAGATGTAAAGAAGAAAGGCAGACATGAAAGAGGATGTGGCCTGGAGTCTCCCCTTTTGTGATCCTGAGAAGAGCAGCTCCGTTTTCTGCTTTCTGAAGAAGCCACAACTGCAATGTGCCACCTCAGTTTGATTCGACTAACTGGTGGCACTCAGTACCTCTGYGCTTCCAAAATATTGACTTCAGCTTCCTACCGATTCCAGGCTCTGTGACGTTTTTCTTCAGTAGTGTATCTTCCAAGGATGCAGATGACATGATTCTCCTAAACTTGATCAGAAATTCCAAATTCTCCARCTAAAGTCCATGAGTTGACTGTGACAGAGGATTCTTCTTGCTTTCCTAAATTCTACCTGCAGTGGGAAAGGGGCCGCAGCAGTTTAATAAAATGTAATGTCTCCTTCCCATCCTTTTTAACATTTTGGCAATGAAACAAGAGGTATTTTTGATGTAGATGAAGAAAAAAGGCTATCTTCCACTTTTGTCCATGTTATCCAGTTTCTTTTTCACACCTTATTCTATGGAATAACATGAATTACAGCAAAGTATGGAAAAAAATCCATTAATTAGGAGCTCATGGTCATCATGATGAATTCTTGCCTGCTCAAGATAMTGTAGTTTCAAATATACGGTCTTTTACTGATTGTTGTTGTAACAGAAGTTTGCTGAGAAAATACAGTTTTGTTTTAAGGAAAAACAATAAAAATAAATCTTTATAGAATCAGTGAATGTCCTTCATGGAATCTTTTGCTCAAARCAGTGAAACTTAATATTTTATCTCCAGCAACTAGGTCCAAATATGGAGGAACTTCTTGCTTCTTAATTTCAATTCATTTGTTCTTTCGAAGTAGGTCAATGCATCCAGATTCATTGCTAAATTTTCTTTCGGTCATGAGCACTCTGCTCCTTCTACTCTGCTCTGGAAGACACAGCTTAAAGAAAAAGTACCCACTCTTTTATGGTAGCTAAATGTTTACATTTACATAGGAAGTAATTTATGGCAGAGCTCAGAGCATCAGTCTATCAGCAAGACCCTCAGGAAATTAATGCCAGTCATGATTTTATAGTTAAATATACCTGCAGCTCATCCGGAGCTCTAGGCGAGTGGCAAAGCAAGATTTAGCAGCGTTCAAATGAGAAGAAAGAAACAGCAATAACAAACGTTCATCTCAGTGGGAATGTCCTCTACTTTTCATGGTTACTCCTTGCATGATGGCTTAAGTGTTGCAGCTGAAGAGAACCAGGAGAGCCAACATATGTGGCTAAAAACTGTTATAGGTATCAACAGCTGGGGCCCACTGTCAACTGTGTTAACATCTGTTAAATTACCAGACTCTGTCTGTTAGTTCATGGATTTTTAAAATTATGCTAATTCTGTTCTCTACATCTATATGCAAAAATGAAAGTAGAATAGCGTTTGCTCATGAGAAACAAACTTGAAAAGTCTGATGTGAGTTCTGGTTTGCCTGGAAGAACCTTGATGACGGAGAGCTACCATAACCTGACCCGGTGCCTGTGTTTGTATTTTATCAGCATATTTGGTGGAGTAGCAACAATGAAACCAACAAAAGTGCACAGTAAAGCAGAACTAAGCTTATTTTGGCTTGGGGTTGACTAGACGTTTGCTGCAGCTGAATTTTTTTATCTGAGTCTGCCAGCTTTAAGTTTACCAATTATCTAGGGCCTGTAATTGTTTTAAGTTTTGGCTTGATGGATGTGTTTATATGAAAAAAAATTAAATTTTTCAAAATTCTGTGTACCTAAGTGAGGTAGAATTTTCTTCTTTGTGACTGTTATGCCAAAAAGGCCAAGAAATGCAGGCTTTTGCTAGAACGTGTTCTATTTTTTGGTGGGCTATGATTTACCAGACTTCAATATTGTATGCCTACTTTGTGTTTTTTCTGTTTTTTTCCCTGCCCTGAGGAATGGAAAATAATCCCACATTGCATCAAGAAAATGGCTTGTGCTCTTGAACATTATTGTGTGGAAATCAGATTAGGAAAATATTTGAGTAAGTGGGTGGGTCTGTTTTTCAGGAGGATCCAGATCTGTAGCCATTAAGTGACATGCTTATGGCTATGCACTTAGGTCATGTGTCTTAAAACAATGTTATATAAGAAAGAGTATTACAGTGTACATTTATGTTGCTTTGTGCAGGTGAGGATATTTTTAAGAATTCTGTGTTAGAATAGATYGAAAGGGTTAAAATGTTTTTTAGGGAAGCAGAAGGCAGTGCATCTTTGTTTTATCTTTTAGTTTATTAGCCTGCATAAAATACAACTTTTTAATGGTCAAAAGTTCAGTACTTCATTTTATGTCTTTACCACAAGAAATGGAACCTTTTTTAAACCAATATCTAAAAAACCAATAACTAAACAAACTTTTTYGCAACTTATTACCTTAGGGAAAACCTCTACGTAAGAATTTTCCATTGTATAACTAAAAGATACTTTAGAGAGGTTAATTTAACTAGATTTTGGGGGTAATATTTTAAAATTATTCCTGTTTGCTCATATTTTGGCAGGAATATTTGTTTTAAGGTGAATATTTAAAATAAATCAATTTTCGTGCCTATAAGCAATAAATGAGTTAGTTCATCTGAGCTTTACCATGGTTTTCTTCATTAAAGTGAAGATGGTTCTTTCAGTGCTGATTCTTGAATACTGTGTGTTGATACATACATATATAAAATGTAGACAGAATATTTACAGCTCATTCATAAAATATATGCACACGCATATATAACTGTCAGTATACTGTGTTTCTGATAGTTGAAGCCCCTTAAGAGACATAAACTATTAAATGGAATAGATAAACACAATGCTAAAGCTTACATTTTCAGAAGGTTAAATACATGTTTAGATTATCTGTTTAAAATATATTCTTCTCTTATGTCATGGCAGTAAGGGTTTGGTAACACGTGGTACTCTATTACACATTTATTGCATTGCTTTTGGACATTATCATCCTCATTTACACTGTTACTGATTTTTTTWAAATTAGTTTATGTAAACTTACTTTTGTTACATATACTTTTGTTATATATGGCTCTTTGAAACGATACATAAACCCTGTTGACCTCCAAGAGAATGATTTTATGAACCGTTCGAGGTGGATGGTGCGTTGTGACCCCTTCAGCTATTCTGCACTCTTGCCCTGTTGGATTGCAGCAAGGCTGCAGAGATCTTTGCTGTTGTCCTAATACTGTTCTTTGCACACTGCAGCTTTGTTATAGAAAAAAACAGTTGTAGCAGCAGTGTATTGTCTCAAAATGTGCTCTTTTCTCACTATTTTCTTTTTCAGCCTCTAGCCCCTGAATGAGAAGTGCAGTCTGGCAGTTGTTTTCCTAACTTGAATGAAGAGGTCCTGTCAGATCGCCAACAGCATGTGTTGGCCAGGCAGTTTTCATGAAGCTCTGTGCTCTGCAAATTAAGCTGACAGGCAAGATGACTAGATACTGATTTCTTTGTACGTGACCCCATAAATGAATCTTAGTGCTCAGCAGCACCATTTACCTGTCAGTTTTCCTGACCTAGCAGAGTTAAGGTTTGCATCCAGCTCCTCAAGCCCACCAATGTTGGGCTGCACTTGGCTGCATCTGCAGGACCAGAAGAGACTTGCTGCTTCCAAGAGTTAAAATCATCTCTAACCTTAACTTTTAGTGCAGTTAAACTTGGTGACCATTTTGTATTCTGTAACCACAAAGCATGGAAGAGAGAACAACTTTTTCTCAGTGCTGCTCCTTTTGGTTCTTCCCATCAGGGGTTTTGCTTGCGATATTTCTGTGGCCCCAGGATTTTCCTTCTGACCTCAAAGCCAGGAAGCGATGCTCCCATGCAGGCCCGCAACGTGACGCTGAGGCTCTGTGCTGGGGGCTCTGTGGGCCTGCGAGGGCAGCTCTGCCCTTGCACAGCTCAGTGGCTGTGAAACATGCTCATCTCAGGCAAACACAGAACTTTTCTTTTTTCATTTTTCATAAATAAAAAGCTTTACTAGCCTTCTGATTTCAGAAGGCCTTTGGCACACCATATTGATTTTTATTTGTGGTTTTATGCTTGTTCTGACTGGGGTGTTCTTTATTGCCATGTGGTGCTAGCAATCCAGTTTGTTTGTTTTGCTGGAAAATGCTTAAGGCACAGCAGAAATTATCTTCTGTATCTGTGAATAAAAATATTTTGTTTTCTTTAACTCTTAAACTTTTAGGATGATTTTCCATGTCTCCAAATTTGAATCGTTCAAATTTGCATTCTGTATTTTTGTTGATTCATTTGATCTTTTTACAGTTTTCTATAATAGTTTTGCATGTTTAGCATCATCTGGCAATAATAAAACTTTTTTGTTGTTGCTTTAAGCTACCTATGTTTTTAAAGGCAAAGTCATACAAACCTGTCCATGAGATAAAGGTTGTATGTGTATTCCTGTTAATTGGGAAAGTATTGCAGCATATACTACATATTCCTTTCCTGTCTTGTTCACACTGGAAATCAGAAAATACCATATCTGCCGTAATATTTTCCTTTGATCTCAAGTAAAACTACAGAACTTCCCTGCATCTCTTTTGATAGAAAGGAATGAACTTTTGCTGGCTGGGTGACTGGGACCCTTTTAGGTCCCAAATCTGCAAAGATTTCTACACTCACAGGCGGCAAGTTGGTATGCTGAGGTCAGCAGTATTACTTGCAGCGAGGACAGGTGTGCAGGTGCACTGGTTCTTGTAGGAACAGAAATTAGAAAGGAAATCTCTCCACACATCTCTGCAAGTTCACCAAACCTTGAGTCAGCAGTTGCAAGAGAAGCTGAGTTTGGTTTATTCTAAATAGCAGGAAGGGGTAATTAAAAGAAAACCATTCCTGAACTTGGAGGTGGAGGTAAAAATAGGCTTTTAAAAGTTTGTATTCAGAGGAAGTTGCCTGGGTTGGAGCATGACCCTCTGTTGGTCAGAGGAAACCTATGGGGCATGACACTGCTGAGCTCTGTCCTTAACCTTTCTGTCGTCTTGCTGCATGACCTTGGGTAGTAATATGGATAAATAAGGTCCAACTTGAATAATCCCACCTCTAGTAGAATGACTGGAGTCAGTAGTGCCATTTTTAACAGACGTGTGTAGGATGTGCATCTTATTTGGGGATCAGTAAGGGCTGATATTTTTATAGCTATCTGCAGATTTGGCAAACCATACTTTTGCAAGATTGGGGGAAGATTGTGAAATTGCTTAGGATGAATATGCTCAAAATTGTGCAGGACGCTTGGGTTATACAGTTAATAGAAAAAGTTAACTGATTGAAAAGGCCTCAGCATTGTGTAATAGCAATGATAAGTTACATTCTGAGGTCCCAAGGCGTGTTATAGTCATTAATTAACTAGGAACAATAACTTCCTTTGACAAGTAGTGTTTCCTCCGGATGAGGCACAGAGGATTAGATGCTTATCTTAAAGCAAAAACATACTGTTCACAAAAGATATTTTCAAAAGTGCCTATTTTTTTTTTCTTTAAATCACTTTCATTTACAGGTGTATGCCATCTTTCTGTTTTCTTATTGTTTTTTGTTTTGTCTGAAGGGGACCATCCTAGTTTTCCTCTAATTTGGTGATAACAGGGGATTGACAAGCTTTGCTCAGAGGGCAGAAAAGTATTCTGTGGAGGTGAAAGGAAAGGCAGTACGGTGGTTTTGATGAAAAATTGAAAGCAGACACTGTTGTGAAAAGTGAATTTTCATTCAAAATCCAGTTTTTGCTTAAGGAAAGTTACAAAGAGTTGTTTTTATGCTCACTAGCATATAGTTGCTTTAATCTAAAGGAAGGATACCAGCTAAAATGGAAGAAGAAAGTGTAATATAAAAATAAAGCATGGCTAAAACTTGATGAAGGTTTTGTTAGGAAGAGAGGAGACAGTTATGTCCTTTCTCCCAGTGTAACCATTTAGCTCTTGTACTGTCTTGTGTGGCCTCAGTTTATGACCTCTTCCTCTGCAACTTAAAGTTTAGCTTAACAGGCAAAATGTATATTGGTTGTAGGTGTTTAGGTCTCAGGATAACATAGACTGGTCTCATAAACCCGAAAAGTATCAGCACTGTGCAACAAAGAAGGAAACCCACTGAAGTTCCCCTTTTCCCCTTCTCTGCAGAGGACAGATGTTTTTGGTGATTTATTTATTTTTAATGGCCCTTCCTGGGATGCATCTAAAGGAATGTTCCTTCTGAGGAAAGCCAGTTTAGCAACACCGCAAATTAATGTGCCAGACCGAATCTTTCTCTTCTCTTAGGGGGAGGGGAAAAAAAAAAAAAAAGCAATCAGTAAGTTGTTCTGGTTTAGACTGGATAAAACAACGACTGCCCCTGGGAGTGATACAGTAGGGAGTAAGTGGAGTGAGTCAGCAGGTTAAAAACCTGCTCCCTTTCTCTTTTCCCTCCTCCCTCTTCTTCCTTCTTTAATAAGGCCTGCTTGAAAATCTGTTTTCTCAAATTAGGTCCACATGCTTCCTGCGAGCTCCCCGTCCCACCCTGTTGTCCAGCGCTGAGCCCTGCACAGTTATGCAATGTATCTGGCGCAAACGGCTGGCATGCCGCTCCTCGCAGACGCCCACCGCGGTGTCGGGCGCCAGGGCAATGCTGCTTCTCGCGGTGTTACTGCTGTCTGTGAACCAGCTTCTCCGGAAATTGTCTGCTGCATAGGGGATTCATGTGAAGGGGCTTGGTGTCCTTGGCTTTTTTGTTTTCAGTCGGGAAAAAATCGGTAAGCTCTCCTTTCTGAGTCAGAACTTTTAGAGAATTGGCAAGCGTAATGTGAGGCCTTAAAAACAGATGCCATTGCTTAATATCCTGGTGCCAGCTGACTTGTTCACCTTCTCTGCTGATAGCAAAAGAAAAGGAAAGTAGTTCTGGGTAAGTAATCAGCATAGTGGACTGGTGACTGACCTTATGGAGCTGAGCAGTTGACTATATGGAAGTGAACGTGTGCAGCTTACATTGGCTGCTTCTGATGTAGCCCTTCTCTGGATCCCCAACAGCAAGTGTAAGGGGAAGCCTAAGTCCACGCACAAGTGGGAGATTACTTTTTCCCAGAAAAAATAAAATGCTTAATGCTCTGTAGGGAAGGGGCAGTGGGGAGAATGTAAGGGGAGGGTCAGTAGGAAGAGAAGTGCCTTTTGATGAGACCATAACGAAGGATGGAGTGAACCTCAAAGACTCCCTTTTACATCCAGAGGAGGGAGTTATTGCTGGCTTCTGCAGCCAGAACTTTGCTTTCTCCTGCCAAATTAACCAAATGGAGCCACCTTCTTCCTCAGAAATGTCAGGGCTTCAGTGGTGCCCCTGAAAATTATTAAAGATTTCCATTTCTTTGGTCTGATAGGCATTGTGAAACGGGCACAATGTTATTTTTCTACATGGAAGATTAAATTTAGCCTTTTTTTTTAATTTGCTTTTTTTTCCTCCTAACTGCTTTACCACAGTGTCATTTAACAGCTGAAGGAAAGAAAAGCAGAGCACRGGCCAAGAAGGAGGAAATGATCTGACCAAGTTTGATGGAGGGTACAGCAAGGCTCTTCTCGCTTTTATGTTACTGTTCTCAGTGATATCATACGAAGTTAGATATTACAGCTTATTTGTCTATGTCTGCCCAGCATCAATTGGCCAAGGTGGATGCTGCAGTGACGTTGCTGTGCTGTTTTGGGTACCTGAGCTGAGAAAATTTGACAGCAGTCACTGACACCTCTTACTTTGTACTGATATAGATATATTTGTGTGCAATATCTAGGAAGCATTGAGTGATCCATCTCACATCATATTGATGTTAACGCAAACCAGCACTGGTATTAAATTTGAAAATGCTAGTTAGTAACTACTGGCATGTAGTAGTTAACACTGTAAAAACAAAGACCAAAACACTCCTACTCTATAAAGCCAAATGAACGTCAGTGGTCTCTTCTCCTAACAATCAGCAATTAGTTTATTTGGCCAAAACCTTGTTTGGGAGGAAGTCCAAAGTCAGGCCCAAAGCTGAAGTGAAGGAGGTGGTCATCTTAGAGACTCTCGCAGAAATTATGTTCTGTTTCCAGCTCACTACAAAGCTGCTTGTAGTAAGGCAGTTTATTTAGCTCCTATACATCTCTCTTCCCTAAAGAGCTGAGTTGGTTAATGATCTTTTCCTTACAGAATCATACTGTTTTGTCTCCTTTGCAGTACTTTCCTTATTTGATCAACTAAAATCCAGAAGAGATGGAGTCTTCATTTTTAGACTCTCCACCATTTTTAGATGCATCTTTAAGTTGAAATATGCTAAATGGAAGTTGCTTAAGGAGGTGTCATTTCATAATATGAAGTAATGTAGGTTTGCATTATGTGTCTGAGAAGCCCTTTAATTTGAGAAGAACTATATCCCCATCTAAAGGTGCTGTCAGGACTCATGTTTTACTTTCTGGAGGCCCATTTATCCAGATGAAGGTATTTGGATTGTGGTCAGTGGAGAAATCAGTACAACTTAAATCATGATTTAGGCCTTCTGACTGAGAGTGCATGCGTTATTCTTGCCTCAGCAGTGCATTGCCCATTGCACGTTACAGTCCTGGGGTGYGTATTTGGAAAAGAAAATAAATAGTAGCAGTCAGAACACAGTAGAAATAGGGGTGTGCTGGGAGAAGAAAATAATTGGCATCTCAACCTTGGGGCTCTAAAATGAACTCTTTTAGTTTCAGCTCTGACCCTGGGAGTTCACATTATAGATATTTTATATATTCACATTATATATATATTATATATATTATTACATATGATTAGCACATGAATTGGGAGTTTCTGGCTCATCATGGTTTGGTTTGCCTGGGACTGGATCATCCCATCTTCCGGAGAGACCAGGCTTCTCCCACATCAAGACTGAAGTAACTGGGGAAAGTTAAGGCATGATTGCAAGCTTTCTGTGGAGTTTAATATTTGTATTTCTTTTTATGCAATATGTTACCTTTTCAAGAACAGCAAAGCCTGTACTTTCTTTTTTCCCAGGGTCTCTGTCTCATACAAGTGGTAGCTCTTTAATTTTCTGGAAGAAAATTATTTGTTTACAAAAATAAACCCTCCCAGAGAGAGAATTGAGATGGGGAAGGAGGAGACAGAGAGAGGCATGTTTCTTAACTTCTAATTTCTGGAGCACACAACTGGGACTTGGGAAATCCGGTTTGTTTTCAGCCCTGGTAAGAATTTGGTGTGACAGTGGGCAAGGCATTAAGGATGAGATGTGGCCTCTGAGTCTTCTGCACTGAGGTATTCAGCACCATTGTAGATTTTTGTGGTTTTCTCCTTAGTCTGTCCATAGTTAAATTTGTTCCCCATAATAAATTCCTGCTTTGCATGTGAGACACTGGAACCTGCTGGACTCCCTGAAGTTGTTTTGTGACTTACGCCCTTGCACTTAGTATGCTCTTCCGGAGAGTTACACAGAATGAACTGCAGCAGCAGCTACTACTGTTTTTTCCTGTAGCTATTTTCTGACTTTCTACATGCTTCTTTTAAGCTGCCTGTCTTAATCCTTGATCTTGGAAATCCTCATTTTCTTCCTCTTATCTTTTCCTTACCCAGTGGGGGCTCTGCTTCCTTCCTCTGTCTCTACCAATAGATGTTTCTGCCCTTTTCCTACAGCCTTTTGCTGACTTTCTGAAAATTTTCCCACACAAGTTTATCTTCATGCTTACTTTCTTCCTGGATCTCTCCTTTCCTCTGCAGGGGTCTTACTGAAGTTCCTCATCCATTAGCCTCTTTTCTCAATAGCAACCTGTCTTGTAATGATAATGATTGAGAGATGAGAGGCTAGAACTGCAAACCAGTCATCTAGTCAAAAGACAAACCATCATGAAAGTTTGGTGTGTAAAGTTTTTCTCCTATTTTTCATTTACCCAACTTCTTTTTAGTTAAACACGCAAATTACTTTAAAAAAATAACACTAATTTTAGGCTCCTAAATACTTATTAGGAATGTGACCAATACATGCTTTTCAATTTCAAGCATTAAAAGATAATCACGTGGGCCTGTTCTTTGAGAACACATTGTGTGTGTAACTCTGGGGATTTTAATAATGATTTTCATGCTCTTTTCTTCTTGAGTTCTCAAGAATGGGGGATATGTAATCATGCAACTCCAGGAGCTGAGTTCTAAGAAAAACAGTAGGTGACCTTCAGTGAAGTATTTAAAATTTGAAATAAAAGTCCTAGATATCTATATGACTCCAAGGTGACTATAAGGCAAAAACAGCTGTAAGACATAAATTTGCTGATTATGGGTTGTCTGCATTGGTTTCAACTTAACTTATCATGCTGATGTGGGAGACCAGACATATTTTTAAGAAATGAAGTATTCTACAACAGTTTGGTGATGTAGTGGAGGAGTCTTGCAAAACAGTCTTTACTGGACTGAAGGAAAAAGATCTGTGCTGGCAAATAATAGAAGAAATAAGTTATTTTTTATCCTATCCTAGTTTCTTGCCCAGTTCAGTTTCTGATGTATATTGATGTAAGCCTTTGGGGTGGTAAGTTCTTCCATTCCTCTACATTATAAGGGATAAGTCACTTTGAAAGCAACTCTAAAAAAATATTTCTGTAACTAGACTTATTCCATCATATCCTTATTCTGTCATTGGAGGACTTTGCTCCATCTTCATGTGACCATGAACTTGTTACAACCACTTTGCACGTTCAGCTCTTTGTCCATGTTTCAGAACACCTGTTAATTTGTTTTTCCTTAACATGGAGAAATAGTAGCTGTAAGACACACCTGCCAACACAGACTTATCTTCAGGAATGCATGCTAACTCAGTTTCGCTTGAGACTCTAAGTGTCATGGCAGGTTGAGACTCTGGTGATGCATTACTCTCTTCATGCTCTCTAAAAATAACCCCTTTCTCTTTTAGAAAAGTCAGTAGAAATAATTCCAAAGACAGTGAATTCATGCAGAAGATCAAAAGTATTTAGGAGTACTCCAGCAGTCAAGGACAGTTGCATTTACTTGTGGGTTACCTGCAGTAGAGTTTCAGTGTCTGGTCCACAAGGCAGAAGTATAGTTGGGAACGAAGTCCAAGACACCCAAATTCATGTTTTTTTTCCTCCCATCTCAGAAAGAGGTATTCCTGCCCTCTGTGTCCTGTTCTAGTCAGACAGCCAACCATCCAGCAGCTGAGCATGCATGGGGATGCCTGGGCTGTGTTTTATTGTCACACCTCTCCTAGAGCTTAGCTCATGTTCTCTTATATCCACGCTGCTTGGTCTTTAGTTAAGCACACAGGCACTGTGAGAAAGAAGGTCTGAACTTCAGAGTGGTCTTGTTGCTTCCTCACATATTGTATGGACAGACTGACTGGTACAGCCATTCACTGGCCCATGCAAGTCCTTCACTGTGCACCCAACCTTAATTCTGGTGCTGGATGCATAGCTGTGACAGATGCTGAGCAAACAAATCAGCGTGGCTCCTTCCTGCCAGAGCCCGATGATGCATGTTCAAAGACATTGTGAAATTTGTGGTTGTGCAGAGCTGTGTTGGGGAGGCCATTGCAGTTCAGCCGGGTCTCCAGCCTCTTGCTGTAATGGAGAGAAGTGATGTGAGTAGACCTCAATTCCTGTGTAGTTAACACTTCATTTTTGATCAGTTGTTGCTAATTCTGGCCAGATCTTTGAGAGGTGTTTTACTGAATGCTCTGTTTTACTAGCAGCTGATTTTTAAATAATACTGATACTACCATTGATGTATTTACTCTAGTAAATGTTGAGAACAGTTAATTTTACTGTAAGTAACAAAGTAGCTTAAAAAGTCTCCATGGAGCATGCTTTCCATCCCCCCCCCACACACACCTTGTACTCTAATTTAAGGGGGAAAAAAGACTTGAAGTCTCAGCTTGGCCTCAGGAACAGAAGTGCATCTCACGCTGCTGTGAGTTRCTCCTAAATTGCTATATACATGTTCATCTGATCTCTTCCTGCTTGACTTAATTAAAACACTGGAATGTTTGTTCAGCAGATAAGAACATTTCTGGGAGTTATTTAAATTTGTAGGCATTGTGCTTACTGTCATTAAGTGTCTTTCCCCCATCCCTCTTCTCCTGCTCCTCACAGTAGGTTGCAATAGGTGGTTTATGGCTATAAAATGATAACAGTTGTGTCAGTAACAGCTGATGGTGATCCTGTAGAAGTTCCTCAGCAGGCACAAGGCCCATGGTAGCAGCATCAGGGGCTGCTTTAGTAGCCCAAATTGCCAGCAGCCACTCTGCTTCTGTGAGGTGCTACATGTTTTCAGGGTAACATTCATGTCTTTAATCCTGGCRGTGAGAGAGATATTCCATCTGCTCTATTTGAGAATATTACCTCCTTGCATGCCACTCCTTTCTACAATTTTCCAATGATTTAAATATTGTTTAAACTTGACTGATGCCTAATTAGGCCCGTTCGTATTCTCATTCCCTGTTGAACTGGTATTTTTGCCTCACCTTCTGAATTACTTTTGCCTTTCTAACAGAATCAAGACTTTGGCTTTAGGAAGGTTATGACTTCCCTCTCCTTTTTTCGCGAACTTTGGATCCTGACACACGCAAAAATATGTCTTTGGAGAAGGAAGTCATGTGAACGGGAATGATGCAAGCAGCTTCCCACTAGCAAACCAGTAAGAACAGTGTATCTGCTTTATTGAGTTAGCTTCAGTTCTCTAGGCTATCATGGGAATATTTACTTAAGCTTATGGCTTCAGGATGTTTATAGGTTCTTGCAAGATCAAGGTCTTTGTGGCATGTTCATGCTTCAGGGTGGATGAGAGTCTGGTGAGGTGTCTGTTGTAATGCTGACTGAGGGGATTCATTTCACTTCATTTTAGCTGTGATGAAGTTGTAGGCTGTTTTAAAAAAATCTTTCAATATGGTAATAGCAATTGGAGTAGACTGAATAACATTAAAATATTTAATCAAATATTTTGATTGCTGTACATAACCATCCACTTTTCAGAATATATTTTCATGTGAATATTTTTTTCCTGTCCCCTTTTTATGAAATATTCAGCAAGTGTTTGTATTTTTCCATTTCTCAGATTTAGTATTGCAACTGTGGAATTTATTTTGCCCTTTTAGAGATGAATATCTTGATGTTTTACCTGTCCCTGTGAGCAATCCAGTTGCTCAACCTCTATGAATGCAAAACACTATTTAATATCTCCTGATCACCATGTGAACTTTAAGTGTAAAGGGGAGAGACTACTGCATCACTTCTTTTTCTTTTTTTTTTCTTTTTTCATTAGTTGTTTTTTAAATGGGAAAAAAATGGATTGGAAAGGCTTCCTACATGGCGTAAATAATCCTTTTTGTCGAGAAGTTAATAGGCTTATGGAAATCCCTGCTGCTTACAAAATGAGCAGGGCCTGGTGACCAAATATTTAAAGCTTTGACCAGTTGTTTTGTATATGGTGACTTGGCATAAACCAGAGACTGCAATTTAATGTGTTGAGGTGACTTTTGAGAATTCAAGATTAATTAATAAAAACCGAAGTGCTTCGTTATCTAGGTGTTTGTGGAAAGCATGTTTTTATTATTCTATACTTTGCTGGCTGGTGAAAAGCATCTCAAAACCAGGGAAATACAGGGTTGTTCCGAGTGGGCAGGACTGGGAGGGATGCTTGTCGTCCTTTTCCATTACTTTTCCTTTTTGCTGTGCTCGAGGTCAGTAGGCGTGCGAGGTCTGGCACCTCCGTTCGATTACTCGGGTCTCTGCTGAGCTGGTTGTGTGCCTCTCTTTCACAGCTGGTTCCCCACTGTCAGATCACCATTGTGGGTTTCTTTTCTTTGTAACCACAAAAGTACCCATAGAATGAGATAATTAAATCCTTTTTTTGAAGAAGAAGAAGAAATAAGGCTCTCAGGACACATTTCAAAGTAAAGTACATGCAGTTATCTTCCAGAGTTGTGTTAGATGGAGAGAATGTGAAGTTAGTTAATTGAAATGGTCAGCATTAGAAACGAAAAGTTATTTTATTATACTTTGATTCTTACAAAGTATAATACCTTATAATTTTCCTTTACAAATCAAGATGAGTATCTGTGTGTCAAATGTAGGAAGGTCTGACTGGAGGGAAGGCATTGGGCCACTGACATTACTTTTATTCTCAAGTAATCCAGCATAGTCACATTCATTTGAAGTATTAAAATCATAAATGATTATGCAACTGAGTGCTGCCTTATTTCTTGTCATCCAGTGATAGAGGGGCTCTCTAGGAAGGATTAACAACTTCATTGGTTATATACTTAGTGTTTTGGTAAACAGAGCCAAGAGTGTTGAAACAGTTAATTAGCTGTATTGTGAAAAAATTGTGTGTCTCCAAAACTTCACTGTGGCTTTGTAGTACATATGGAAAACTGAGCATAAGCAGTAGTTATCACGTGCTTCCCAATGGATATTTTCTGTGGGATCTTTTCATTTAGCAAATGCAGAGGGATACAAGATCATATGGGAAAAATGCACAATACTGCATTATTTGAGGAATGGTGTGTGATATTTACAGTAGCACAAGCCTAGTTCTGAGGGGTGTAATTAAGGATATCACTTACAGATTTCTTTAATGCTTAATTGCACAACCTTAACATTCTCCTAACATTTTTAATTAAAAAAATAACTGCCTTATTTTAATTAAAAAAGGTTGTCTTGGATTTCCTGAAAATACAGAGAATGATCATTGCTCTCTATAAACTAGGTAGTCTGGGAACGGCTTTGCTAGACAGTACTAAAATATGTTCTCCTACTTCACAAGAAATTGGTAAGAATGAAACAATGATAAGTGATACCAAGTAAAATCTTACATCTGAATGAGAGGAAGTGCAAAACTTTCTCCTGTGCTTCAAAATTGGCCTAACCATACTGTGACTATTGCTCAAAGGGGCAGGGTGCTCTCCATTGCCATGTAGTTCTCAGCACTTTTTCCTCATTTAAATGGCCAACGAGATTTGGTCAATGAGCAGATGTGTAATTTTGGGCAGCGAGGAGGGAGTAATTACGGGTGGCACACGTAGGGTGACAACCATATCTTTTGCCAACCTGAGCAAGAGAGCAGGATGGTCGTGCATCAGGCTGTCCAGGCAGCCCGGCACCATCAGAAATCTCCTGTGCTAAGGGTACAAAAGAGATTGTTGATATTTAAACCATGTCTGTCCAGTGAAGGTTTCTAAGGGTGTTTTCTGAAAACGATATGCAGGGCCCAGCAGGATAGCAAGCATTTAACAGTGAGGATTAACGCAGCAGCCTCTGCATCTGGCAAGGCCTTTCAGCTGGCTCATTTTTCAGCTTTTGCTCATTCTGAAAGTTGCATGCACTCATGCTTTCATCCTTGTATTTTTCCCATTCAGTTGTTTTTGTGTACAGCTGTGCACACTGCATAATACCACATTGTTTCCAAAGGCTTTATTTTCATTGAGGGTTTTATTTTTTCTTAGTATGAATTGTGTTTCAAAACTACTTGACAAGACTGTATAATACCATTTATGAAGCTGAATAATTGGAGAGGGGGCAGAGGGGGGAGGAGGAGAGCTGTACAGGTGTAGATATACAGAGAGATTATTCCAGATAGCAAGAACAGCAGAGGAGTTGGCTTACGTACCGGGAGCGCTGAGGTTATGTGGGGAGTGCAGAAGGAGCCAGCTCGAGAGGAGTGCAAGCCTGTAGCAGGAGAATAGAAAGAGCAGATCTGCGAAGTATGTTGGATGAAGTCCATAGGGAGCTTTACAAACCAAGAGAGATATTGCTTACGCAGGGTCAGGTTTCATTCCACGCAGATGTTGTGTTAGCTCTTGCGTTGTCATTATCTTGGATCTCTTCAGTGTGACTAATATCACACAAATTTCTGATCTTCTTTCCATCTCTGCACATGCTCCAACATGAGGAATAGAAGTCAAAAAGCTTTGTCTATTGCTGGTTCTTCCAACCCCCCCCCCCCCCAAACCTTGAAACATAAAACCAGCTTCACCTACTGGATTTCCGCAAGAATAGAAAGTAGAGAGTGAGCATACTTTCCTTTACAAAACAAAGCTAATTTGCGTGCTTTGCAGTTCTAAGTACAGAACTGTACAAAATCAAGATCCTCGTTACACTTCCTTGTATGATGAGGCTTAGGAAAGGGATTTCTGAATTTCCTTGCTGTTTGTCTGTAATAGCTGCTTTAACTCGGCTATGAGTTAAAGGAAATCTAGCCATGAAGAGACTATGAACATGAGTAGATAAATTCCATGATAATGGCTCATAAATGCCTACTCTGCAAGGAAACCCCACTGCTTCTGATTCCTTTGACTAAATTGGACTGGTTCATTTTATTTTAGGTTTCATTCCTGTTTCTCTGACCTTACTTTTTCTCCTAGCAAAAACTTTGTTGGGAAGTGGCTTTTGATGCTGTATGGTATTTAGACAATGTGTATCCAGTGCCATGATCAAGCCTGGCTTAGCATAACTAGCCAGAGGACTTGCAAGCATATGTTAATGTCCATAAGGAATTAAACTAAAGCCTTGAGGACCGGGCAGAGAGTCCTTCCAGAAGAGCAAGGATCTGTCAACAGAATTGTAGCCCATATGTAATTCCTACAAATCTGTGAGCGGGAAATGCCAGTTCTTATTAGACCATGCATTGAATATCGTTGAACAGATGTTCTGAGGGCCTTTCATTCATGGTGCTGTTAGCAATGAATGAGGTATTATGCTCCCATTCTGCATTTTTAAGTGAAGTGTAAAGATATGCTTGAAAAAGAGGAATAGTTTAAACTACACCCTGCTGCCCTTCATGTTCCAAGACGGTTTTGTGTTCTGGGCTATCTAAAACTAATTAGCCTGGAAAGAACTGTGTAACAATGCAGTCTCAAATGGTCCAGAATATGTAATTACACAGTGGGTTTTTGTTTGTTTTTAATAAAAAAATATAAGGCCCGCATATGGCAGACAGAGTTTTTCAGAAACAGCAGTTCTTGAGGTCTAGCCTTACAGTGCTTCAGGGCTATATTATCTTTGTTCTTAACCTTCCTTCAATACACGTGTGTTTTAATCACGCTGTTTCTTAAAACATTGAGGAAGCTGCAGGGAAAATTAGGTGTGATATTTTCCTAAATCCTGTTTTTAAAGCTGACGTTAGTCTTCTCAACTCTCATTTCTCTCCTTGTTTTACGCTAGGGTGAATTACTTTCTGGAATTTACTGACTTTCTCCACTGCTTACAGAAGAGTTCTGGCTGGCTGTCTTAATCTAATGCCTGATGCTCAGTGAGCTAACCTTGTACCAAAAGATCCCACCTGAGTTTCCTGTTAAAGGTCATACAGGAGGGGCTTGTTTTTCCCTTGAGTCATTCACAGGCACAATGCAAAGCCTGTGTGCATGACTGAAAGCCTAGGTGCGCCCATCTCAGACTTCAGACTATTTGTACCTTTGCTGACCCTATGGCGTGCAGCTAAATTTATCACGTTACGTGTGAGCTTCCTGGCCACTCTCAGCTGTGGTTGTCTGAGTTTAACGAGGAAAAGTAGTGTTTAGTTTAAAAAAAAATAAAAAACAAGAAAAGAAAAAAAATAAGATTTTGAAAAGGAGTACAAAACAGCATTCTTGAGAACTAGAYTGAAACTCTAGGAAAAGAAGAGTTAGGAAAAGACCTTCCTAGAGAGTCCCATAACTGTCTGTCGGGCAGTTCTTATACCGTGCTCGTAGATGTCTGATACTGGCCGCGTGGGGGATGCTGGGCTAGTGTAATGTTGAATCAGCAATAAACCTGTCTTGCCCATGCCAGAAGCGTGGCTTTCGGAAGCTCCCAGTGTGGGGGAATTAGCATTTACAGATGTTCCCTTTGCTGGGTTACTTTATCAGTTGCCAAAGGATGGGGTAAAATGTATACCTTTTGGGTAGCAAATGAGTTTAAAAGAAAAAAAGAGAAAGAGAGAGAAGTTAAAATTGAGGTACATCCATTCACCTGCTGCCATCTTGTCTGATTAAGAATATTCCTGGCTACGTTCCTGATTCCTCTTAGAGTTTAAAGGTGTTTTGTAAAGGGAGACTGTTAAATTAATAGCAAGTGGCTTGTAAGGCACTTCAAGGGGGTTGGGTTTTATTCTTTTTTGATTTTTGGCTGGCTTGCCCACTATGTTTTTGTGTGGCTCGCGAAGATTTCTGGTGTCCCTGTGTAAATGATTATGGTTATGCTCACCCTTGTTTTCTTTTTGAAAGAGAAGTATCAGAAAAGCATGAAGTTATTAAGTTGGCTCTGCTTTCAGTGAAGTTGGACCAGATGACCTCCAGAGGTCCCTTCCAGCCTTAGTTATTCTGTGATTCTAAAATGTTTTAATAACAGGTTCCTGTTGTCTTTTAAGCTTCCCTCTCTCTGGTTTCCTCAGGCAGCATTTTTGTACAAAGCCATTTTGGACCACAAGAAAAGATATCTTTTCATGTTCCGATTGTTTTTGTATATTGCCACCATCAGTTGTGTGTTCGCCGATCTGGGAATGAAGTTGTAAGCTCCTGTGTCATCTTAGTAGTGTTTGCTGACTTGTGCAAAGGAAAGTATGGTCAGTGGAGTAGTATGTCCCTTCTGCCCCCCTGAACCATTTGTTTGTCCTGTAAAATGGATCTGTAGCTCAAAGTAGCAAATTCACAGAAATTTACTAAATCTCACTTCAGTAGTGCTAAGTTCAGTATTTCCTATCATAGTCTGTGACACAGAAGCACTCATTACCAAAAGTGGCACATTCATTATGAAAGCACCCACTTAATGTGTGTGCAAATATTCAAGAAGGGTCAGAGGACTTGATTGAAACAGTTTCAGCCAAAAAGTTAGAGATGATGATGGAAGGAATTTTAGAAATGTTGAAGTATGCTAGTTAAAGAATTTGTTGCTCCTTATTTTGGAGCAAAATTTGATATGCTGAAATGTTAAATTAGGCTTCACTTTTTCAAGATTAATAAAAAACAAAATTAAACCAAAAATTATACTAATGAAAATGATGCAAAGAACTTAATTCTGAGTTGAACCTGCTCTTTGGGTCAACTTGAAAAGTTGATGCTTCTTGATATGCCTTGCCCTTTTTGCAGCAGTTTTGGTTTGACCTAATGTAATCTCTGCTCCCCCTTCCTTTCTTTATTTTTACTCAGCTGCTAAGCCATAGAATTCGATTACTCATTTAGCTCTACTTTCAAGCTCTTAATATGGTTATGTTAACTGCATAATTGGGCATTTCAGAACGCTAAGCAGATTAATTGATCATTAAAAATATTATCCTGCTCCACCAACAAATTATACTGACCTTAAAGAGCTCTGTAATGCTGTAGTTTCCTGAGACCATGTTTTGTTTAAGATTGAAAAAATGATAGAAACTGGGAGGAAATACATTAAATTGGGAAGGAAAAGAGGAATCACTAGGATAGGACTGTGGGCTAACAAACAGCTGTCTGGATCATCTTGCTTTTCATGTCCAGTCATCTTAAAATCATAGGTCTGGAAAGGACATATGGCATGATCTGTTCCAATTCTTCCCTGTCATGGTCAAAGCATGTTATGCATTCCCCTTCATAAACCAAATAAGTTTCTCATTCTTGACCTACTGAAAAAGTGTGGAATTCAGAAAGCATTGAAATGCTTTTACTGTTGGCTTTGAAACTTTCCTTGAAAACAATTTTTTTTTTTTTTAACTTCGATAATAATTTTTGTCTGGCTATCATTAGTCCTTATCTTTTCATCTGTATATGGTTAATTCTCTGGTGGAAAGTACTCATCAGGCTACGTGCTAAATTCCAGTAATTTGTATTATGCCAACTTAAATTACTATGGCTTTGTCTGTTTGTTATTGTTTCAGAGTAATTGGCTTTTTTAAAAAAAATCTGTTTTATGTTCATTCCATTGCAAATTCAATGGAAAGAATGTCTCAGGGCAAAGGGAAAACACGTCAAATAGCAGAAATAGTGGAGCATACATTCTCAGTGTGTGACACTAGTGGTGTCAAACGTGACTAACAGCTTTTTGCTTTTATTTTGGTAAAACTATCAAAAGGTCAGTCCCGTTCTAAAATGACACCAGAAAAATGAAAGGTGACCAGGTTGCCCTGCAAACACGAGACGGGGCTGGTGTGTTTCAGCAGCTCGCCTCTCCCCGGACGACGCAAGCGCTCCCCCCTGCAGCTCTCGAGCYGAGCCCCTGGCAGTGCTTCGCAGGAGTGACCCCGTGCCAGCCTCCGCGCAGCGTCCCTGTGGTGCTGAAGCTGCGCAGCCCTGCGTTTAACCAACACCAACCAATTAAATGTAGTGAAGAGAGCTTGAAAATCTTCCCATGGAGTTTTCAGAGGGCTCATGAACTGGTCCGAAGGTACTATTGATGCGGTTTTGTTAGGACTGGGAATTTTAGACCTTTGGGGATTGCTGCCACTGCCTGTGAAGTGTGCGTGTGCTGGATACCAAGCGGCTGATGATAAAGGTTCATGGCCCTTTCGCTCTGCCAGGGATGCTTCTGGCTGTGTGGGGCTGCAGTGGAGAAACATGCACTTTTAAATGGAGAATGTCTTTAAGAGAGCGTTTCATCCCAGAGTTCATAGACAAAGATGATAAAAAATTTCACATGTAAGGTGCCAGTGCCAGTAATGGTTTGTGGCTGTTCAGTGGCTCAAACAGGTAAGGTTGGATGTAGTAAACCTTTCATTATTTGCTGCCTAACTGCTTTGTTGGTTCTGCCTGTTTTTAGATTCCTTTTAGATCCCTTTTCAAAGCAGAGACTATTTCTTCACACCAGCACTTGTCTTCGCAAAGAGAACTTCATCGGTGTCCAAGAACTGCAGCACTTTTCTCACAATTCCACTGAAATGTGTGTTTTCTGTAGTACATGGAGAGTTGCAATTTAACTGATACGCTTCTGATTTTTGTCCTAGGACAAACCCACATTCCCTTTGAAGGCTGGACTTATGGATTAGATAAGCAGTTTGTTCTGGGTATACATGCGATCCATTTATCCAGTCTCCATTCTCAGCATTTCCATTGTGTATTGTTGCTTTTAGTTTCTTCCAGGAATTTGCAAAGGGTTGCAAATGTGTTTGGAGTGGATCTATGTGTTGAAAGAGATCCCAAAGTGACTGGAGATGCGGCTGTGGTAATCTAAGGATGTGAAAAGATTGTGTCCTAGAAATAACCGAATTCATAGGCTTGCTTTTTTTCTTTCTTTTTTTCTTTTTTTTTTTTTTTTTAACACTTCCTTCCACTACATCAGATCATCCAATTAAAGTGTATGAAATCTCCTATCTCTGTAGCTGGAACACTGTGGAAACAGTAGACTTCTAAAAGCTGATAATGGTGTGTCTTGGAAATGTAGTTTCCGAACCTTTTTGTGGTACCTTATCCATAGTATCCATTAAGAAGTTAACTAGTTACTGCATTTGCATGTCTGACTTGCTGCTGTGTGTTCTCAAAAATGAGGAAGAGAAAAATGAGCTCTGGACTGAACTTGGGGAATATTTGAGTTGAGCCCAATAATGTGGGCCTTTAGCCTGTAGCCAACAATTTCTTCTATCAGTCCAAAATAGGAAAATATGAAGCCATTATTCTGTGTACTGTCAGCAGTTATGATATGGCTGTTTTAGTGGGAAGTGGTTCACTTCATCCTTGAGTCCAGAAAGGGCTTCATGTAACACTGAATTTGAATGTATCTTCTGGTGTATTTTTTAGTGAGTCTTCTGAAGTCAGCTACTGTTGCTCTGGTGTGTAAATGCAGTAGTCCATCTTGCAGAGTAATGATGTGCGCCTACATGCTGGAGAACAGAACTGAGCTCAGGCTTGGAATCAAGCCCTGATTTTAGTCACATGCATTTCTACTTCATCTCCTCTCTCCTTACAAGGCAGTTCACCCAGTGGTGCTCTTGGGTTCCCCTGTTCTGGAATTACTTGATCACCTAGTTTTGGTTTATATACATTTTTTTTTCATGGTTCTGAGTAAATACAGAGACATTTTCTGCTCGAGACTTTGCCCCTGGAAGGTGTTTGGGGGAGGATTATTTAAAAAAAGGATTGTATTTTTACTGCTTTTCCCTATAATTCTAAATAATTTCTAGCCTTTAATTTGAGTACAAATGTGAGCACATCTTGTATTTATTTTTGGCTAGCAGGGCAAAGTGTGTGTTTGGAAAAAGATTCAGATTACACAGAGGCTGCTTGGACCACTGGCTTCAGCAGATGGAACTGCTTAGCAGATACTCACCCCTGCTCTGTGTTCCTCTTTAAAAGCTTTTTGCATACTAATGGCCAACATTTAGATAGTGGTATTTTAAATCTCTTGTGTAAAGTTGAGAAATAATGCAGCAGATATCATAATCTGCGTAGCCTTCCTCCACCCTTCTGCAATAATGTTGATTATAAAACCAAAAAGCTATTCATTGATAAAATCTTTCCTGAGCAGAGGTCAGTTGTCCATTTCCTGAGCCATGCATAGCTCTGTTGAGAATACTGTTTTTCTCAGGAACAATTCTTCCTTTTTGTAATCTCTGTTCTATTTTCCATATGCTGTTCCTGGATTATTTCCAGGGGAGAAAAGAAACCACCAAAACCAAAACACAAAACCCACCAAATCTCACCCCAACTTTTAGTACTGTTTTAGCATCTGTTCTCAGACTTGTATATAACTACCTTTATATGGAGTGACTGCTTAGAAATCACTCCCTGAAATGACAGAGCTCCAGTTTCTTCCTCTTGCAAGCCTTTTTAGACTTGCAGTAGCTTTAGTGTCAGTTTGCCTGACTAAGGTTAGCAGAATTTGGCCTTGACTTTTGCTTGTGCATCTCTAACTTTCAATCTGGAAACACATATTTTAATCATTTTAGAATGTGTAGTCTTCCAAACAAATACTTTTTCACTTCCATCACTTAAAGATTTATTTGGCCTAAGTTATATTACAACAAATAAATATAAACAGTACTTCTGCATAATGCTTTTTATCTTGTGATAGCAAAGCACTCTACAAACCTCAGTCCCTCAAGTTTTTATTTGTTAGAATTGCTGCATTTGAAAGCAACTTGCCAGGAAAAAGTGGAGCATGTTTGAAGTCTTTATCTAATTACATGCAAAACTGGCATTCATGCTGCGTCGCCGTAAGCACGAGAGTCAGCCCAGAGTCTGAGAAAGAGAAGTGCTAGAGAGATAAGTCATGTTTAGGGGAATGGGAGGACTCTGAGAGACAGGATATGACACAGAGGCCATGGGAAAAAGTAAGAACTCCTTGTTTGCCACAAACCCAGATGCTTACATGAAAGCTGTGCTTTCCAACTGTGTTATTGCAGCCCTGGGTTAGGTGCGCTCAGTGTAGGCATAAGGACAGCTGCCATTTAGGGACCATATATCGCAAGTTCACATGTCCTTTGCTGGTATACGGTCAGTACTTACTGTGGGATGAATGGTACCAGAATACAAATAATTATTATTAATGTTTGGCAAAAGCAGCTGCTCATGGAAGCCGGGACAGTCACAAAAATGAGTAATTTTATGCTTAGAGAAGATCTGGGCCTGGAACAAAACACTGGGAATCTAAGGAGGAGCCCTTAGTGTTGCTAATAAATATCAGTTTAGTCAGATTTGTCACTCATGTTTCTGAAAGTTTTGCGGCTTGATGAAAAGAATGTTCTTTTATTTCTTGAACAGCTGTTCTTTTAAATGGGTGCAGCTGTACCAAAGGGTCCATTGACACCAATTGCTTGATGATTTAGTGTATTGGTTGCAGAGTGTAAGTGTAGTCAATCAAGTAGAACATTTTTTCCTGGAGGAAAATCATGTGAAATAGAGAACTGCGGTTTGTTTTGCCGATGCAGGAGTGACTATAGTATATCTGTGACGTTGCTATGAAGCTTTTGAGGGGTATGGAGGTAGACAATGATGTGCGCTGTTAACAGGAACAGATTTGCTGGAGCTATCTGTGTTTATTGCAGTGAGGGAATGACCTGCCACATGCAACGTGAAAGTAATTTGAAAGATTTCCAATGGCAAGAACAAAACTGTGGTTATGTAATGAAGTTTTTTTGTTAGAAGTACATGAAAACAGGAGCTGCTAACTTTCAGGCAATTCAGAGTTGAAATTTTTTCTTATTCTGACTCCAAAAGGTTTTTGGAAAGTTTAGTGCAATGATGTTTGGCATTTTTTGATGGGAGCGAGTGTGCAGATATGTATGGAAGAAGATTTTTTTTTAAACATACCGTCCTAATATTGAATTTCCTAAATTCCCAGCATTAAGAGAAAGTAGGTTTTAATTCTGGCTTTGCCAGTGATTTGCTGAATAGGCTTGGAAAAGCCATTCTATCTTCCTGTTGTAGGGATAAATTATTTAATGTCTACAAAACATCTTAAAAACACATGCTAAGGTATTTCAGCGTAATTTGTTGTAAGTTAATACTGGAGCTTTAAATCCTCATCCTGAGGATTTTTTTTATAAATTCAGGAAGACATTGCTTCTACTCAATTTTTGTCAAAATTCAGGTGCAATATCTGGGGTTTTTTGGTTGGGGGGAGGCTTTGTTGCTTTTTTTTTTTTTTAAACAGTTACAACTTCTGATAGATAAGTAACTTTTCTAATTTTGCATGTTGGTTATTTTGTGTGCTGTTTTTAAAACTCTWATTTTCACAGTAAATAATGCATGTAACCTCCCTTCAAATAAAGCCATACCATTGCACCATCTCCGTGTAATGAAGATGCTCAAATATTTTCCCTTTCTGGTTCAGAAAGCAACCAAAAGCCTGTCTTTTAATCTCTCAGGCAATTTTAATTGCCACTGAGAAAATGTTAATGCTCTTAAAGTTCTGTAAGTTTTATAGATTCGTGAGGAGGGAAGTACACATTGAGGCAGTGGAGAAAAAGGCACATTGGGAGAGAATTAGACAGCAAATAATCCATAGGTAAGCGACATTTTAAACGGCCTCCTTTGGAGAAGTTCAGTAAGCGCTAGAGTTACTCTGGGCAGCCCAAGCCAAGGGAGCTCGCCTGCCTTGTGTCCCAAGGGCTGGCACTCGCCTGCCACATCTGACCTGGTAGCAAACGTGCTTAGTGATGCATCAGACTTTCTAGCTCTTGTGCTTTAAAAGTTTATATCTATATCTATATATATATCTGAGCCAATAATTTCCTAACAGAAGTGAGTTGAGGGGAGCCTGTCTGAGCAGGGGGGTTGGACCAGATGATCTCCAGAGGTCCCTTCCAACCTCAACGATTCTGTGATTCTGAGTTACTCAGGTGCTTTGACAAGTTGCTTTAATCATGAGAGTTCAGGATATGCTACAGCTGCTGGGTTTGGGTTTTTTGTTTGTTTGTTTGTTTGCTATCGGGCTTGTGTCCAACTTCAGTTTAGATTAGATTTAGGTTTTTGACTCTTTGTGAAAGAGTTGTGTTAAATGAAAGTGCGAAGTGAACCCTAAACTTCCTTACCTTGTTCATTCTCGCAGATTTTAACTGATGTAAATATTCTTAAAGGAGAGAATTTAACTGCACCCTGGTTTGTTGTCTGTATTGTTGCTTACTCCCAGATGCTAAAACTGGCATTCACTGCAGTTTGTTGTGGCCCTGAGAGACACTTTTGAGATCTCCCTGCATAGCAACTACTAGAGGAATAACCTGGCCAGTGCTTTCASTAGTGACAGATCATCTTGGGTCTAGTAACATTTACTGTTACAGCCTCACAGATATTAGTACTGAAAAAAAAACAATCAGGCACTCAGAGTACTTCATCTCTTGCCAACTGAGGGTTTGTCTTTTTTTTTTTTTTCTAATATTTGAAGTTGTCCGTCATTCCATCATTTCTGATAGTTCTCTTTGGCCTCTCTTTTGGGAAGCTTGCCTTTTTTTTTTTTTTTTAATTATTCATTTATGTACCATTCACCTTTAAATTTTCTCCCTTTATTTAATTCCTGTTTGGAATAAAATGTATGAAATTTCTTTGTACTGTACTAGAACTTGGCAAGCTGTTCACTGATCGGTTAATACAGACGGATGTGTTGATACAAATTCAGTCCCAGCGTAAACCACTGAAGTCAAGTGGAATTACTTTCACTTCCAGGACAGCATCCGCACCACTATGGTTCAATGGGTAGAAAGCATGGCATGCCTCTCCAGAAGAGGCTGTCTGCCTTTCAGCCATTAAGGGTTAACTTTTCTAAAATTCCCGGGAATTACTTGATTGGTGATTTAAATTCTCCTAAGGATGGAAATGTTGAGGTCTATTTGCTTTGTTCATGTGTATAATAAGGTGGAAACTTTTCCTTTTTTTTGCTATTGCTGCTAGCACAGAGCAATGTATGCAGAGCTTTTTGCAGTGTATTTGGTATGGGTCTGCTGTCACTGCAAGGCCAGCTACTTGAGTTTCCTTTCTCCTCTCCTGCTCCCCCTCCTGTTCTTGAAGGACACACAAGTCCTCTTTCTCCTTCACGCCCGGAGAGATCCCTCTGTGCTCCAGTGACAGGTGAAGGTTTTCCAAAACACTTAGTAACCAATTTCCAAAAGTACTCAATGTTTTTGTGACCAACAGCGAATCTATAAATATGCCTTATGAATGATGCTGTTTCATGTACCTCATACTTTAAAGAGTGAAGTGCAACATCTGGAAGGCAGAGCCTTTAAAATAATTCGCAGTGCCTATCAAGGGTGTGTACTCCTAATACTTTCACGAACATCCCTGTGTGATTGTGGATTGTTGCTGTTTACACTGATTCTTTTTTTTTTTCTAACATTATTTAAACTGGGATGATCCCTACAGCATATTGAGGCTGTACTCAGAATGTAGGCAATGCGCAGCGGTGTGGGTAAATGAATGAATACAACCTATACTTCCCCTTTAGGCTACTGCAGTGTTGATCCATGTGTAAATGTATAGACTATGGACACAGATATTTCGGTAGCATAAATGGAGCTCGTGCATGCTGCTGTGGGAGGCWCATTGTGGAAAATACAAAGAGAAGTAGCTATACTACATTTATTATTTTATAGTCCTCTGGATACTAGGGACCTCTTAAAATCAGTATGCCTAATATTTTTAGGCAGGCAGGGAGGGAGTTTGGTAGATTGGGAACTCTTCCTTAACTCAGTGGAGTGGTATATAACATAATTATTTTATAAAACCATCCTTTCTGGAGCAATGTTTTGATTTTATCATTGTAGCACTTATAGATTGTTCCAGTCTGGTTAAAATGTGATTCTTACCAGATTTCCGGTTCATACCCTTGTTACTTTGGCCATGACTCCAGGGGTCTTGGGTCTCACAATGTGCAAGAGAGTTTCTGGCTCCCAAACCAGTATTTGCATCATTTCTCTTTCTGTTACCCTGTGAAATGACTGAAACGTATGTCCTCCTTCAACTGCCTTTTTTTTTTTTCCTTTCCTTTATCACAAAGACACTATTTGCCATTTTTCTGTTTAAACCTAAATTTGTTCTTCTTGGTATTTCTTCTTTTGGCCCAGTCTCTCTCAAATTTTGTATAATTGTTTCAAGTCCCTATAGATTTTCTTCAGAGGTGATGCTACCTGAAGCACATGTTCAGTGTGAGCAGTCAGGCAGTTTTTTAATGTCTGTTGCTCTTGCTTCATGTTGAACAGCCAAGCCCAATACCTTGTCTGTCCTTTACAAGAATTTTTTTTTGATCCATTGACATCACATCTGACAGCAGAGACAATTTATTTGTGGATTATAGCAGCCTCCATTCAGTTGGTCACCAGTTTCTGCACCGCAGCTCTGTGCGTGCATGTGTGTGTGAACAGGTAAGTCTGTGTAAATGCAGAAAGATTGCAGTTCATTGCATTAATCTCTGTCTTCATATATGTACACCAGTGTCTGGCATTTAAATGCTGCATTGGTTTCTGTGCTTTGTTGTGGGGATGGGTGCCACTTGGTTGCTTCTGTTCTTGGCGCCGTTCGGGTGCAGTCTGTTTTGCAGTATTTGGGAGGGCAGCTGTGTTGCTGTCACAGCAGGACACAAGAAAGGCTCCTAGGTTTGGGGGGCAGGATGCCTTAAAAGGTTCTTGCTGTCCACCTGCAAGCTGAGCCAACATAGTAAATGTCAAATACATTAAATAATCAAAAAAAAATTGCTACAAAAAGAAAGCAGCTTGTAATTACGTTGTCTAAACCAATAATAATTTCAAGCATCACAAATGTTTTAATGCACTGGTCCAATTGCATATCATTTTAGCTACTGGTAAGCTTGAAATCTGCGAAATGTACCTGTGCTATGAGTTAGGGAATATTTGTAATTTGGGGAGAGCACTTTCAGCCCGTTTCTATGTGCAGTGCAGAATATTCACTGCTTTTTAGTAGTTAAGTTACAAAATGAACCCATATCATAAGCAACATATGCTCCATTGCTATATAATGCGCGTATGCTATATACATGAATGACACTTTAAGTAGAAAGCTATATTAAAAAGACTTCACTTTCGAGGGGACAACAGTGGGAGCCTGGAGGAAGCGCGGCTGTGCCAGCTGTGTGGGGGTTTAAAACCAACACAATATCAGCCCCCACCCCAGCCTCTTCAATAGATTATATCAGCACGTATCTGTTTATTTCTAATGAYTCTTTTAAATGACGGCTTCATAAACTGAAGTATCCAAAACAAAGGCCATGAAGTTTACTTTGGCCATCTCAAGTAAATTTTTCTAATCTAAACATCAGCAGTGCCTTTCATAAATCAGCCCAATGACGTCATCTTTTCAATTAGTGAACTTGGTATTTGTGCTCTGGCCTAAAAAGCTATTTGACCAGTTAATGTTTTAAGGTTTCATAGTAGTCCAGACTTCTCACCAACCGCAGTTCGAAGCATGTGCTTTAAGTGGGAACATGTTTATCAATAATTGCCACTTTTTAAGTGCCGATAGTAGACAGTGATTAACAATTGTCCTTCCTTACTGTCTGCTGGGAATAACGAGTGTTATCTGTAGATGTTTAAATTGTTCATAATACAGCTTTAACTCTTTGTTTTGGAGGGGTGGGGACATGACCACATATTGAATTGAGTAAATATTWGGTGTACTTTTGAGATGGGAAAAAGAAGAAAAAATTCCTGGGGAGGTTTTGTTTCCAGGAGAGGCAAAAGGAGATAGTGGCCGAGTTGAAAATGAATTGCCTGTCATCCTGAGGGCGCTAGCTTTTGTTTCCCACAGCGTACTTAAGATAAGGACCACTTCAAAGAGATTCAAATTCTGTCTTTCTTTCCCATGTGCAGGTTACAGGGATCCAGCATGTGCTGACAGGGAAGTTACCTGTAATTTGGGGGTGGGGAATAATTCAGTAACAGCTTATCTTTGTCTGTGGGTGCAAATACTTCCCCTGCATGCCACAGAARCAAGAAAAGGATTTATTCTGACAAAGTTTTAGCAAAATCCACTAACTGCCAAGAAACAGCCAAACAGAGCAACAGTATTCTTTCTCCTAATAACACCTTCCTCTCCCTATGTGAAAATAACAATAAGGGCTGACATGGGTTGAAAGAAGCCAGGAAATTCAGAGCCGAGGCTTAAATCCTATCCTTAACTCACCCTAGCAACACATCTAGCCATTGCAACATAGATGCTATGTAAGGTCACCTACTTGCAGTTCTGAAGCATCAACTGTGATTGAATTCCCTTAAAGAGAAACCAAAAATTATCTTAAACACACAAACTATTCCATATGTGTGGGTACGATATATGGTTTTGTTTATGTTAATGAAGAGACCTGCACCAGTAAGTGGTTACGTGCTTGGCTTGAAATGTGCAAACACTTGAAACCCGGCTCTGTGAATCACTTTCTTTCACTGTCCTTTGAAACAACCTGAGCTTGGGTTCCCATGCTACTGTTTCTGTTCCTCAGCTTTCTGCACACAGTGGCCTTTCAGCAGACCTCCTGCTACTTATCATTGGTGTGGCTCAGCTTGGTGATAGCAGCGATGGGAGCTTTGTGCGTTAGGCAGTTCTTATTGCTGTTGCTGTTGTTGGGGGGTTTGGGGGGTTTTTTTTGTTTTTTTTTTTCCTGAGACAAGACAGAAAGCATGGTATTAACTGTGCCCTTGGCCTGCAGCAGAGGCTAGAGATGCAGCTTCAGAAGACATTGGAGCCTGAGGGTAATTTTAATGCTGTAAGATGCCTGGAGCAAGTTCAGGAAATGGAAGAAAGTGCAGTCATTTTTACCAGTGAGATACTTGGGGGTCTCAGCTTTTATTTTAATGGTATGCTTTTTGTTCCCTTCTTGCCCATTAACATGAGGTCTTTCCTATAAGCTGTGAACTGACCACAGACCTGCTTGAGAATACAGAAACTTTTGCTTAATGCTGTGTATGAAATACGCCAAATCCTTTGCTCATGCCTAGCAAATCACTCAGCTGACCACCTTCGCCTCTGGTTTGCCCTCCAGCAAGCRAGCAAGGGGTGCGGTGGGGTGGGAGGTGGGGGTGAATCAAATCTATTCCTGAAACTCATGAGTAGGATGTGGGGGCTCCTTCTTCAGGGTAAATCAAAGCAAATTCCTGTCAACTCGAGAAAGAAAAACAGGCCTGAACTAAAGTTATGTGTGTTAAGCTTGCCTCTCTGCAGTAAGCTTTTTTGCCTTAACGTCATGGATAGCGTTATGCTTGAAGTCATAATTTAGCCCTGACCAAACAGGCTTAATGTGGCTTAGTGTTTTTTTCTATGGGTAGAAGGTTTTTTTCATTATGATTTTCGCAGTTAATTGGGTAAGTTTCTTTTGCGGAGGGGAGGGTGGGCTGAGACGAGCAGGTTTGCGAGTGGGTTACAGGCTCAGTTTAGGGGATAGAGGCTCAATTTGAGGGACCTGTCTGTTTCAGCTGCTTTTTCAAGAACAACAGTTATAGGGAAATTGAAGAAGGCAAAACAAAACTTCATTAAAAGCAATTCCTCGCACGTGAATGTTAATGACCATACAGACAGTGATGAAACAAATGTATTTTCCTGAATTATCTCAGAGCTTGATATTATACCTCAATTCAGTGAAGATGGTTTCCTTTCATGGGATTATGTCACAGGTCTCTTGTGAACAGTATGTTCATTAGACATTTGATGGGACAGTTTACAGTTTTGATAAAATAAAAGATTATATTGCTTAGCAATTGTTCATTCCCAGGAGTTTTTCTATCTGCTGAACTGTATGATGATCTTAGTCGTAAGTATTAGTGGAAATATTAGCCCATTGGTGGTTTTATTCCTTCAGGGACAATACATATTTAATGTATAACCTGCCCAAAAATATGGGGCTACAAAGAGGTTAACAGTTGTCTTGAAAGAAGGCCAGTGGCAGAGCACTTGCTGATAACTTAATGGTAGCAAATTATTGTCCAAAGTTTGGTGGGCTTTCATGTAAAGAAACATGAGACTGAATGATTTCTGGAGTGTGTTAAATCTGGCAAGCAGAGTCTGCATATTTTCCTCAGAGGCTAAAAGACTGGATTCATGTATTATCTGATAACTACAGTGGATATTTGGTTTATCGGTTGTAGTACTGTGGATTTGGTCTGATGATGTCCTTATCTCTTTAGTGCTACTGGTTGCAGGGAAAGTACCTTTTCTAGCCCTTCTTTTATTCAGAGGCTTCTTGAATATCTGAAGGGAAAGCTTTCTCCTTTTATTTGGGTCACTTGAGCATGCCAAGGTCACCACTTGGAAGAAGCGGAGTTTGAGTGTTAAGGTTTGCTTCATGCAAATAGAAAGAGGCAGCAAAGGGAAACCACACATAAGAAAGCTGCATCTCTAGAGACCAATGCTAAAACATTCCAAGGGGTATTTTTTCAAGTTGAATCAAAGAATTAAAAATATTTCAAAAAGTAACTTGAGCTTGGGAAGCTGATAAGGTGGAATTTGTTTGGAGTTTACTATCTGAGTCAGGGATGACGGTGGATGACTTGGCCTGCATACAGGTGAGGCAAGATATCCTGGAATAACTGCATTCCAGCAAAACTGAACAAAGGTGGCCTTTCAGCTTGGAAAAGCAAAACTAGAGACAAATTCATGAGCTGTAGGGTTTTCCGTGGGCTCTTTTGTTGAGGGAAATTACTGGAATGGCCAGCACTGATTTCCTAACCCTACTGAGAATGCTCTGGTGGTAGGCACATCTGCCTCTTCTATATTCTGTTGGGATTACTTGAGTCATAAACCCTAAAGGGAATAACTTCTGCCACCATTAGCTGTTGTGTGTATGAGATGAAACCATGCAGAAACGGAATTTCCTGGAGACTATGAGACTGATCCTAAAACTAGAACACACAAGACCACAGCATAGAAAGATGCTTTCATGTGTGAAAAATGAAGACTGAAACTTTGGGAGAACAGTCTTGGTGATTTTACTGTATATGGGAGTTCACATCTGCATGTGTCCTGGAAAGAGTGAAGGAGTTGACATATAAAGATACAGAAACTGTGATACATAATGTGTCATGATATGTTTTGACAATTCAGCAACAACCACTGAGAGAGAAAAATACATGGAATGAAGTAAGTGTATGGCTCAGTAACTCCTGGCTAAGGGCTGATAGCCTAGGCCTCAATGGGAGGCTGTCTGTTCAGGGAACAAATATTCTTTCTCACAATTCAGGTTTATACACTTAATTAAATATGGATTTTTTTTAACAAAGTAATCTGTTCCAATCTAATCATACAGTTTTTGATAAAACTCTGATTTCTGAGAAGGTGCTGTAGGATGAAATTTTGAGAAACACATTATTATCTAAATAAGCTAAGGATTTTCTTAAAAATCCTTTCAAGAAGTTGAAGGAAACTTAAATCTTATTTTTCAATCGTAGGTCTTGCAGTCAGCCTTGAGCTACACATAATGTGTTTGAACAGTTTCTAAATGCTATAGTTTCTAACTATAATTTTGATGAAGGAAAATAATTCATACCTAGTTTTTAGAATGCAGCTTTTCAACAGTTACAAAGGAAGCCCCATTTCTGATACTTCTGTGGYGTCAGGAACGTATTTGTCATGTTTTAGGTGTTGTGTTCTTTGTTTTCTGCAGTAGTATCAGGAGAACTACAGATAACCGTATCATGTGTCTGCAGATATAAGCACACCAGTAGGTCCAATGGAGTTTAGTATTTCTAGTTGTAGCCTTCTAGGGAGTCTGCGACCAGGGATGGATATCGTAACCAGGCTGCCTTATAGCAAAGTATTGTTTAAGCTTAATATCTAGAAAAAAGTCTGAAAACAGAAGGTTTTATCTGGATGTATATCCTATGCAAAGCTTGTTCTCCTTGTATAAGCTTGTGTAAAGCCTTTCCCCAGCAGAAGAGTTCAAGTGTGTAGGAGATAAAGGGCAGCTTATCGGCAACAGCTTGCTTCTCCCTGTAGATTTTTTAACTTTGTACTTGGTCAGGAATCCTTTGAAATTAGTTTCCTTGGCTTGTACTGTCCAAAGCCATTTTGAGTTTCTTTAAAGCATCTTCCAGGAGCAAATTGCTGTCTGACTGCCTGGTGCCAGCCCTTGGCTATGGGATAGCAGAAAGCACGGCTGCCTTCTCCACAGCCTTTGTTTCATATTTCTTGCCTGGGTGGGAATAGGTGTTACAGTTCCTTTTGACACAAATTTGGTTTGGTTTAGGCATGAGTTACCGTAATCAAACCCTACAAGAGAATTATGTTGTCTAATGTGAAATGTTTTTCAAATACTTTTCTGTCTTATTTTTCAAGTTTTCTATGGACCAAAAAAACACTCTGTGAAAAGGTTGCTTGACCAAGTGTCTGTTTTGCCTTTTTAAGCTATATTCACCAAATCCCTGTAGCTCTTCACAAAAGTAGTTTTAAATATCCCTACCCAGTGCAGGTGAACATGAAAGTATTGCAGTATGGGGGAAACTTTAAGGAAATGGTCCACTCCTGAACTGCTAGTGTCTTATAAGAAACTCTGTGGGGAACCCATAGTGATTCCTCGCTTAGTTTCGCTTCGCTTCTTTTTCCTTTTTTTTAATATTTGTTCGTATTGGGGTTATGTTGTCTAGAATTTATAYTATCCAACAATATTATAACATATGTCATCGGACTTTCAAATTGACAGTTGGGGGCTTAAGAGGATAGGATTGTTCTGCCACAAATGAAAAGATGCTCTGTTTAGGGATGTATACTTTGGGCAAACTTTAGCAAGATTCATATGAGATGTCTAAGCTCACAATAGTACAGGGGAAAACCCTAACCGTGACCTGATCACGTCATGGAAATGACTRTGATAGTCTGTTATTTCAGAGTATGTTCTGCTGTGAAGGGGGAGTACTGAATGTGTGAATAGCTAATAATGTCAGTGCTATAAAATAAATACCTATAATGTTAGCAGTCTTATTTGGTGATAAAGTAGCCATGTCAGTGCCCTTTATGATAGTGAATTTATTGTGTCATGCTGTTAATTTTGCCACTCTTGGATTAAGTTGTTCAAGCTGATTAATTTGCCTTTGCGTTTTGATGGCAACGGGGGAATCCTAGGCTGCTCTTCATTGGAATTAGGATTGTCAGGATCACAGTCAAGGTAGTTAGGGAATCCTTGGAGTCCAGCAAATGCTATTTGCTCAGCTGTTTAAAAGAACGACTTATAGTAGTTGTGCCTTTGGGACCCAAGAATTCTCAAATGCATCTTCCACAGCTTACACAATAGTCTTTGAAATATTGAAGATGGGGAAACTAGGTTCTAACAGGTGCAAAAGAGAAGTGCAAAAAAGAAGATGGAAAAAAAATAGAACTATTTCTGGGATAAAATTCAGGCAATATGACATGTTCTGTACATTTTGGTTGGCAAAATAATAATTTATCCACTGAATTTAGAGGCAAAGCACAGCAATATTACCTTGACCATGCTTCTGTCATATAACCACATACTTGAAAGGAGAGGTGTTTAAGGGTCTTAGGAGCTCAAAATTGATCTGCAATTCATTTTTTGCATCTTGTGGACAGTGCCCTCAGGAGCACAAAGCCTTCTTGAATCTTCAGACTGAATTCTTAAGTGATTTTTATCATTCTGTCAAATTTGATAAGGTCACAATGTATGATTAAGTGACTAAATGTTAACTATATGTATGATAATGTGACTGATGTTAAGTAAAATAAGACAGAATTTCTGCTGAACCAGGAAGTTTGCAGGTGATGTATTTACTCTCACAGATTCTCCAGATAATGCCCTCCAATTTCCATTTCTCAAAATAATATTGTATAAGAGAATCTGCCTCTCCTTTCTACTCACCTCTTGTGATATTCTGTGCTTACCCTTTGGGAAAAGAGGCGGGAAGACCAGGAAGGGGGCCACCAAAGGACAGGCACTGTTTGCACCTTTATTTATTTCAAGCAGTAGTACTAATAAATTTCAGATGCAATCAATCCATGCAACTTGCCTGACATTTGTTATGTTAACTGGCCCTCAGCTTTCTGGTACAAAACCTGAAGATTCTTAATCTTCCCATTCCGGATAAGATAGTGGTCTGTATTGGTAAAAGATGCTGATGCATGATTAACTTTTTTTTTTCCCTGAGACTTTACGAGCTGCATTTCGTACTCTTCTAATTTTTTTTCTTGAGTGACCCTTTTCCATTCACGAAAATTGCATTTGTGTCTGAACAGCTAATGATTTATTTGGACTGGAAGCTATAGGGAACCATTAGCATTATTAAAGTCAGTGATAGAGATCTCTGAAATTTCTGTGATAAGGGACTCATGTATGTCACAGGTCTTCATCTTGCTCTGTAGGAAGTTTTTAAATTTATAATTAATTTCTCAAGCATTYATAACAATCTATTTACACACAATTTGGAGGTCTGTCAGATCTCTAAAATTACCCTGTTAAATTATCGCTGCTAACTTTTAATGCAGGTCATAATTAGTTACTTGCACCAGTGGGGAATTAAAATCAAGCTGTTAGCCTGTACATCTTCATCAAAGAACAAAAAGCTACAGCTAATTATTCTGACAGTGCCGGACTGCTGCCTGACTTGTACTGCAGGAAGGGCACCATTTGCAATGTAATCTCTCAGGAGCAGAGCTGCGTATTGCATCCATGTTGTGGACTTAACAGCAAATAATGACGCCTTCCCGGTTTGGAATTACTGGCTAATTATCTTTCAGGTCATAGATGCTGCGCTGATATCTATGCGGTAATTACACTCCGTTTTGCCTAGTGTTTCTTGCAAGCTATGATGTGGTACAATGTGATACAAACTAGACATTGTGGGAGGAACAGCCATAAGTGATATACTGAGAAAAATGGTTAACATGGATAATTCAGAAGCTTCARTCTTCCCCAACTTCAATTGACCTTCTCCAAAGCGACACATTACGGTGAAATCTCAAAGGCATGATATCAGGCAATACCACACTGCTGCAGTTATCAGATTAAATGTTTGGTTTGTAATCCTATTGACAATATAGGGAGTGCTCATCATTGCCACGGAGAACAGAACAGGAGCATCAGTACTGTGAGCATTAGTCTGAGTGCCCGACTTCTCACCTGGCTTGTTCTTCTCTTCTCTCATTGCCTTATTCTTTGTAGCCTCTTGATTTTACTTCTCCACTGCACACTGCCTGTGGCACTTAGTAGTTCCTTTATAATTTTGAAGTAATTGGTAAGAAATTATTAAGGAAGGAATTGGCTGAGAATACCCAAGTGTGAAAGAAACATGAGTGAGAAGGAATGATAGCAAATTAAAAATGTTGGATTGCATATATATACATGCATACATACATATATATAATGTAAGCACGTATACAGGACTTGGAAACTAAGTCAAGTTGCTAAGAATAAATAAGGAAATGTACTACAGGTATATATGGACAAAATCAGAAAAGCTAAGCCCAAAAGAGGAAACTTGCAAGATGCACCCAGAATAACAAGGAGTCATCGTATGTAAGAGAGAATAAAGAGTCAATCCACTTGGTGGAATGGGAAAGTTGGTGATAGRTGCCACTGAGATGTCTGAAATTTTCTCTTATTTTCTAGCAACTGTCTGTATGAAAAAGATGAGTTGTGTGGAGGATGGTTGACACAATTAATGTGATAAAAGCACAGACAGCCTTATAAGGAAGGCTTTCAGATGTTTTCAGATAGTCTTGACCTAACAAGTTTCATGCTAGGATATGTAAAGAGCTGGTGGCTAGCATCTTGGGGATTTTAATAACCAGATTTGAGAGCACAGGTGAGATAGATACCTGTAGATTAGGGTTTGAACCTGTTTTTGGAAAGAGGGAAAGTAGTTGAGCTGGGGAATTTCAGACCTTCAATTCTCAGAAATATACTGCAACAAAACAGATTACTTGTAAGCATCTAGAATCACAGAATCACAGAATCACTGAGATTGGAAGGGACCTCTGGAGATCATCTAGTCCAATCCCCCTGCTCAAGCAGGGTCACCTAGAGCACATTGCACAGGATCGCATCCAGGCAGCTTTTGAATATCTCCAAAGAAGGAGACTCCACAACCTCTCTGGGCAACCTGTTCCAGTGCGCTGTCACCCTCACAGTGAAAAAGTATTTCCTCATGTTCAGATGGAATTGTCTGTGTTTCAGTTTGTGCCCGTTGCCTCGCGTCCTGTCACTGGGCACCACTGAAAAGAGTCTGGCTCCATCCTCTCGACACCCTCCCTTCACATACTTGTACACATTGATAAG
>NW_020448863.1:1681988-2053350 GCF_003343035.1 Apteryx rowi
TGAGGTGGATCCCATCTCTCGCCATCAGTTGTCGATCTTCAAACAGGGTCCCATGGTCGTAGAAACCAAAACCCTGTTGCCAACACCAGTGGCGCAGCCATTCGTTAACTTGGAAAGTCCGTCTCCTCCTCCTCTCATCCATCCCCTTCACTGGCAGGATTGAAGAGAAGAACAGAAGGAAGAGAGTAACAGCTGATGTTGGTGTTCATTATTTTCACTAACAATCTGGATGATGGACTAGAGGGAATGTTTATTAAATTTGAAGACCACATGAAGCTAAGAGTGACTGTCACTACATTGCAGAATAGGTTTGAATTTCAAGATTGATCTGGACAAATTGGAGTTACTGCGCAGAAAATAAGCTGCAGTTCAGTTGGATAAATGCAGGTTACTGCAGCTAGACAACAGTAATGAGGACAGGGAACAGCCTGCTCAGAGCAGCTATTTAGAAAAGGATTTGAAGTTGTTGTGGATTGCAGCCTGCATTTGGAAAAATAATGTTACGTGGTTGTAAAAAAGGTTAGTGCTATAATACCTAACCTAAACTATTGTGTCAGTAAGATAAATGGTATAACCTTTCTGCTTTACTTGGAAATTCTTTGGCTTCAGATGGGCAATGTCTAATTTTGGGCCCCATACTCCAGGAAAGATATAAACACAAGTTCAGAGGAGAGTGCTTAAAATGACTGAAGGTGTAGAAAACATGACCTATGAGGAAATATTGACAGAATTTGAGTTGAGTCAAAGAAAAGCTGGGGGAGTAACATGAGTCTTTCAAAGGCTCACATGAAGAGGAAATAATCTCTTCTCCATGTCCATTAACAAATAGATCAAAAAATGATGGGCAACAAGGAGGAAGGTTCAGTTTGGGTATTAGAAAAGGTTTTCTATTGCATTAAATTAGCAGAGCACAAGACTAGAGTTCCTTGCAGCAGCCCTGAACCTCAGTCACAGGATGCTGCCAAACAAGGGTAAGTGGCAGTTGTAAGGGATGCCACAGCTGTAAGCAATACTGATTCAGGGCAGGGGTATGACATTAGGTGCCTTAGAGATTCTCTTYGGTCTTCACTTGATTCAGTAGTGACCATATTCTGGCCACCAGCAAAATAACAAACCTTTTGACCTTCATGACTGCTGAATCCGATGCCAGACTGTAGTTTGTAGCTTGTTTTTTCTCTTCTCAATTCAAGAGTTGATCTCAAGTTTTGTTAAAGAAAATAGTTGCGGGAGGGGTTGAGAGAAGAATGGTGACAGCCTTGTGTTGGAAATGAACCTGCTGCTGTCCACTTCTATACAGACTGGCAATTTGTACCTTATTTTTGTCCCTTGCAACAATTACACAGCCTTAAGTGTTGATGACCAATCTCTAAATTTCTTTATATTGGGATTTTGCTAGCCAGATCAAAGCTGATTTGGGAAGAATACATTCATATGCACACATGCAACTCATTAAATTCATAACAGTGCTTCATTACTTTATTTTGTCCTTYGTTTTGATTGCATCAGTGTGAATGATTTGTAGTTTGACCCTTTGAAGTTTCCTTTAGGATGAAGCTTGCCATAACAGTTCCTATAAGAAGTACATTATTCTGACCTCAAGATTAGTTTCTTTCAGAGATGAATGGTCTCATTTTAATTAGAACTTGATGCAGGAAATATTGTTTCTGCAGTGTAGTTAAAAACTGGGAAGAGGAATGCAAGCCATTCAAAAAGCAGGTAAAGGTTTAGGAGCAGCTGTTCAACTTCAAGAAACAAAAATAAGGTAATTATATTTTCTCCTTCCAATATTCCTAAGATTTCTGATTAAAACTTCTAAAACACTAGTCACTCCCAAACTTCTACTGATTGTTCTACCTCTCTCTCTCTCTCTTTTGTTTTTTTTTTTTGTGTGTGGGGGGCTTCTTTAACTGCTTTATTTTAATCACATTGACCATTAACTACATGTGCATTTTCATTTAGCTGAAATTCTGAAACTGTGAATGCAAAGACTGGTTATTTTGTTGGGTCTAGAAGCCATAATATGGGTTTAAAATGGTAGCTCAATACATTACATATATTTAAAGATGTGCTATGATTTTAAATTTCTGAAACAGAGCAATTATTAAAATATGGCTACAATATGTCTTGATTTTAGGCTGAAATTTTGAAACACCTTTCTATTACTAAGGCAGGGGATATCATTTTTGTTTGAATTTTGCTGTAGTCATCATTTGAAATGATGTTAATTTGACTGTTTTTAGAGAACATCAGATCTGGGATTTTTAATGGCACAAATATGTGCTGTCTTTTTGAGTTGCTTCTTGATGCCTGTCATTAAGAAAAGTGCCACAAGACACTGAGGCATAAGGTTGTCATCTGTTGCTTTACTTCACAGCTCAGTAGAGCAAGCAAATGTTTCTGCGCTTCTGCAGTTTTTAGGGCTCACTGCTTGAAATGGTTAGTACTGTATTCATTACTGCATTTGCTTTACCAGCAGACAGTAGAAAAAAATTGCTCTTTGCCTTGAAAACTAGCATGTAATAAATTGGCTAGAGCAGAGGATAGCCAGAGCGTTCTGCTACCAGTAGCTAACAAAATGTTTGGTTTCTCAACGACTCTGCTGCTAAATTGATGTGCTGTTTTTCTCGTGTGGGTGTTGCAATGCATACATTAATTGAAAGTTCCTGCGGCACTCCTGAATATCCAGAATATCACCAAGTATTTCCTTTCTGCTATAATGTAAAGCTGAACAGTAATATTCTCTAAAATTTCCAGGGCAAAAGTTAGTGGGACTCTTGTAAGTGTTTTTGAGAACATCTCCGCATCGTGAAAGGGCTGGTGTGATAGCCACAGAGACCTGCTTGCCGTGAGATTGGGGCAGTCGGAGCGAATCTGTACAGCTTGGTTTTCAACACTGTGCCTTATGTCTGTTGTGCAGAGGGCATTTCTGGGAAGCGTCCCGGGTTGGACTCCCGTCCGCTCCCCCCCTTGGCATCTCTGCTCGGGTCAGGGCCACTGCTTAGAGCCAGCGTGAGCGCAGAGATGGCTTTTAACGGTCTGGAGCCCTCCCTGCCCCGGGCTGTGCGGGGCTGGCGGGGAGCGCTAGCTGTGAATGAGCTGGTGTGTCTAGACGGCGACGCGCTCTGCAGGGATACGGCTGTGGTCTGGGAAGTGGCGTAGCTGCACCCCACGCAGCCACTAATTGGCCTGGACACCACACCACAGTGACGTGGTGCGGCCGCTTCCCATACCTGGGCTGGCTCCCCCAGCCTTGCACAATGTTGTAATTATGCGGTGTAGCCTTACCTAACTTGTTTTGCAGAGGCCGCCAAACCGTTATCGGGCTGGTAATGATTTTGGCTGCTAGTGACCTGGGCTAGATTTGCCTCGACACGTGTGAGCTGACAAGTTGCTTATCCGATTTCCAGCAGTTTTGCATTCTTTGATGTAATAGTTGTTATGGATTGCTTTGATTGCTAAGGCAGTGTCTGAGCCTTTTATTAAAAGTGACAAACCTTTTGAGATTCATTGGATTTAATGTTCTTGACTGGCTTGGTATTTCATGGTAGCTGTTTCTTCTGCATTTGTAATAACTGGCAGATCTCCTTATTAAATTCAATAAGAAAGAAAGCATATTTCCATTGAAATGAATACCTCAGGAATGAATTCTGTTTTAGTGGGAAAAGTTCCAATCTGTCTGTGCTTTTATTTTGCTCAGTGCATGAGTCCTTCCATATATTTGTTTTTGCACTTATTTGCAGTGCCATATAACAGAGCCATATATAGGTATGAGTGCTTGTCTGTTTCTAAGCCTCTGCTAGGCAGTATGTGCTTGTCCATGGATATGCACACACAGTTTGAGCCCTCTAATCATCTAGCTGTGTACAAGAAGATCAGTAAAATCCTGATGGACTATTCTGTTTAAACACTTCTTTATTTTCTCTGTGATGTAATACACTTTATTCATCCAACAGATCTTAGATGCTCCAGTTTGTTGGCACTACAGACCGATAATAAAATGTCACCCAGTCAGATTAAAAAATTACTCATTTTTCTAGGGTTCCCCCCCCCCCTTAAAGGCCAGACTTCTAGAAAAGTTGGTTTCCTTATTGGCCTTATGTCATTTAGAAGAGTTTCTGTACTTGCTGCAATGTCAGTCCTGGAAATCAAAGACACTGAGTCCTTATTGCTGTCTGTCAGATAGAGCTGTCTGTGATTGTGTGTTAAATGTCTACAGTGGCCCCATCATTTATGGAACAATCTTTACCTTGCCACTTAAGAGCTGTATGCTGTTCCAGACAATAGATCTAATATTTTAATAGCCATACAGTAACTACCTAATTACTTCCGTGTTAGGTATATCAACATGACATTCTTGGATGCTGTAAGAAAGGGATGGTAGCAGCCATCTAGATAATGCACTAAAAAGACTAGAGCCTTCTCTGGAGGAGTGACTGGCATGATAACTGGTTGGGCTTGGTGCCTAAAACACCTCAGATTCTGAGCTGAGGATCACTGCTGGCCTCCTGAATCTTTCTGCACCAAAGGTATTGTGAACCTGTGCTTGAGAGCAAGTTTCTTCTGGCATCAAAACTGACAGTAGAATAAATTTCTGGATGATTGTATCAGTCATATCTCTCTACTTTGCCTGAAGTGGAAAGTATACTACATTGTCCATGCTATTTCCAGTGTGTTGGGATGTATGCACTTTATTAAAAAAAAAGAAAAAAAAGTCTGTAATAAAGCAATGTGTATACCACTCTGGTGTCAAGCATTGTATTTAAAAACTAGAGTGGTATGAGAAAAAAAAGTCTTTAAGTGTTACTTGAGGTTTTTAGTTACAGGTGTATGAGAGACTTCRGGAGATGCATTTTGTTCAGTATGGAGAAAAGAATTTGTTAGGTTCTGTTGCTACATCATGCATAAGAAGTGGCTGTTCTGTGTGGAAGATTCAGGGAGGAAAAAACAGGAGTGGAATTTGAGCTTAGGAATAAAGCGTAAAGGAAATAAACATTGATCCAACATGGTCTGAGGACATGATAGGCTTTTTCCCGTGTTGCCACTGCTATTTTAAAAAGATCATCGCCTCTTGATTTTAAGATTCAGCCAGATATTTTTCTGTGTAAAATGAAGGATGTTGACAGTTTTGTGGAGAAAGTCTAGGGAATAATAATATTCTGGCTTTCAGATCTGTGAATTTTTGTTACAATTCAGATCAAAAATATCATTCCTGTCATATAAAAATCAAGTGTATTTTAAAAGAACCCTTCAAGTGTTCCAATAAAAATTCAAGGATGGGATTAGTTTCCTGTTGTAGCCCATGGAAGGAGAAAGGCCATCTTCTGAGGAAGAACCATGCTGTCCTGGAGAGGTGTGGATTCAGTGAGTTGTTCCCAGGTGCCCGCCTTTGTCTGTTCCCTGCAGAAGGAATCCACCGGACTAATAGACTGCATGCCTAATTCAAGGGAGTTTCAAAGTTAATTGAGTTGCATCTGCCCCATGTGATTTCTACAGTTTTGAGGAGCTGCTTTGCAACAAAAGCATGCAGCTCGGTGATGTCCACTGCGTACTCTTCTTTACTAACCTGAACACCAAATACAGTGAGCTGTTCAGAGTTTTTTGAGGTTGGGACATAGTTTGATGCTTATTCACAAATCAGCGGTATGAGTTTAAAAAGTTCCCACCACTCAGCTTATTTCTCCCTCAGTTGAGAGACTGAGTGTCAGAGAGCTCCTATTTCATTTTAGTACAAAGGAAAACAGATTAATTTAAGCCATCTTTTTAGCCTGGGTTTGACATTWCACTAAGAGAAACTGCACTTGTCTTTGTCTTGACGTATGGGGTAAGATGACCTTGTACCTGTCTGCAAAATCCCATGTAAACTTTCTGTAGTTTAGTCTTTTATTTCATGATTGGCTAATGCTTTTATTGACTGCTATTTGGTCCATCTCCTTGAGGCTTGGAAGGTAGTCTGTGCTAAGAGAGCCACCAGTAGTCACTTGACTTGGACTTTGTGAATGAGGGATCCATGTAGACTTTTTGTTCCTATTGGTAAGTTGGACTGGAAGCATGTATTGCTCACAGTTGATCTCAGCTAATGTGAGAGATGAAACACTGGATGAAATGGAACTGGAGTAGATTTCCTCAGTGGAAAATGCTGAGAATAACTTGAAAACATAAAGAAAACTTTACCTGGATTGTATCAAAAAGGAAATAGTAGGCTATTTTCATCCTATAAATCTCTCTGCATGGAACACTGTATGGAAAAAGACACCAGCAATGGGTTTTCATTCAAGACTTTGCTGAGAAAGAAACTCAGCACTTCTCTTCTTAGGTGGCATTCTTTTTTTCCTGTTCCAGATGGAGATATTTATATAAACATAAAAGAAGGGAAAAAGGAAAGGCCTTCTGTTTTTTCCTTTACCCCCTTTATAAGGGAGTGTTTAATTAAGTGTTCTTGGCAGAACCTCAAAAGTTTTTTGGAATGCTGGAGAGAAGGACTCAAACAATTAAGATAGTGTTATACTGTACCTGTCATAAGAGGGGCATTCTTTGGGGGGATGTTGTAGCTTTAGATGTGCATTCTCTACATAGTGCAAAAAGATATTTGCCTGAGATGCTACAAGAAGCAGCACGGCTCCAGTCTAGGAAGAAACATCTGGGAGCATAAATGCATGATAGTTTTCTATGCAAGTTGGGCATGCTCTGGATGGGAGGAAGGTAGATGGGGCTGTGATGCCAGCAGATTGAGCACTTGCTTTGTTTTTTGACTACAATTGTGATTGCCTTTCAAATTCAAGTGTTTCCTCCTGATTCATGGTATGACAAATTTAGAAGTGTGATTGAGTGTGGAGTTGAAGGCTGTATGGTAGATACATATGAACCAGGTATTTTGTTTGATGAAGAGCTGTAGGGTTTTTTTCCTTCTATTGCATATTGCGGGAAGAGTAGGAGGAGATTAGTTTTGGGGTGCTGGTTGTCTTTGTAGCACTAACAAACTCTTTAATTTAAAAGGACAAATTTTCATAGGACTATGGTATTAGTCCCATAGACGTTAACTGTCAGCCTGATGACTTCCTGATCTTCTATCCAAAGTTTTTGTTGTTGTATATGTGATGTTATGTCCACTACTGACAACTTTTTTTTTTCTCCCCCCCCCCCTTTTAAGAAAATGTATTCTTTGGCAGTTGTCACAAATAAGGTATCAATCAGTTATGGTGCACTCAGTCAAACAAAGTACTCTGGTATTAGCAGTAGGCAGAATACTGTTAATCATGATACATTAATGAGGACAAAAGTAGCAACTTACCCTTTTCAGCAGTCCATTAGCACTTTTGACTGATAAGCTTGAAACACACCAACAGTTCCAGGGAAATGAGTCAGCAGTGAGTCGGCTCCAGACCATGAGTCAGCAGGGCGCCGGCGCTGCCAGGGGTGCAAACCCGCTGCCTTTGCAAGAGCGTAGCCAGCAGGCCCAGGGAAGTGATGATTCCCATCTATCCAGGGCTTGTAGGGCTGCGCATGGAGAGCTGTGTGTACGAGAAACATTGCCAGACAGGAGCACGTCCCGTGGAAGGCCACCAAGGCTTGCACGTGAAGTGCAAGGAGAGGCTGAGGGAGCCGGGTGTGATCAGCCAGCAGAAGAGAAGACTCAAGGGGAACTTATTGCTGGCTTCAAACTACCTAAAAGGGGATTACAGGGAAGACAGAGCCAGTTTTATCTTGGAGATGCATATTGCAAAGTCCAGAGGCATCAGTTACAACAAAAGAGAATCTGATTAGATAGAAGAATTTTTCATGTTGAGGATTATTGAGTTAAATATGGGAATGGGTACCCAGAGGGGCTGTGGTGCTCTGCCTTGGAGATATGGAAAAAACCCACCTGCATGACATCCTGGGCAACTTTAACATTGAAATGAGCCCTGCTTTGAGCAGGGACTTGGGCTAGATGACCTCCAGTGATCCCTTTCAACCTAAATTATTTGTGATTCAATAAATTACATGTGTAAGTGGATTGCTCAATCAGGGTTTAGTAACTTACTAATTAATCCAAATTGAGATTTTGTCATAATGTTTTAAATTTAATGACTTCTTTAAGAACTCAAAGCTTACTGAGTTTGGTGGCTTCTCTAGCTTTGGAGGGCAGGATTTTTCTTTGTATCCATAGGAACTACAGATTTAATTTGTTGGAAGTGAGATTCCAGAAGTGCAAATTGTGTAGGTTTGTGCTTTTGTCTTCAGGGTGTGATTGAACACTACATCTTTTGTTCCTTTGTAACTGTGCATTTTAAGTGCTGGACTGGGATGGTGACATACCAGCTTCTCTTTTTGTCCTTGTTGTCATATATGGTAACYCCAAATTTATAGCTAGCAATATGGCCTTTGTGACTGCACCTTTTTTTGTAGTGGTGAAGATGTGCTCTTTGGAAGGCCAACACAGCAAGGAAATACCTCTTTGTCTCTCTAGGTTTTTTTGTTATAGCAATAATACAGATGATAAAATGTATTTATTAATAACATTTTTCAAGCTCCTTGTAGCTCAGATTGCAAGTAAGTACTACAAGGTTCATATCTCATGGATACTTCATCTGGTTTCTTCTGACAAAAAAACCCAAACTATTAAAAAAAATAGGAGTCAGAAATTTTCATGCGCTTCTTTGTATTTTTGTTGTTCTTGTTACTTGCTTTCCTAGCAAGTAGGATTCAGAAGCACTCATTGAATTATCTAGAAATATGCAAAAATGTTTGCTTTCAGGAAAGGGAAATAAAGCATTGTCGTGGGTTTGTCCTCTTTTAGGAGCACAGGAGACCTACCTGCTCCCTTGTTTTTCCTTAACTTTTTTTCTCAGGGCCTTCATTCTTTTACCACGGACATTTCTTGAAATGAATCTTGAGTTTTTGTTTTTCCTGTCATTAGGCTGGCCTACCTCAAGGAAAAACTCAGGCCCTTCCAGGGAGACGATCAAAGAGGTCAATTATAAATCAAAGGTAGGGGAAGGAGGGATATTTTCCTGTCTTGCTTCATCATTTTCACTGATGGAGTCTGCAGAAGCAGAACAGTCTGGTGCTTGTAATACTTGGGGATGGCTCTGTGTTTTCTGAGCTCCTTGTGGAAAAGAGCCAGCTAGAAAGCTGGAGAAGTTAACAGGCTTCCCACATGTTTGGCATGGATGGGAAAACTGCTTCAGGTTCCTATTTCCCAATCCCTTCCCACAAAAAGGAGCAAAGGGAGGAGATTTCTCCTGTTCTTTGGGGGAGAAAAAAAATGAAATAAGAGAAAAATTGACCACGAGAGAGGCCTGGGAGGAATCTTTCCGCAGCTTCTCAGGGGACTGGTGCACTAGATAGAGCATTTGARTAAGAAAATGCCCTGTTTGAATTTTCCAACACATTAATTTTAACGGTGCTGTTTAAACCTATTGGCCACAGAAACTTGTAAGGAAGTCCAACAGAAACAGTCTTCCTCTCCAAAGAAGTTTAACTTGCATCATGTAGACTCCTTTGCTTGCAGAGTCRTATTTAGTGATGTAATGAAAAAAATGTGGAAGTGGTGTCTTTCAGATCTCACTCTCGACCCACTCCAGTCTTAAACAGTCCTTCACATCTTTTGTCCATAGCCCATATTTGTCACTGTGTAGATGAAAGCCAAAGCATTCAGCCTTATCTTGGTTTGTTTTGTATGCTCTTGATAAATTCTCTTTTGCTCCCCCAAACCAGAGAGAGGGAAGGAAAATGTTGACTTTGGAAACTATGACCTCTCCTCATAGGAGAGGTACTGATGTGTGGTTGGCTGCTTTGGATTCTTTTCTGTTTTTTCGTTTTTTTCCCACCAGCACAAGGCAATTTATTGGGAAAAATTTAGAACAGTTTTTAAAAGTTCACTACAGTAACAGCCCTGTGTTATATACCTACCTACTGCAGCCTCTCCTCTGGGCCTGATGCAGGGAAATAAAACGTTCAGTGTCTTCACCATGAAAATTGTGGAGTGGCTGTGGCAAAAAACAGCACTATGCTGGAGGGGGGTTGTTTGCAGGGGGAGGGGTCTCCCTTGTCTTAAGAATTTCCATGTTTCTCCAGAGAACTCTTAATTATCAGGAGACCCATCCTTTTGCACCTTTGCACAGTCTTGTCATTGTACCATACAAGGAAATAATTTTGGGTGGCCTCTCCYGAGCCAGCCAGCAGATTCTTCGCATTAGAGAATCCACGGCAATTTACCTTAACATGTGCAAGCTGACCGTGGCAACCCAGATGCGACTTCTGTGGCATCACTATGCCCATGGTAGCAATCAAAAGATACTGCTTAATTTATTTTTACTACTTCAAGCTGTCCAAAGCAGGGTGGAAAACTCAAACTTTAAGTAACATTGTAGCAAATAGTGATACATTCATTTGCTGCTCTGATTCTTTGCTTCTTGCTAGAAGGCTCCTCACAGGGAGAGGGACTCCATAGAAACTGTCCTCCTTCCAGCTCTGGCTTTTCTCCTCTTTTCTTTATTCCACTGGGAGAAAAGAGGTGGGAGCAGAAGTGGGATTTAAACATCGATCCCTCTTATACACAGAGAAGAAGGCTATGATGTTTTGGCCTTTTTAAGTCTCCCTTAAACAAATATTTCTGTACATACAGGTGATTATTATTACAGAACCATGATGTGTGGTATGTTGCCTTGTGATCCAAAAAGCAATGGTTGCTTTTGTGATTACAGCTGTCTTTCTCATATGTATTTTCCGATTTTAAATCTGGTTTCTTTAACTGTTGATATTACTTGAAGTTTTGTCCACTCCTGAGTTTTCTGGACCTGCCAACTTTGGCAGACTGGAAGCAGTGACTTCAGCACACCCTGTGGCAGATGAGCTATAAAAAACATAAATATCTTAATGCCATGCATAAGGGGGGAAAAGTTGATTATCTGAGGGCTTAAAAAAAGCAAACGGAATTTTGAATCTTTGAAAACCTTTTTCATGCTTTTACAGTCCTTAAAAGCTCAGCTTATTGGTGCCTATGGCACACACCAATCTTCACTCCCTCCCTCTCGTTTCCCCTGACCTGAGTGCAAACATCAACATAGTCCATTAAATTAGACATCTGATAATAAAGCAGTCTGAAATGAAAGTGCCTATTCACCCGTAGCCAGGCTTCATTGTAACATTATGTTTCTCACGTTTTTTTTCTTCCTCCAAAGTGAAATAAATTACATAGAAGTACCAATAACAAAATAACAGTGCATGTCAGAAAACCCTCTGGGAGAACACTCTTCAAAGCTGAAGTTTACAAATTATTAGGTTAAGGAACAAGGTCCCAGGAGACTAGATTGTTAGCAAAACAATATTGGTCTTAAACGAAGTAGTACATTTAGAAGCTATGAGAGGTGTTTAACCTCTTTTTCTTCTTAAAGCCAGGCACAAAAGCTTAGGATTGAAGGGCTGATTTCTTCCTTCAATCAAGAGACTAATATTTCTACTAAATCAGGTAAATGGAAGCTCTTCTTGTGTAACTGAAAAATAATCTGAGCCTAAAATGATTTTTAGTAATATTTTAACCAGACACAGTTTCTGAGCCCAGTCACACTGGATGGTTTCACTTGCTGCTTCTTTTAAACATTCACAAAACTTGAACCAGAAACAAAGACAGGTCTCATTTTTCCGACTGTATACCTCGTAAAGCTACACTGGAAAACATTATAAAGGGATTTATTGAGCTCTCAGAAATTAGGAGAAGGCTAGTATCTCAGTAGCCCTTTTGATCTTTAACCAGTCCCATGTCCCATTATCGCCTTCATGTTCCCCAGTGTCCTAAGCCTTTACACTTACACTTACATCTCCTATGCATGTCTGTTATTTTTTTTCCTGTAGGCTACTTGATCTGTTGTTGCACAGAATAAGCCCGTGTTGGGTGTAAATCTGTGTTCTCTATTAAGGGAAGTGGTATTTCCTTGGATCACTTTTTTGAGGATGTCAAAATGTATTTAGAGAATGAGTCAGGAGACTGCAGAAGGAAAAATTCAGGGTTAAGACAGGTGACTGATGCCCTAGAGCACTGACTTTTTGCACAGTACTGGGCAATGCATTTAAAATCCAGATTTCTTATAAGTGAGTTCCTGTTTTTATGGCTGCCTGACTCCTTATCTTATTTACTGAATGCTTCCAGAGATGAATGGGAACTGTTTTGAATACAGAAAGTATTATATAATACCAAAAATTCTCAGAAATAAGTCTTAGTTTTCTCATACTGTACCTTTCAAATTAGTAGATGTATTTGACTCTACACTCTTTGTCTTGCTCTCTTCCTTAAGGAAGTTTTATTCAAATACATATTTCCAAAGCTTTCAGATACTGTGGTGATTAATGTTAAAAGCTCACAAAGAAAAGAATAGATAGGAGAATTTCAATAGCTTGGAGTTCAGAAGTTTTGGTACTGTATATCCTGAACAAAATGCTGCACAGCTGCTCATTCAAACACATTTCTAAGAGGCACCCATTGYGTGTGCTAGATGAGAAAGGACCCTACAGTGAAATACTGTGTGCTTGCTTCATTAAGCCGTATGCTGTGCAAGTGAAGAAATGGTGAAGTAAAGGTGGACTTGCGAGGTAAAAATTTCCTCGTGGATTTTCCTTCATTTTGCAGCCTCTTATTTTTCGGTTCTTCAGGTTTTCATTATTTAGGTGAAGCCATAACTAAGAGGGATGAAATTTCTGCCTGTCTTCCAGCCATGAGAGATCCGCATTTCCCAGGCCAAGTTTGAAACAGGCATGCACTTGGCTGGATGAAAACACTGCTTCAGCATGTTTTTTCCCAAGTCTCACCGCTCTTGACACGTCTTGCCAGTCTTTTCCCTGGCTCAGTTTTCTCTTCTTTGTTGATGGTCCCAGGCCTGTTCTCATTGTTAGGGATCTCACCCATAATGTGTTTTGTTGGAGGTCCTGGCAGGCGCCCCGCACCCTGGCCTGTCATGCTCCTCCTGGTCTCTGTCTCTCCATGTTTCCCACCCCAGCATGGCTAATTCCAGCTCCTTGTGAAGTCCTGCTGCGGGTTTCAGACTCCCCCTTCCCGCTGTCCTTTGATACTGCCGATTTCTTCCCCAGATAGCTCCCCCATGCTTCCAGTTCCCCGTTTCGCTACCACGTCCCCACGCTCACAGTGGACATAGCAGGACTTTGGAGTTGGGTTACTCCGGTGCTTTGGCAGTGGCTTGGCTCTCAGGGGGAGAAGACAACTGGCATTTTTTTTTCCCCTCGGTTTCCTTATTTTAATGAGGAGATAAGGCTGTTTAGTCACCTTCTCAACAGTATTTTCAAATCTGTGAAGAAATAGTTCTGTGGTCTGTAAGCACTAAGTACCACTGTTAATGAATGAAAGGAGATAAAACCCAAATGGAGTTAATGATGGTGGGCTGTAGCCAATGCTCAGGCAATCTTCCACAACTGTGCAGGAAGGCTTTCAGGTCGTTTTAGTGCAGAGCATTACTCCAGAAACCTGGCAGTGCATTTCTTTGAAGTGTTGGCCCTTAAGAATAAATATCATAGAGGAAGTCAGTTCAGGCTCGATTTGATGTCTTCCAACATTTGTTTTCTTCATTGTAAAACTCAGTACTGTGTGTTCTGAGCTCTGCAGAGCTGGTGCGTACTGCCATCTGTGTAAGCTGCCATATGTTTCCTTCAGCTTGCTGCAGCCAGAAACTGTGGATGCCCTTTCCATGGAGTTATGTGTATCAATAGGAAGATTATCAGTCTTAATATCAAGGTAAAATTTCTTTGGAAGAGCAGGGAGGAAAGTGGAGATTTGTCAGTTCTTGCACACTTCTATACGTGTTTGCCATTTACAGCATTTGAAGGTGGTCTTCCTGCAATTTGGCTGCCTCAGTTACTGCATGAGAAAGACCTTGCTCTGGAGACAGCAGGTGCTGTGTATGCAAGGTGATTTTTTTTTTTCTTACTGATAGATATTTTATTTTAAATTTTATACCTCTGTCTTTTTGCAGAGCATCAGGAAGATGCTCTGACCCCTGGTATATAACCTCACTTGACTTCCTAGCAGTGATTCTTCAGAGGGTTTATTCTTCCTATACATCTGAGTAGGAGTTCAGAGGCACATGAGGACATGGCCCTGTCTTTCATTATATCTTTATTTTAATCTTGATAAATAATATATAAATATACTTTGGCAGTATATACAAGTAGTCAATAGTGTGCACCCACAGTTTCTCATGGATATCATTTTTTCAGTGTATATGTATGTGTACGTATATCTGTATAAGTAAACCCCTTGAAGAATCTCTTCAAAACCATTGCTAGGCAATTTTCACTGTTAAGAGTTAAACATTTGAAGAGTAGAGTTGCATGCATGGTTCCCATGGGCCTATTTTTAGTTTCTCTTATGGGAAGAATGGCAAAAAATAGACCAGGACCGTGACTTTGGATTTAGTGCACATGTTTATAGGTTAGCTGACAGGAGTGTGTACATGTGTATGTACCACAGTACTTTAGTACTACACTTCCTGTACACTCATTAACAGGACTTGGGGCAGAGCTGCTGTAGCTTGAGTGCTCCTAATACCAATTTTAGCATGCTGCTACAAAATGTATCACCATAATGAAGTCATATTTGCAGCCATTCTTAGGGATTACTGTCCTGAAAGATCTGTGTTTCTTTAATGAGAGGCTTTTTTAAATTCATTTCTGGATTTGCCGAGAGGGCTTTGCTCTGTCCCCTCTCTCCTCTTCTACCGAAGCTGGAGACGGGGGAGCTGCACCAGGTTTGGTTGCAACACTTATGCAGGTGGTGTGCCTCCAACCTGCAAGCCGCAGTGTTGCACATTTTAGACTTACGGAATTTCAGAGAAAAGGATTAAAAAGAGTCTTTCTGAATCTCTCACTTTTTTGGCTGTTGTTTTGACCTTCTGCTTTCCATACTGGTTTTCTGAGTTTTGTTTGCTTTGACGGTACACGCTTAGGCTGGATGGCTAGCATTTCAAAAGTGTAAACTGAAGTCCTTGTATAACTGTATGACTCCAAGAGCTGGAGCTCTTAAAGTGCAGTATATTCTGCTGCTACTTTTCAAATCATTGCTGCAGGGATCCTGTGAGAAACAGGGGCATAGAAACTTGTTGTCTTTTATCTGGAAAAAAAAAACATTTAAATGTTCAAAATTTTAACAAACTAACTCTGGTAGCTATTACATTTTCCATGGAAATACCTGCCTCCTATTTTCCAAGTCACTTTCCATTACAGCTGCTTCCTTGCTAAATAAAATATGCGCGCCCTGTTAGTGACTTGCTAGCATCTTAAAAAAAAAGGAAAATCAGTGAGCATCTGAGCAAGGCTCCCCTTCCTGTGGGCTTCACACTTTTACACAGTTTGAACCCTTTAAAAAGATAGGGTAATGCTGAAGTAAAAAAACTTCCTATTCCCCTCCCATCACCCCAAAAGTCAGAAAAGGAAAGCAAAAGCCCCTATTTCATCAAGTGGAGGAAGAACTGAAAATGTTTCAAGAGTGCCTCCTCCCCTGTCAATTTTATATTTCTTTTACAGAAAATCTACACTTAAAAATCCTTGAAATGTTGACTTATCTGGAAACAAACAATGAAAAGATCCAACTCTTTGCTATTCATCCCTTCTTGGGAGGTTGCATAGTAGCTGTTCTGCCTATAGCGCCTGAATTCATTAGAATGGCTCTAACTTGAGTGTGCAGGAATTGGTTGTKCAAAGCTCACTCAATTGGCCATTAAATTAGCAAATTACGCCAGTAGCTCATAGAGTGAATTTCTACCTTAGCCTCATTTTCCCACCTATCTCTGTCATTCTGTGTTTATGGGCGAGGGAGTGAGTAGGAAAGGCAAACTTTTCCTTGCCTCCAAACTCTCAGGCAGATGGAGGAGATGTGCTGGTCATTCCAGTTACAACTCCAGATTTGGTCCTGTACCATTTAAGAAGTCACTGTCACGAGTGTTTCTGCCTTCTCTGTGATTCCAGCACCGCAATAACACATAGATTTGAGAAGCCATTTTCCCTACAATTAGTGGATACAGATTAAAAAAACCCCACAACTCTATACAAAGCCAGTTTGGGATGGTAAATTGTGAGGGTGCGGTAACAGTTTTCCTTTTAAAAAACTGACTTCATCAGACAGCTAGTTCCATTTCTACTCAGATAAATGCTTACACCCACTGTATCACATGCATGGTGTGTGTTTCCTTTCCATTTTATAAACAGTGCATGAAATATTCAAAATATGTTGCCATGCAAAAACTGATGATTGGCCTGTTAGAACTGCAGAGTTATTGCTAATAATGAAGTAGAGAACCAGACTGAGGGAAAAAAAAAAAATCAGTGGTCTTCATATACATAAGTATATTCTACTTCTCCCAAGTGTAAAAGCAGCAGAAGGACCCCACAGCCCCCCCCACAAGCAGAGGAGCAAGCTGAATAGCCTAGCTTTCCAAGCAATGGTAAGGAGAAGAAACAGCAGAGCTCTGAGCCTGATGTGCCGTTTCCTTTTGCCCCCCTCCTCTCCCCTCAGCCAACCTACGTTTCTAGGCTCTGTTCAGCTACGAGTCTGTTCAGGTTGTGACGTAAATGACTCACAGCAAGTGACCCCCGTGGCAAACCTGTAAAACATTATACAGCATGAATAAGAACTCTCTTATTAGGTCTGCAGCTGGCTGGATGCAGACATATGGCAGCAAGGATGTTTTGGAAGAACGGCACTGCTTGACAAAGAACCCAGTCTCCCGATAAAGGTTTATACTGGCACTTTCCTGTGTTTATAATAGCATATGCCAGGGGCATGGCCTCTTTTTTCATCATATTGTTGTTTAACTTTTTTTAAACCTAATCAGCTCTGAGGTTGAGGAGTCTGAGAAGCAGAAACTTGATATCTATATTATTTTTTCCTTAGATTTCTCATACTGGAGTTATCCTGTTATAACCTCCTAGACTCAGATATGTTTCATATATAAAATGAAGTCAGTTTGTCAGGACCAATTGTTTCTGTATGAGAAGGAAGTTTTATTTTTGAGAACATTCTCAGAAAAGGCAAAGTATCAACTGGATTTTTTAACACATATTCAAGCATGTTTGCTTGCTTATTTTTCTCAATGTTAGTTTATTATTACAGAATAGTATAGTCACGGTTGTTTTCAAGGAGGGCTGCTATTTGAGTGTATTTTTAAAACCTCTTTCCCTTGCAACCGAACAATCTCGATAACAGCCAGCCTAAACTTTTCCTTGGTCTAGGCATCTAGGCTCTGGTTTAAGACCTGCATGATCACAGTGTTCTTCTATCAGTAACATGGCTAACTGGTATTTTAAATGGTCGTACTTGACCTTTAACAGTCATTCAGACTGACTGATTAGTTAAATCCATATTTACATTAGTAGCTGGAGAGATTTTTGGTCTGGCATATCTGCTCTTCGGGGGGTTTGTTATGTAAAGGACAGTAGCCCTTAAGATCCTGGCTGTGGGTCGGGACCTGCTGTTCTAGAAGCTGCATAAAAACAGAAGAGAAAGCTGCTTTCTGTGCCCCAAAGAACATGCAGTCAAACTTAGTCTTGGCTTTCACCTTGAACTGTTTCAGCAATCTATATGATGTGCAGAGTATAGGAGTGTAGCCTTCCTGTGTGGAGCTCCATATTCTAAAATGAAGTGAGCTGTTTTTATGGCTTTTTGCAACTGCACTGAGGGACAAGGCAGCTCTTTGGCTGCTGAAGGCTGAGCTGTTAGTGCTGTAGAGACTGTGTCCTCTTAGGGCTATAAAAATTCTCCAGCAGCATGTAGTATTCACTTTGGTGCAAATCTGTAGCAGCCAGTTTGATGGATAATGCACTGTGTGAGGAAAAACCTGAAAATAAATACTCACAGGTTAAGAAAAAGCAGTAAGAGCTAAAAAGAAATCTGGGCTCTTCTTTTTTCTTTCTTTACCGACTCTCTTCGGGATACAAATTAGCCTCTTCTTCCTTACCTCCTCCATATTTCAGGTTGGCACTAAGCTTCCTTTAATTAAATCTACAGCTATCTGAAATACATGCACAAAATATCTGTATTCTGAAAAATCCTTGGCAGTAAAATACTGGTTTTTGAATTACCATGTTTCAGTTTCCTTAGCTTCATCTTCCCTATGGTGGAAACAGCCTGCATAGTGATAAAGGACTGAACAATTTTAAAGTTGCATTAAAGCCCCTTGGTTCCTCTGTACTTGCTGATGAGATTCCTGGGTTGTTGTGGGTATTATTTCAAATCCTGGTGCATCACAAATGATATGCCAGTTGTTTTTTGTCTTTGTTCCTATAAAATTGTGGGTAATAACCTACACAAGAATGGAGAACTCAGAGTGAAAGCCAGGAGAGCTGGGTCTGCAAATCATGGGATATGTTTCATACACCTCATGAACCAGGAGAGAGCCTCTGTAAAACTTGAATCATTGTGCAATTGTTTCTTGGGATATTTACAGTCATTTTTATCTATCTGAGTAAGGAGCCATTACTGTTTTCAAGTTAGTTTCTACCGTGTCTGTGGAACAGGCTTTTTCTAGGCTTTTTCTATGGGTCCCAGCCAGGATCTGACAAAAATCATGAATTAATTTCACCCTGATATAGCTAGTCCTGTGGGTCTGTCCTTCTGTAAAGTGAAGCTACTGCTTATTCCTGTTCTCACTGGGACTTGGTGACAACAAGAGGAGATTTATGAAGAAGAATAAAGCACATAAACTGGCCAAGTAATCTTTGTCTCTTGCTAGCTTGCTTAATTTAAGGATGGATTTTGCATGCCCTAGGTTGCAGTGTTGCCTCTTAAATAAACCAGAGAACATTTTGCTCTTCACTGAGCAGTTGGGTATATCAGCTGGACAAAAGGGTTAGCCATATGCCCTGTCCCTTCTTGTCTTTTTTTGACTTCTTTGGAGTAAAAACAAAAGGCTGGTCATGGCCTAGCATACTCAGTGTTGTCTCTGCTGGGTTGTGGTGATTCAGCTGGGCGTGAGACTTTCCACAGCTGTTATTCAGTAAACTTTTCTTTCTGCAGTGGTGCCATCCATTGTGGTGAAATACAGGCTTATCTATATCTGTAAGATATAATATATTAAAGTAATAGTTTGAGACTCGGAAGACTTTAATASCACTCTCTTGTTTAAGAATTGGGCAGGAAATGTGTTTTCTCCCCGGTAAGTCAACCTTCCTATCCAAGGGCTTCATACCTCCTATCCACCTTAATCAGAGAGGGGATCAGTACCTTTCTATTAGACAAGTCCTACCCCCCCCCCATGTGGCACTTGCCTGCCTATTTGTGTTAGTTCAGAGCCGCTGGTGCGTCCAGCCAGGCAAAGGGCACGCAGCTAAACCGGGTGGGCTGGCGCTGAGCAGGGTGGCCAGGGCACCAGCAGCCTGCAGTGTGCATGGGGTGTGTTTGGCTCCAAGTCAGTGTATAAGCTGCGTTAGAAAGGCTTTCTGCTGATATCTGTACAAGTGAAATTCCTCCCTGGTATGAAATCCTAGACCTATGACTCCCCCACATGCAGCAAAACAAAAACAGCCATCTGCTTGCCATGTTCTTAGCACATTTCTGTTTTGGGTTTGTTGGGTTGGTTGTTTTTTTTTTTTTTTTTTCCCCTCTTTCTTCCAGGAAAGTTGACATCCTGCTTCCAACCTCCTCCTACTAGGAAATTAACTTAGATGGTAATCACAATTAAAGGCCTCTCCAGGAATGGCTGCTGCTATACTGTGTCTGGTCCCAGCCGTGGGGACTAAAGGGACAGCACCTCTTTCAGATGTGGGTCCCGCGGCAGCGGTGAGTCAGCACCGGGGCAGGCGCGCAGCTGAGCCGGCACTGGCAGGAGATGGCTGGCGAGGTGTGAATCACAAACAGGAGGAGATGCAGCCGTAATCCCAGAGTCGTTTTGCACCGCTTGGTTGCTACGTGACAGGCAGTGCCAGCTAGCTAGCTGAAGTGTTCGTGCGAAGGTTTAGTTTAAGTTTGTAGCCTGGATCTAGCCTGCTTTCCAGCATATACCTTGCCRCTTTGTTGTACAAGCTCCAAGGATGTTTTGCCGCGCTCCCGGGTTGTAGCTTGGGCCGCTGCCCTCATTCTGTCTTTGCTCTCTGACGTCGGCATCCTGTGAAATCTGCTGGGTCCTTTGTCCTTATGGCTTTGCTCTTTATAAGTCTCCCTCTGCCGTTTTGCGCGTGACGAGCCATTTTGCTATATATTAGCAGTGGCATAAGCGTGGCCCTCGAGCTGCTCACGAGGAGCTGGGGGTGCTCTGGCAATAGATGCGTGCCGCATCCCTGGTGCGTCTGTGCTACCTTAATTGAGGGCCCTTGGGTTATCCAGACCTTTAAATGAGTTTTCCTAGAGGCCCGGTGCAGGCAGCCCTGCTGCTCCACGTGGAGGTGAGGCTGCCCTGTGAACTGCTGTCGGCCCCCACGCACGGAATGCTGCCGGCACTCCCTCGCCCACTGCTCTCCTGTGCATGCGTCTTGTGGCTCTTGACCTTAGAAAGATTAACTGGCTGGTAAGGTCAGGAAATTTGGCCGCTCTTTCTAAATCGAGAACTACCCCCACGACTGGAGTTGCAAGGAGGACTGTGGAGGCATTTCAGGAAAGATTTCCAAATGCAGCTTGCTTTTTTCCCAAGCAGAAGAAGCCTGAATATTTGGAAATGCTCTGTGAATGAAATTTCTTTACCGCAACAGCAGCAAACTTGATTTGGGTCAGTAAACCCTTTAGAGATTAAAGCCTTTTTTAATTTTTTTTCCAAATTTTTAATTCCAAAATGATGCAGTAAAACAAAAATGAAATGCTGTTGTCCCTAGATATTGAAACAGGAAGTTGTGGTGTCTTAGAAATGCCCTCTTTCTCATTCCCAATACTTGCATCCAAAACAAAATCCTTAATGAATTCAGTTTTGTGAAACATTTCAGTTTTGAAGAAACCTGGTTTTAATTCCTCTAGTCAACTCTACCGGTCGTGTTTTTGGCTTATATATAGGTGCTCTTTGCATGCTGGGTATGGCTTCTCTACAAGCTGCTTTGCATCTGCCTGAAAGCACTCTTTTTGTTGATTATAATTCATCAGAAGTCTGTTTCATTAACAAAACGAAACAACAAAACCTCACGTGGGTTAGTGTGTGAAGGCATTAGAGCAATGGTCTCTGTGTAGTGCATTTTTAACTCTCTCTCATGCTCTCGAAATAAAGACTTAGCATATATTTGTGCAACAAGGCAGTGAGTAAACGGAGAGGAATTCTCATGCTAATCTGTACTGTTGCAAGAGCAGATATTTAGGCAGTGGATAAGCTACTGGGTAAATTTTCACATGCTTTCTGACCTTTCTGATGCTGGCATTGCCTAGTCTTCTCAAGTAGCAATGGAGATAATTTGGCCCCTGAGATAAAGGAAGAGAGATACCATTATTTTTAGTAATCTCTTGCTTTAGTTCTGGCATTTTGTTCTGTCCTGCCCATCCTCCTCCTAAAGTGCAGGGATGCAGCTTGTTTATTATGTTTTACCGTATCTGCTGTCCTGGCTTTTAATACCAGGCAGAGCTGAGGTTAGCCCTTCAGAGTCTTTCCCACCAATGTATTGGCAATCCTCGGCCTTCTGGAGATCATCTCATCAACAAATCCTCAGTTTTCAATCCTAGTATTTATTTTTATTTTTTCCCCTTCACAGTCTGGGAGTTAAAAAACCTCCTTTCTGTCTTAGAGGCAGTTTCTTTTTTTTACCCTGCAATTCAGATTCCAGGAACTGAAATTTCCAAGAAAACATGAAATGCTGTGAGAATATTGTCACTGCAGGTATCATCTGTGCAACTGCAAAAAATTGGGATGCGTGCTCACTCCGTAACTTAAAATAACAGTATTTAGAAATATCATCTTAAGACATTCAAAATATTTTGAGCTTCTCTTTATATGCATGTGTGGCCACTACTTATATATTCAAAACCTTATTTCTTGATCTGTGTATTTAAAATTGTGGAAAATGCTGGTAGCRTTACACCTATGGGGACTGAACCCCATTTTTTAGTCATAGAGCCAACAGAGTATGAGCTGTGACATTTTATGCTTTTAGCAGGGTGATGCCTGTGACCATCTCTTCCTTGGTTTTGCACTCCAGATTGCCAGTGAGAAAGGAGTTTTCTGTCCACTGTGAATACTTGCTTTTCTGTAGTTAGATGGTGAGAACTGAGTTTCCTCCCATCAAACCTGCCTCACATAGGCAGCTTCCCAATCCATGCTGAAATGCATGAATTTCTCTTTAGCCAGCGTTGGTGCTTTAACGTGAACTGTCCTTCACTGAAAACAAATGAAAACACCGGTTCCAGGACCACATGGCGTATGTGTAGTAGTGGTGGGGCGCACAAATGTGTGGGAAGTATTAGGTTAGGAAAAATATTTAGGATATATACATTCTTATTTATGTTCTATATTTAGATATGAGAAGGGAAGTTATTTTTTTTCCTCCTGCAGTTCTCTCAAGCTCATAAAGCATCTGTTTCTCAGCCTCTGTCGCTGTTGCCTAAACTGAGGTTGTTGGTGGCCCTGGTTCCTCTTCAAGGAGGCTTTGTTCCAATAAAGGACCCATTGAACGTGCCAAAGACAGACCACCACAAGCACCAAGCATTTAGCCTGCTAATCTGCTGTATATCACCTAACAACATGTTTATGGAATATGGGTCTTGATACTACTCAACTAAGTGAACTGAAATTATCTGAGATTTCTCTTTTAGAAAAAGGAATTTTGCAGAAAATTGCAAAGTGGAAGAGAAGAAAATACTGTCTAATTTATGGAGCTCTTGCAGTAAACACTTTCATGCCAGAGATGCCTCACACACCTCAATCACTTGATTTTGATAAATAAGCCTGGAAGTTTCATAAGGACACTTTTTTTCTTCTGGCATTTTGACTCTTCATCCCTTCCATTCACTTTTCATCTCTGTGTCCTGGTTCGGAGTGGAAGTGGACTGAATGGCTTTAAATGCTGGGGGAGGTTCAGTTCGAATCTGGGGCATCGCAGTTGGATTTTTACCTCGTTCAAGTAGTTTTCTTTAACTAAAGTCCTTCTAATTGAGTAAAGAGGATTGCAGGATGCCTGGATATTCAGCCACAGGTAGTGGGGAGAAACTTCCATTATTCTTGTTGACTGTGAAGGTCCTTTAAGTTTTCCACCTCTCTTGTTTCACTTTAGTGCTGTCTTAAAAAGGTAGGCTGTTGATATTTGGAGCCTGTCCTCTTTCTGATATTTAGAAGGCTGAACAGTAAGTTTTCAAAAAGAGCAATAAGATCTCCTAGCAGCTGAAAACGAGAATAATTCTGTTCCCTGGTGAATGCTTTTGACTCCCCCAAAAAAGAACTTGGACATATAAATATTTGATCAAAAATAAGCCTATGATCTGATCCCATGAGCTTAAAATATTTAGTTTCTGTTCCTAGTTTTGCAGAACTCTGCTGGGTAAATCCATTTGTGAAATGGAGATAAATCAAAATTTTTCTCACAAAGGTCCTATATGACTTAACATGTTTGTACAGTGCTATGGAAATAAGTGTTTTAGAAGTGGTTGCTACTAAGATTTCTCTGATTTTCAGTTGATGTATAACAGGAGGGAGAGACTCAAAGCTGTCTTATAGAGAGTCAAAATAATTGTGTTTAACTTAGTCTCCCAGAGGATCCCTCTGGCTCCCATGCTTAGGAGGAAAAACAAAGAATGACATCTAGGCGACAGTGAATTGATGAAAATGTAGATGTTTGCATTAGTGGATCAGGATTATATCTGTAATCAATGCAGATCTGGATATCTCTTTTTCATAGTCATAGGACCAGGTCTGCACAGCTGTTTAGCACTTAGTGGGTTTGGGTTTTGTTTTGTTTTTTTTTTGGTAGCTAGAAATATAAATACCTTTCCATCTGGGCTTTCCTAGTAGGGTAAAGTCATGTATAGTAGTGTCTACTGAAATAACACTTCTGCCAAAGAAAAATAGCATTTTTACACAAGCCGGACGTAAGAAGATGAAAGAAAGATATTTGTGACACAGGAAAAAGAGACTTAAATTACTTTTTCAACAGAAAAGGAGGAGGCTGAAGACATCGTAATGGGATTTAATAGAAAGGAAAACTCTATTTCTGCACGAGTGCTGAATAGCTAGTCATAAAAAGAGGAAATACTGTGTTTTTTCCTCAAATTTGTTTAAGTATATTTCAGCAACACTCAAAATTAGGTTATGTGGGAAATAAAATCCTGAAAAAGAGGGCCAGTGGTAGAGGGAGAGTAGAGGCTCATATATAAGAAAGTAAATTTCAGAGCAGAACATTTAGAAAAGGAAAACTAACTTTCCATATCGAATAGATGGGCTTTTCAGTCACACAAAGTTTTGACCACAAACATGCTACTTAATTTTGTGGAAGCCCCTTTCCCAAAGGTAGTTTTGTCGAAATGGCATTTTCAATTGAAAAATCTTCTCTCAAAGAATATTTCAACAGCTTTTGTGTGACTCGGTTTAGCAGACCTAAAATTGGGCTTCTAAGAAGCAGGGGACAGAGTAGTCACGAGTCTCTCAAACCTGCTCCTATCTTCCACCTTCAAAGTCAATCTTTTTAGAACTGATTCCATTCACCTTTGTTCTTTTTCGCACTCACTCTAAAGTGCTGCCTGGTATATTCATTTGCACCATGACATCCCCAAATAGCGCATATTCCATGTATCCTTTACACAAATACCGCGATGGAGACTACACCTCTTGTGGGCTCTGGTTTTGCTGTTAGCAGTGTTGCGACACTATGGAAATACCACTTGGGTGACAACATGGAATTGAATATTGGCAGAAAGTGTTGTAGGGAAAGGTATTTTACAGTATCCCTCTAAGACAATATGCGTGGAGCTATTACTTTAAAAATAAAATCTTGGAAGTAAAGCTTTTAAAGAGTCATATTGGTTTGAAAGGCAGGATTTAAAATCATGGAAATACTGCAATCAGGGTAAAATTATATTTTTTACTTTGACTTCTAGAAATCTCCACGTAGCTTGCTCCCATTGAAAGGAGAGAAGCCAGCCAACAAGTGTTCGTGCTCCTGACTCCTGCCTGTTTACCCCCGGCGCCTCTGCCATCCAGATGGGGGGAAGCACGTGTGACAGCGCGTGTGTGATTCGGAGCAGCAGATGGGTGCGAGTGACAAACGTTTGCCAGCGCAGACACCTACCTCGCGATTGCTCAGAGCCCTGCCTCTGTGCATCGTGCCTTTTCCCTGCGCCCTTATCCGAGGGGCCACGGTCGAGGCTCTTGCAACTGTAGCCTGGCCTAACGCGACAGGGATCCTGTGCAGGCACCCAGATTTTGGTGCCGTTCAGCGCTGATGTGCATCAGTAACATCTAAAGAAGCACTGACCACATTAAAAACTATACGGGGTGAAAAGCAAGGTGGGACGGGCTTCACAAGGCCAAAGCAGTAGAAATCCCTTGTAAAAGAGATATCCCCGCTTCAGTGTCCTCTGTACCCCAAGCGGGCCTGTCATCCCTCGATTCTTGCCCTGTTTGAGTCACCTTTCCCTTTTCTGCTCTCGCTCTGAATACGTTCTGCGTAAAGGGAAAAGTGATGGAAGGTGAAGGCCGGTGAGAGAGGAGCAGTGTGTGCTCCTGTCCCTGCCCCATCCCTGCCCCTCTCTGCTCTGCCCGTTTCACAGAGCCCGTGAAGCCACAAAGTTTGGTGCCTGCAGTCACATAAATCAGAGGTAGAGAGTCAAATCCTGGTGCTGCCCAGGTGAAGCACATATTCCCTGGCCAGGAATTTGCGTGTGAATGTCAGTGTGAAATTATCGTGGTGAATTTCCTCCGGCAGTTGCTTCCCTCTTTTTGAAGCATGCAGTTGCAAGGATGGCTAGCAAAGCTCCCCAGTTTGCTGCTGGATAGACATCCGAGTTCCACGCGAGCACCCTTCCTGGGACCATTGGAGGGGATGCGGGAAGCGGGCTGCTCGGGGAAGGGGTGGGGGAAACATGTTGTGCTGGAGAAGATCACTGAGCTGATTTAATTAGTTCTGTTTCAGAGGATCCATTTTTGCTCGGGTCACTGCTACATTCATCTATTTGCTTTTTTTCCCCCCTCTAAGCAATAGACAAATGCAGGGTGATAATTAATTTGACAGGTTGATTGAGATTGGGTGGCAGAGAGGGAAGTTTCTCTGGATGAGTGACGAAGCATTGCTGGTTGAGCTTCAAGTGAATGGTCTGAAATAGAAAGTAGTTAGTATAAAATCCCCCCAAGGGTGTGTTTAAACTGAATGTACTTTGAGTTTTGACATTGAGGTTTTTTAGTAAGCTAGCAGGCTGTACAGCATAATTTTAGGACATTTGCTAGCTGAGATCTAGCTGTCGAAATGTCAAGGCTATTCTTCTGTACTGCGAAACCTCAAAGCTAGGAAAATGGGGTGTTGGTGAAAGCATGGGCTTGTTTGTGTGGGTGTCAGGCTGCAGTGAGCTTTGGCAGAGGGAAGCACTCTCTTTTCCAGGCCGGCCCTGGGAGCTGAGGCTTCGCCTGAGCAGACGCAGTGCTGCTCTCACAGCAGGAGAAGGCACTTTTGGGCAGTTCCCGTAGTGCAGTAGCTTGAGAGAGGCCAAATTCTCTGTACCTGCAAGTTTCATTATTAAATCTCTGCTGTCTCTTAGTGTGCTGCCATTTATGTTAATACATTTCAGGAAAGCTATCTGCTGAAACTATACATAATTATATTTCTGTTTTTTTTGTTTTACTGCATTTTCACCTCAGAAAAGATTGATTGCTGTAATCATTGTGGTTTTTGTATCACACCAGTCAGATACCAAGCTGCCATTTTAAAAAAGCAAAAGTTTCTTCCTTTTCAGTAAGCTACATGCTTACTGGTTGGTACTGGAAGATATCTGATTTGTTCCAACACCTGAATTTTGTTACTTAGAGAATTTCCATTTTATTGGGGGGGGGGGGCAACAAGTATGATTTGGAGTGACTTTCAAGCAGCACTGCAAGGTTTGTTGAGCTTCTCTGACCAGAGGTGTGGGCTTTTTGGGTCCCCATCCCTGCACTCCTCCTCAGTGGCTGTTTGCTCTGGGTTGAAGTGTTGAGCTGACAGCCACGAACATCGCAGTCCTGGGTGCGCAGAGGGAGGCTCTCCTCTGCCCCCGCCGCTCAGGCTCTGCTGCCCTCTGGAAAAACTACTTCTGGAGGGTAAATGGCTGGTCAAGCTGAGAGTGCTGACAAGGATGTCAAATTGACAAGATTTTTTTTCTCTGAGGTAGACACTTATCCATTGGGAGTTGAATTGGGAAATTCCCATTTTTGTACAGGCTGCCAGAGAGTGCTCAGCTGTTAGTTTAATACACTTATTAAACTAATTGCAGCTCAGTTGCCTTCAGTGTGACCTTTCATCTTTAGTATTGTGCGTGATTTACCTAAAATAGTCAGAGCTTGACTGAAAATGCCTTAAAAGCCTTCCTGCTGTTTCAGCAGGTTTTCAATTGCAATGCAAAAAGACATCCCCTGTATCTTCAAGGAACTGATTTCTTTGGAAATGGAAACCCTCCTGTGTGCTGATAACCAGCTGAAAAGAGCATGTCATTTTTGAGGCTTGTGCTGAAGAGTAAAAGACCATGGAAACTCTGTGTGTTAAACTGGAATCTCTACAGAGATGGATAGTGAGAGAAAAACTATGCACTAAAGAGAGAACAGCATTTGTAACATAAATTACAGAGCTGAGTTCTTGTACAATAAAAGTATTTAGATTCTTTTTTTTTAAAAAAAATAGTCATTAAATACCAAAAAATGCTTTCAGACTGTATGCTAACTTTGTCTGTTACAATAGATAGCTAGTTTTATAAAGCCTGTGCCAGGTTTGGTATTGTGACTGGGGTTCTTAATGCATAGTTAATGATTCCCAATGGAAAAAAGTAAATAAGCTTTCTGACTTTTTCTAGGAACTTAATTACACCAGAACGGACTTGACTGTGTAGCTTTGAAATCCAGTGACTTAATATGTCTACTTTGAATAGTGAGCAAGGTTTAAATAGTAATTTTCTTCTTTTTAACGTTCTATTTTTTGCTCTTTTGCCAGCTTGTTATATTTAGGAGTCTTGATATTGCTGCGTTGCCCTGACATCCCCATGCATAGGAATCTTCTCTGTGGGTTGCTGTCAGTGAATTATGGCCATATGCAGGGATAGCAGAGAATCTGTGCCTTCATTTTTTTTCTTACTAGCATGGATATTTTTTTTTCTAGGGTGTTGGTTTTCATGGACATGCCCAAAATGGGAGAGTGAGTTTATGGAAAATTTGGTGAACACTCAGACTTATTAAGTACTTCTCCACCAGATCAACATGCCTAATATCCACCAGAATATATCCTAATATCCTAATCCTACATATCCCAATATCCTAGTATCCACCAGAACAATTCAAGGGTTTAGGAAATCTATTTATGATCATTTTACTTGTTTTATTCATTTATTAATGAAATCTTTTTACTATCCAAATTAAGATAAGCTTAACTTAAGAAGCCTTTACTATAGGAAATCTGTTCTACATCTGCAAGTAGCTCTTTGTGTGGCATTCATTTATATCGTTGGGGGTCACAGAGGAGTAAGAGTTGCTTTTCTGTATTAAAAAAGACAGTTCCTTTTCTGTATGTTAGTACAGCTCTGCCTCCAAAACCTGCTGTTTTAAAATCCCACTCATATATGAAAGATTAATAGGGACCTGAGAAATTCAATAATATGACTGAAAATAATAGCAACATGTAGGGTGTTGTTTTACTACTGTCATCTGTTTAAGTAGTTGTGGCAAAAATTTATATAAACCCATATATAGGGTGCGGAGGTGGATATTCCCCTTTCTTTTCTTCTTCCCACCTACACTTTTTATTTAACAGTACCTACACACTATAGAAAGATAAACCTGCTCATTTTAAGAAACCGTACAAAGCAGCGAGCACACCAATTGACCATAAACGATGCTGCTGCCAGTTCCAGTTTGCCGCATCATGTGYCTCCGTGCCTCCTTCCCCCTGTAATGACGCCAGGATTCCTGAAGAAGTCAGATGCAGTTTATTGTCTGGAAATATTCTAAAAGGTCATACACTGCCATGAGAAAAGTCCTCAAAAATGTAGTCTCTCTCTCGCTGTCTCTCCCAGCGCCAGATATGATCTCATTCCTGTTATTCCTTTGGAGCTGAGTCTGCGGTTAAGCACTGGGGACAGTTTCTGCACCGTGCCTGCAGGACGGCTGTTCCTGTCCTCATTCAGGTCGTCCTCCTGTGCTGCAGGACCAGCCACCTCTCATCCTCACTGAGTGCTTTACTGTCTCTGTGCCCTTCCGATCCCGCGGCTCAATACCGTGTTCTCTGTCTCGATAACGTCTATCTGTCCGTTATATGTACATTTTTCCTCCATTTTGTGCAGCCTCTTGTGGTGCTGTGATTACTTGCTTGCCCTGCCAGCCAGGCTGAGGGAGGTGAGGACACTGCTGGCTTGGTGGCTTCCAGTGTCACCAGGACACCAGCTTCAGAGGGCTTAACTCCATCTCCGTGCCAAGCTGGTCCCCCGGGGACACCGCTCCCCGCAGCTGTGCTCCAGACCCATCCTTCTACCTCATTGCCCCTGCCTCCAATGCAAAACAGCGCCAAGTGTCAAAACAAGGGTTTAGCCTTTCTTTGGCTGGCTGTGCCTCAGGTTTAAAATCACCTCTCTGCTTCCAGCTGTTCTCCAGCAGCCCTCAAACCTTCGACACAACTTACTTGACTAGAAAGCAGCTAAACACCCCCATCTGTTTGTTTATTTTTTTCAGGGAGGTTCTGTGTGTGTGGTTTTGTTGTTATTGAGTTTTTGGGTGTGGGGGGTTTTTTTGTTTTTTTTGGGGGGGGGGGGTTGTGACCATCCTCCAAACGGAGACTGACCTTGCTGATTTGCAGGTCTCCAAAGCGCTGGGAGAGGCCGGGTGAAGGGTTGCCTTCCCCCTAACCTCACAGCTGAAGGAGACGATCGGGCAAGTGTGCAGCTCATGCGTCTGGCTGAGCAGTGCAGATCTGGCGTCTCGCGCTTTACGCTGACCCTGGGAGTTGGCGAGTGCCTGTGGAAAAGGGATTGTTTTTCCAAATATTGGAGCATTTCACTGTCTGTGTGTTACAGCCTGCACGTGCCTGCGTGTGATCATGTTATGGTCATGCTCACAACGCAGCAGGGAAGAAGCCTCCATCACTTTGGGTACCCACAGGGTGAGCTGCAGCTGTGCTGTTTGATGGAGGAGGTGGTCCAGGCAGTTGCTCCCCCACCACATTATCAGCATCCAGCAATGCTGGATCTCAGCAGCTGTCACCCACTTAGCTTCGCTCTCCTGATGGTGTCCACACCGAAAGTGCATTCCCAAAGTTACTCAAGTCAGTAAATCACCTCATTTGTCTCGATTACTAGGAAAGTGCAGGGAATGGTGCATCAAACAGAAGGAATCCTACTCAAAACAGCACGTACAAAATATACCATTAGTTTCTGTGTGACCTGACTCTTGCATATTTGTAAAAATAAATGTTTCTTCTAGTGTGTAATCGAGGAAATAATTTGTGCTTTTTTGTAACCGAAAAAAAATTTATCAGGAACGTTTTGTGCCTACATGGTGGTAACAAACAGTTTCTTTTTACCAGGGGAAATATGATCCAGACTGAAGCGTAGCTAATACCCATTCAGTCAAAGAATATGTATCATACTGTGCACCATTCAGGGCAAGCTGTGAGGAGGCAGTGTCAGGAAACTCGACAGTGAGACACTGTTTTACATCTTCAGCATGTTCATTCAATAAAATCTCTTCCTAAGAGGGAAGATGTTATGCCCATGTTTAAATACAGGCTACGTTATTTGGCAAAGGTCAACACCAGCTTCTTTACAGTAAAATGATTGGATGCTTCTATCTAGCTTTACTGGACACTGATTCCCAAAGTATGAGCGACTGTTAAAACTGCTGGCTGTCACCCAGCCAAAACTCTTAAGAACCTCATTGGTAATTAATTTTGCTACTACTAAGTGTTCTAATTCCTTGCAGGAGTGGTAAAAAGGCTTTTTTGCAGGTTCTCAGCTGGTTTGGGGAGCTCAGGACATCTTCTTCATGTCTTACAGCCAGTTCACCAGAGAATATCGGATGCCAAATAATTGGCTCCCCATCACAGACAGTCCAGAGGAGCTTTTTCTTTAGCGTCCCTATGTTTTTCTCTGTCCTTACCTTTCCTTTATTCACTAGGGGAGAGCAGGGCTCTGTCTAATGTTCACTGTAATAGAAACTCAGTATTCCAATTGCAATCTAAAATCTTTGAAGTCCAAGGGAAGAAGCCAGTGCATTGCAGGGAAGGTCCTGACAGATGCATTTAGATTGCATGGTCCTTCTTCCCCTCTGTGCTTTTTGGCCTTTATTCAAATCCTGTTGAATAGACTGGCATCCATTTGCTAGCTTTGGTGAGTTATGGTTGGTTTAGCTCACCTTCGTCATCACTGTCTAATTATTTTTATAACCTGTAAAACCATTGTGTGTATGCAAATATATCTCTAAATAAAAATCCCAGAGTTGTAGACTCTATAATCTGAATAGAATTAGAATATGCTCTGAATTGGTTTAAAATCTTTTATTAAAAACTAAATATTTCTATTTTATTGGTCCTCAGAAGTACTTAACATGAAAAGATCTGTTCATTCCTTCTAATAAAACTCTGTTGAATGTTATATTTGCTTAACCAAAAAAAAAAAAAAAAAAAAGGTAGTTTCAAAATGCTGTTGCATTCTGTTACTGAGGACTCCCTCCACTTCCTAAGAATATACTAAGAATATGACATTGCTCATAGTTTGAGTGCTTTTTATCACAGGTCTTCATAATAAGACAATGTCTTTTCTATTTGTGTATTTGTTTGGGTGTTTTTTATCAGCCATGGCATAATTAGCAGTATTGCCAGTTCAAGGGTCCAGAAATCAAAACCTAAGCCAGAAAGATTACTTAAGAGAAAAATAAGACCTTTAAAAAAAAAAGTTTGAATTCTCCTTCATTGCTTTCTGTCCTTTTATTTATTTAGAGCTTTTACAGTATGAGTGGGTCACATTTTCCTGCAGTTCTCTAATACTAAGAAGGCTTAGAATTATGATTCATGAAGGCTGATGAAAGTTGAGATTTTTGTGTAATCATATCCCATGGCTTTAATTAAATCACCAGATAGGGGAAGAACTGCATTTAGAGTGGTGAGAGCTGAAGACACTAATTTTTAAATGTCTTTGTTCTACTTTAGTGTGATATTTTAGATGAATGCAGACAGCCGCTTAAAATACCATTCCTTATTGCTTTGCAGACTTTAGCAGGTATCACTGTGTTAGTGTACATATGGTTTACATTTCGAATGTGGTTTTTACAACCATGAGGCCTAGGGACTTTATAGTGTTTATAGTGAAAGCTTGAGTTTTAAAGCACAAGGTATCACCCTACATGTCAAGCGTGAGCTAGCTCTGTTTCACTTCACTTTTTTGTCTCTCCTTTTAAATTTCCTCCTCTTCTACACTCCCTGCTTCATTGTTTGGTTTGGGGAAGGTGTTTAAGCTGCCCTATCAGTCCTTGCTCAGAAGGAGACAATGTTTTTGGTGTCAGGGTCTTCKCTGCACTCACCCCCCACTTATATTCGGTAGGGCCGGGGGGGAGAGAGGCTGCTTTCCCTCAAGATCCCTTAGTCAATTTGTAGGGGAGAGCGAGCCAGTTGGCTTTAGTGAGGCCAGTGTTTTTATGCATTCTTGAAGATGCAAGAGTTGTTCTTGTTGCTGAAAGCTGCCTTCATCTATAAGTGTTAAAACTGTCAGAGCTGCGTTTCCAGGACAGTTTTAGATGACATGTAAAGTAGATCCTTTCCTTCTGAGCAAGACAGACTGCATGCATGAAAGTTGTATGGGAGCATGAGTTTGTTTTTATCCCTCCTTTTCCGCTGTTCATACACTTAGCCCCAGCAGCCTTGACAGTAAGAATAAAAATGAAAAGTAATTGGATGGTATGCAGCCATTTAAAATGACTCTGGACCAAATCAGTTCCTAGTAGTTTTTAGGAGGAGCACTGGAGTCTGGAACAAACCCTTCTGTTAGCAATAAACATAAATCCCTCTGCTTCCAAGTGTGTTCTTATGTCTGTATCTCTGTTTTCATGCACGTGCCAGTTAAATAATGTTTCTTTCCATTGTGATGATTTCAGAAGGTTGAGAGTAGACTCATGTAGGTTCTGTATACTTCTGACCATTTTTAAAAAATATTATCTTCATCTCTTGATTTCTCTAAGGCTTGTGGGTGTTGTGATTTCCAAGTAGTCCAATGGTCAGGCATACTTGCTTTGCTGCTTTTCTGCATGTTGTACTCTAGCACTTGCTGCTTGTCCATTCAGAGAAAATCTTTCCCGGTTCAGAAGTTATCTAGCACAGTGTGGCTTGTTCAGGTAAACAGCGTCCTACCTAGGCAATTGTCCCTCTGTAGGATGTTGCCCTGTCAGAGTATTTGCTACAACTGCTCTATTTATATAGTAGTTTTGGTTTGTGTCTTAAAGCTTGAGGCCCTCGGACAAGTATGATTTATTTTATTTATTCCTTCTACTGCACCCCTTTGTTACTGTGCACCATTGCAGATAGGGCAGGAACATGCTAACATGAGATGAAAAACAGCTTTCTAGTTTGTGAGGGAGAAATGCACTTTAAAGCCAATTAAGTTTCTGTAGGTTATAAAAGTAATAGGAAAAGATTGGCTTTATAGTGTTGTGCATTTTACTGCAATGCTTGAAAACTGGCTAGAATTTACAAGGTCTCTTTTCATCCTAGGACTCTTCTTTTGCCTTCTTTCATTCACCGTTTTGGCAAGTAACAACCAGAGGGTTAGTTCAGTAGAGCATACAGGTATGGCACAAAGAAAGAACAATGTTGTTGAAATTGTTTTACACTAGGGGCAACAGGTCCGGCAGCAAAAATGCAAACACCTCTGATTCCACAAGGGCATGTTTGTAGAGAAATTAAATGAAATGTGAATTGTGTAATTTGCTATGAGAAGCTAGCAGTTTGCTCATAAAATTGTGCCAGATTCATTGCCAGAATAAGCAAGGATTACTCCATTGGTCTCGATGCATTTATGACTGCTTGCTTCAGTGGTGACTTTGGCCCATCCTCAGTATGTGATCGTAATAGTTAAATACTGAGAGGTGGAGAAAGGACTAGTTATTACAGCTTTGGGCTCACCTGTGCTGCTGTGACGTCCCAGCTGTGTCAGCACCTGGCACGGGAGCAGAGCCAGCTGCGGGACCTGGCACCTGCAGAAAAAGCTCCCGAGGCCAGAAAGCTCGGAGAGGAGCTGCAAAGCATCGGGCAGGCAGGGGCAAACCGGGAACGGTATGGGTGAGCAGGGTGTCCCTCCTGCCTGGGTGGGCTAGGCTTGGTCTCCAGGCCTGGTTTATTTTTGGTGGCAACAGCAAAGCAGCCCCCTGCTCTAGAGTACACTATGGATTCGGTGAGGGCAGGAGCATGGGAAGCCCGTCAGTGGGAGCTCTTGCCACACTTGGTTTTGGGCGCGTGGTATGTGCTGCCAAACACCAGTAGGGCCTGCAGTACCACAGCAACCACAGCCTACAGGGCCTGTAACATGATTCATCTTTTCTTAAGTGTGAAATGACAGGTATGTTTTTTGATAATTTCACAGGTAGGTAAAGATATCCTTGATCATGCTGGGAATAACAGGTAGTCAGGCTCAAGTTAAATTAATTTTTCTTCAGCCAAGAAAATTAAGAAAGTGGGCACTGCCTCCCACACTTGGTAGGGGCTGGGGAGGTAAAACTGAAGACGTTTCCTTAGTGTAGAGCTGCAGGAGGTGAGGAGAAGGCGAAGGTGGAAGGCTTTTGGCCACGGTTATGTGAAGCACATAGCCTTTGGTAGACGTATCTCTTTGTAGCTTTTTTATTTACTGAAAGGCCAGCTTTCATAAACATCAAAGCTCCATTTAATACAGAAATGAGCAAGTGTAGCAGTATGGAGAAACAAACGGGGAAGCCTGGCACAGCTAGTATTTCCACTAGCAGTATCTGCAAAAGAAAAATAACTTCAGTAAAAGTAGCCGGTCAGGGGTAGGGCTGTATCAGGTAAACACTAGGTGACATTTCTGATCTTGGAGTACTGATCTGCATGTGTGGTTTGTCTCCATTTGTGGGGGAAGGCAACCATAAGTAATAACTTACAGAAATGAAGGGCCCTGTGGAGAAGAAAAGGGTATGTAGAAAGAGCTGATGGAGAAGATAAGATTTCATGTGAGATGTGTGTGGCTTTTCTTCTTCTTTTCCAAAGTAGTTTTCATCTCTGTTGTCCTGGAGTGAGTGTTTCTAGAGTGAATGCCACAATAACCACAATAAGCCTAGACTGTAAATCTCATTGCCTGCCTCCAACCTGGGAGAAGGTATTTCCTCTGGGAAAGAACGTTAAAAAAAGAAGGAACAAAAAAAATGATTATGACTGTAGGTCATTACCTGTCATGCTCATCCTCCCATGTTTCAGTATCAAATTCTTACATTTGCTTTAATCTGTGCTTGTATGAATAAGAAAAAGCATTACACAGCAGAGATCCCTGAGAAGCTGTACAAACATTAACTCCTAGAGGGGAATACATGTCAATAAAGCGCTCGGAGGCAGGATTGCAGCCCCAGCCTTGTGTATGGCGCAGCTCGCAACCCGCTCTAGCCGTGCCRAGGGACTCGCTGCTATTTTCCAGGGGGGTTAGCAGTGTGCAAGGCAGGTCTGAGAGCAGCTTCAGTGTCAGCAGTTCACATTTGCCCATGATCTGCATGTACATAAAGCAATGATAAAACCTACTGGGTATTATCTCTCTTTATTTTTTTCCACCATATCATATGTGGAAAGAACCTCTGTGTGTAAATTGTGTGTTGCTTAAGGAAGGAAAGTGAGCACCTGTTCAAAACTGGTAGCACGCAGCTATGAAGTGCAGTAGAAAAAGATGGAGAAAGTGCTTTTTGGAGGTCTGTTTATGTAATCCCACATCTGAGCACTCTTTTTACAACTCAGTCTCCTGAAGAGTTTTGCAGAGCATTTGAGAGCTGAACTTGGGCTATAATTAGTGCTTGTCTTCTGTTTAACTTGAGGGAGCTGTATGCCATCGCAAATCTTAATTTCCACAGGAGCCCRCCATCTCTAAACTATTTTTCTCTGTAACACCTGTAATGTAAACCTTTGCCTGTTTTCCTTTAGAGGATGTACATCTACTTTTATATTACTTTGAGTAGTTCTAGAATAATTAGGTGGTGAAACAGAATTAAGGCAGTCACTAACTTTCATGCCGGGTATAAAAATGTGTATTGCCGTTTAATCAAGTGGTCACTGTTTTTGGTAATCTCCTTGTTGATCCATCAGCTTTCCTTTTGCCAGATCAGCTTTAAACATTTGACTAAACTTAAATCTATGGCAGTGGGAATTTTATTGGCATAAGCACAGTGTTACGCTCATGGTAATGATAGGTGTGATTTGACTCTGACTGTAGAGGTAAAAAATGAAAGTAATAATTCCAAAGTCTTCTGCCTCTCATTCTGAAGCTAAAAATAGTGTGAAAAAATGTATAAAAGCAAACTTGGTTTCTCAAAAAAAATCTGTAATGCATCTAAAACAGCATACATCTTTCATTTAAAGCTAATCAATGCAATTTATTGCTTACCTCCGCTTTTCTTTTTTTTCTTTAGCTCATGGGGCATTCTGAATGGGACCACAAGCGGGGACCCAGAGGATCACAGGTCAGTTGCTCTGGATTTTTTTTTTCTTTTTGGTTCTTTTTAAGTTTGAGGTATTCAAGCAAGTGTCCCGTTTGAAGATGGCAACATTGTTCATCTTATTAATATATGTGGGCTAGAACCAGAAGGAAACAGCAGAAAATGATGACAACTTTGGTTAATATGATTTTTTGAGCTATAATCCAAACAGAGCTGACTAATACAACAGAAAGAAATTTCTTTCATTAGCATAAAGATGGATCAGATGTACTGAGAAAACATTCTTACTMTGCTGTCTCCATCAGAATATCAAAAGAATGTCATTTCAAACAATATGTATATGCTTTTTTAAAACTTGATAAGCGTGCAAAACCTGGCCCTCCCACCTTTTTCGATAATAAAGGGATTAATGACGATAGAACTGTATGGGGAGGTGGGGGAAACTATGCGTAGCTATTGGTTTGCTCTTGTCTTACAGCTGAAAAGAAGTTACACCAGTATTAATGTATTAATGACATCATGCTGATAGTTTTAAAATGTATCTGTAGAACTTGAGTTGCTGCTAAGGAGACATTGCTACCAGAGTGATGCTCAGGAATTTTTCTGCTTGGGCAAAGCAGTCTCTCCCATCAGGTGTTGTTGAAATGAATAAATTACTAGGGCCCCTGTATATTGGATTTACTTTTCCTTCAGCTGAAGAAGGATTTTTGTACAAATACGAGCATCTAAATCTAAACCAATAACAAACAGGTTCTCCTGCTGTGAAACTACCTGCTCCTTGATTTGAGTGGGGTAGTTGGTGTGGTGCTCTTAGCCTATCCTTCATACACCCCCTTGCAAAATCACTGGAATACCAGCCTTTTAAATGACAAAATAACATATGTTAAACAGAAAGCTGCTAGTTATTTTGTTTAAGATTCATTAATTTTAATCTGGACCAGTTTTCTAAATTGTCCTCTTGTTTGTTTCTTTGTCCTTATCATTGCAGAATTCTACAAATTTTTATAAGTTTTCCAAGGTTTTGCTTGCAACTTATTTCAAAATCATCTTGGCTGTAGGTCTGATTTTTCAGGTGATAGTATCTGTGCTTTCAAAAAATAAAAAAAGAGAGAGAAAGAAAGCTAGTTTTTCGTGAAAACTGAAGAATTTCGGAAATCAGTGAGAACTGTTTAATGTGTAATCTCTCCTCATCTGGTGCAATGGTTGATTGCATTGTGTTCTTCTGGTCCAAAGAGTGGCAGGTAAATCGGACTCCTCTAAACTGCCCCTGCTGTTAAGGGGAAGTAGTCACTTCAGTGACTCTCAAGGTGACTAAACTTTTTAAAATCATTGTAATGTTACTGCAAATCTTCATCTGATTTTTGTATGAATATGAAAATATAGGTATGTTTTTGTATGCTGTGAACCGTGCCCCACAGTCCTAATGCTTTGCCTATGGCAGCGAAATATTTAGAGCCTGCTCAATTGAGTGCATATGAATTTCTGCGCTGGTGTTGCATCAGAGACTGGGGCCTAAGTCCTGTCTAAGTCCTCATGCCTAATGCTTCCTGTTGGCTATGTGCTTCCATGCTTCAAGGGTTTTTTTTTTTGTTGGCTAGGCACTTTTGAAGATTTAGAGCCTGCCAATAAGTAACATTAGAGAAAGGGATTTAGGTGGAACGTAAGCAGTATGAATCTGGCCCAAACAGATTTTAAATTAAAAGGTAAAATGGATCAAGTTGACTATGAAAAAGGTATCTTGCTGCAGGAAATTGGGGCTGTGCTGTTTAATAGATCCCTTTTGAGTTTTCTGAAAAAGTGAAGGATGAATGTACAGGATGAAACTGTTGCCGAAGAATTTTTTTAATAATTTGTTTCTATTGAAGCTATGATTTCTTCCAAGGAGGGTTCTAAAGAACTTATTATATTTCTAGTTTCTCTCTTTGGTGCCTTACTGAGAATAAAGAGGATTTGTATGGTATGGCCTAATTTTAAAAGGAAGAGGTCACCTGGGCATTCAGTCAGTTCCTGCAAATGCCATCTATATGGAGTCCAAGTGAAATCATTTGTTGAGTATTACTAGGGAATGCTGTACAGTGGAAAAATGAGATAAATGGTTATTAAGCACATATAGATGGAATTCTCTAGGTTTCAGTAGGGGTAAAAAAGGAGATATTTATGAGCAGAAAGTTCTGTATAAGTTTGAAAGTTTTCCCTATCTTGCTGAAAACAACTTTGTTCCTATCCTCTGTGATAGTTTAAATGTTCCTCCACCCCTYTTTTGTTTTTTAAAAAAAAAGGGGGGGGTGTAGTGGGTAGAGCGTGATGTTCTTCAGAATTCTCTACAGGTCACCTGTAGTTCCTGAAGAATAATGTTGTATTTTTAAAGGCATTATTCTAGACAACACTGTATCAGTTTTACAGGTAGTAAACTGCTGCTGATGATTTTTTTTTTCTTAGACTATCTTTTTATTTTAGTTTTGTTTTAACAAAGTAAGCAAAAATACTTCACCCCCTGAGCGAGGAAAGCATTCAGTTTATTGAGTCCATTTCTTCAAAATAGGAGAAAACCTGTGTACATAGAATGGTCTCCGTGATAGAGCACTGTGGTATTTCCTCCTGAATCCATCTAAAAGAAGGTTGTATAGCCTTGATCAAGCTCATCCTCTGGACACTGTTTTATTTAATTTATACCATGTGTTAGATGATCTGCAAAGCTTCAAGAAAGCAAAACATTATAAATCTTGGAAGAACCTTGTAAAAATAACAATCAGTGTATACCACAGAAACATTAAGGGATCTTGAATACGGTGGGAAAAGAAAATGACCCAAACTCTCAGAGTACTATGGACTATCCTATTGCCCAGTAGCAAGAAACAAGGAAGACAAGTTTGGCCTGGCTTATTCCAGTGTAGCCTGGAGAAGGACTGGGTCCTCAGACTCTCTTCTACATGGCCGTGAGAATCCCCTTTAATAGGAAGGGTGTTAAACATAACTTCACTATTTGCTTGAAAGGTTAGAAGAAGTTTAGAAGGATCTTATTTTGGCATGTAATCTAAAAGAAATATTTTATCCTTATTCAGTTGTGTTATTGCCAGTTTGCGTCCTTAATGAAGGTACCCTTTGTTACAAAGTCATGTTTAATATAAAGGTTATTAAATAATAAAGATTATGAAAGAACAATAAAGAGTAATTTCTTAGGTACATTGCTCCTTCAGATATGATGTATCTGTGGTTCAGAGATGAACTGGCCAATGCCTATGGGCTCTGCCATGCAGTTGCGTATGGTATTTCCCTGGGTCTGTGAGATTTTCCTCCAGGAGAGGAATGGGGAAGTGGGCAGAGAGGTCTCTCCTGGACAGTGGTGGCCTGCGCTTCTCAGGCACGCAGCGAGATAGAAGAAAGGGGTTTAAAGTGTGTGTTTTCGTGAGCCAACTTATTAATCTTCTATGGTCTTTTAATTCTTATGGAATAAAAAGATGAAAATGTGAAGCTGGATTTTAGGAAGTCACCTTTCTGCGCGTGTGTGTGAATGTTAGCGATGTCATTTGAAAGGAAAGGAGGTGGAGCCACTGGTTTACCATAATATAAAACTAAAATCCACATTTAAACTTATAAAATTATTTTACCAAGTCTTATTAAACAACACACTAATTCTGCTAGATTTTTTTAAAAATTAGTATATTTTCTATGGTTTGTGTTTGAAACATGAGAGGAAACTATTACAGTGCATGTCATACTTCTTAACGGCCTACTTGGAAAACGTGTTCCTTTTCGACTTGTGGGAGTTAAATGCAAGGTGAAGTAGTTACAGGTAGTGCTGGATGTCAAATAAAATACACCTCACCTTATGGGAATTCCTGCTTGCAGGAGTTTGTCTCTTGATATGCATCTGCAATCCAATAGAAAGTAAATGGGACAAGTAAAAAGCTGTCTTTACAATATTTAACTTGCTCCTGACTTCCACACCAGCACCTCATTCCCCTTTTTTATAATTGCGCACACATATATATGTATGTATGTATCTTTTAGAATTCTTCTTCTTTTAGAATAATTTTACTATTAAAGCTGCTGTAATTATAGGGAATTCTAGGCTGCCTTGCAAAAAGCAGTTGGGTTCCTGGCTACCTATCTCTTGATTTTTTTTTTTCTTTTTTTTTTTGAGCTCTGAAGATAACGCTTTCTGCTGAAAGTGTTTAGTGCCCAGAACTTACTCTCTGGATTGGATATCATGCAACGATCGCAAACTGGATTTTGTTATGTTCCATGCCTAACATTTCAAATTAATGCAAATTAAGATTTAGGCATAAAACTTCAAAATTAGGGTTCTAAGTTCAAGAAATTCCTGGATGTTTAACCCTCCTAAAGAAATCTCTCTCTTGAATGCGCACCTGCAGTCTATTAGACAACATTATCTCACTCACATGAGGGAAAAATAGCCATACTTATTTCTAATATACTGTAAGACAATATGACTGGTAGAATTAATCCTTGACATATTATCCCTCTGCAGACAAAATATGCAAACTATTTTAATTCTTTTAAGAAAGTATAATACTTATTCCTGCTGAAATATTTCAGGTGAGAGCTGCAATACTCTTTATGTGCAYGCATATTTATGGCGGACATTGAATGTGTGGGAATTATTTGTTGCTGTGACCCTGCTGCTGTCATCAAGCCTTGTTTGGCTTGTTGAAGATGTAGGCGTAACACCGGGATGCTGTGGAATAGAGCAATCTTTCAGCATTACAAAACAATGCTAGTCGGGAGAGAAACAGACAAGTCCGGTGCTCTTAATTCTCTTTAAATATAAAAGCTTTCAATTATATATATATCTGAGGTGCTGCATTTTACCCCTCCAGTTCCTAAGCAACAGCTATTTTCAGAGTGAGTGCGTCTGGTGTTGTCTACCTACTTCATGCTTCTGTGAGGTAATTCGTCAGTGAACGCCAGGCTTTTCACTGTCTCTGCCGGCTCTGCTTGCCATGGCACTCTGAGGAGACAGACGCTTTCACAAAACCGAAGGAGCCCGGGCAAGACCGGTCTCAACCTTGCAGCGTGCAAAACTTCTGTACGCCTGGGAGCTCTGCCGTTTACAGCAATGAAACAAAAGAATCAAAAATAAGGCTCTTGTCACTGGTTTGGGGGAAAAAAAAGACCTTTTGCTTGAGTGGGAGAAACCTCTCGAGCAGATTCAAAATCATGAGCCGGAAATCTCTGTACTTGCTGAAGCGTAGATGGGAGTCAATTCCCGTTACTGACCAGGTACGGTGCTCTGGTGAAGCTGTTGTGTAACTGTGTTCCCTTGCAATGCCATGGTGAACATATTTACAGTGATTTAATTGTGATTGCTTGGGTTCTTTTAATACAATGAAAGCCAGTTGACCATTACCTGTAGTTTCCATGATGAATAGTGCAAAAATGCATGTAAAGGTGATTTTGCAAGAGCATGTGCTTATGAATGTGGAAGTACCATTGTAGTCCATTAATGTAGAGTTAAGTAACAGGCAGAATCTGTCTCTTTCTCAAAAATGAGACTTTTTTTAAAGCTTGAATTAAAAGAAAGATGTGTATTAGGTGTATTTTAAACTGATCAGCTAAAGAAAAGTAGCCTACTGCTGATGGGTTCCTCGGTGCATGTCTTTGTTGCATTTTGTATCTCGTGTGTAGGCAATCACTGATTACAAATAGATGTAATGCACTGGCAGAACCTCAGCTTTTTCAGCTTCATCTTGGTTGGTGCTTCATTTCAAGTATGTTAACAAGGAAGAGAGTACAGCGGACCTAAGCGATACAGACCAGATGTAATGTAAAAATTATGGCATGCTGTTTGGAGCAACTATCGTCACCATAAGTGGGACTAAAATGTCATGAATGGGAATACAATTAGTACACTCCTTGCTCAAGGTTCTCTGAAATTTTTGCATTATCTTACTCGGGATGTAAAGACAGTAAAAGAAAGAACTCTAGAAAAGGAAGTGGAGGTAGTAGCTTATTACATTTTCCARCTCAGTTTTGTATTTATCAAGAGGCTGACTATGAAGTACATTTTGGGATATCTTTACCAATGAGAAACCAGCAATTTGTGAGAAAATTCTGTTTCTTAAGTGGAAATAAAGATGTAATACATAAATACTTTTCAGGGTTCAGAAGGGTCCTCCTGTATCCGTTTTTTTTTTTTGGGGGGGGGGGGAGTGGTTTATTGGCAAATTACATGCCATAGTTTATAGAGCTGTAGATTTTTAAAGCCAAATTGGACCACTGTGGTCWTCTAGAGCTCTCAGACATAACACTAGTCATGCTGTAATCTCTACAGCAGGCCTGTGTTTTCTGGTTAAATAAGAGTATTTCTTTTAGAAATACATCCAATCTTAATTTAAAGGCTTCAAGCAAATGATAGTCCACCATATGCTCTGGAAAAGTTGTCCCAGCTGTTAAATATTCTTTCTTTTTAATATAATGCCTTCTCCTTTGACTTTGCCTAATTTAGATCTCCAACCATATAAATTTGCTACACCTTTGAGTGCCAAATTTTAAAATTTCTCTCAGAATTTTTTTTTTCCTGGATAGAGACCTAGGTTATGCTTCTACTTTGCTTTGGTTTGCTATCACTTGAACTAACTGAAATATTAAGTTACAAAGGAATCGGGGGTTTTGGTAATGCAAAATAAAAATAATAAGGCATCATTTTGAATATGAATTGATGCAGTTCAGTCAGGCATTCTCAAATCTCCTGGTAGAAGGGGGGTAAATAAATGCTCTGTTATTGAATGAGTCATCTGTCATTTTGTTTCTGCTAAGGTGTAGGGAGGCGAGCGTCATTTCAACCTCTTGGCTTTCCTCTTACTCTGACACAAATGCAGATTCTCGACTCATTACCAACAAGTATTTGACCAGCAAGTGATCCATAGTGTTGTATTTTGATTGTTAACCATTTCACTTTTCCTGTGTTTCCTTTTTCTTTTAATCACTCCAACCCTGATATTTGCATAGCATCATACTGTGCTCTGGTATAATGTATCTGGAAAAAATTAATGTTCCTTACCTAGATGTGAGGTGTGTGAGATCTCACTGAGCTATATATGTATACTTTCCATCGTCCTGTTGTCTCAACCCCTGAATGTCTCTGAACAGTTTTAAAAGAGAACAGGAAATTTTCCTGGCTCACCTACCACTCTGGGGCAAGTGAGACTCGGTAAATGATGCCCTTAGATGGCATTGGCTTGAGTGTAGTGTGTATCTGTAAGGATTTATTGAAGGTAACCTAAGGGAGGAAGACGATGCTAGGCTTCAAACCCACCGATGTTTCTGACTGTTCTTGTCACTCCATATGCGTGGCTGGGTGGCAGAGTTTTAAGGGAGCCGCTGTGCTTGTTCTCATGCATGGCAGGAGCCTCCCCCTTGGTCAACAGGGCTTTTCTTGTAGGAAAATGCAATTACTGCGCAAGGTCAGGACCATGGAGGGAGAGGAAACTTCATCATACAAAAATAATAGCTCTGCCTTTTCAGGCAAATTAATTATCCAGTCCTTAGAGGGAGGCACTAGCTTATTATTGTTATGGTCTAGGCTAAGCTTGAAGAAATGAAGATATATTTTGATAGGTAAGTAGCTAATAACATTGTAGATTTTTTCTCTGTTCAGATGAGGTAAGAGATATTTATGTTAACTGATGCCAAAAACCCTCCAAAATGGTCTACCTGTATTATCACATTTTGTAAAAGACCAAGGGAGGAAAATAAGATGGAATTCTGAAAGTATGTTTTTTGGCTTAATCTCATTTCTAGTTAAAAATAATATGGCATGTCTGACTTTAAAAGATATGGGAGCCCATAACTTCACTGAGAAGTCTGATGTTGTATTTGAACATACTGGGTATCTTCTAAAAGACATCCAGTGATTTTTATTCCTCATCCTACATATCCTACATCAAATCAAATGAAATCCAGAACTGTTTAGGAAAGGCAAGGGTGAGCAGGCTGAGAAGCAGGGGAAGAGAAAAGCCATGAGTAGTTATGACAAATATAGACACTACTGGGTTTGGGGGGGTTATTTTATTTTAATTCTTTTTGATCTTTTGAGCATCTTTTAAGATGCTGCAGATGTTGCATCACAGAAGTTTCTGTGGTTTCCAGGGTCTGATATTCAAATGAATTTTTGGTTGGTTGTTTTGCTTTTTTTGTGTGTGTAAGAATGAAGAAAGTGGGTTTAAGTTGAAACCCTGAATTAGACATTTTGAGTTTCAGCTGATGAGAAATGTCTTACTTAGCTATACATTTTTATATCTGGGACAGCCTGATCTTGTGGGCATTTTTCACAGGTAAATTTAAGCAAAATTATGATGAATTATTTATTATGCGTTAGCCTCTATTCAACAAACAATAGTAGAGATACTCATAGCGCTTGAATCTTGCATAACTGTACATCTCATTAATTTCAGTAGGGAAGTACCTTTACAGAGCTAAGGAAAGAATTTAGGAATGTTTTTCTTTCTTGCCCATCCAGCAGTTAGGATTGTCTGAAAGTCTTCTGCATTGGAAAATAATTTTAAAAGCTGCTAAGCTTGGATTTTCGGTAAGGGGGTTTGGGGAAATGTTCTGACCGACGGTTTTATTTGGTGTATGTGTCAGAGGATCTTGTTTTTTGGACTGATCTTAATTTTTTATCCCTGCTAGCTTCAACACAGAATGATTTCATTGAACAGATACGCGTTTAAAATGCTGTCATAACGGAATGAGCCAAAGGTGATGAGGTGTTAAATATTTGCTGTAAGGATGTTGAGTATTTCCCCCTGCCTGAAATTCCCTGTACACTTCATGAGCCATAATCTTTGAGCAAAAGTTGGATTATGTGCCTGTCCTAAAAAGAGAAGAACAGGAATCCTTCACACATTAGCCCATGATGTAAACTTTTAATGAGATTGTGTCTCATTGCTGACTATGAATTTAAAAGCAGAAACTGAGTTTGTGTGGCACTATGAAACCAATAATTGATATATAGGTTTATATAGCTGTAAATAGTTCAAAGGGATCTACTGTGCAGGTAAGCAACATCATCAGTAATACACTGAAATGCACTGTAAAATGCACGATTACAGCAATGTAAATAATAGTAATACTTTCTGTACTCTTAAGTCACCAGTTTAGATTTTGATGGATTTGTGTAAATCCCAGGAAGTGAAGCCTCACTCTTACCTGCCAATGATTTACAGCACAGCTACGCCTTAGGCAGTTTGCACGTAAGGCTCAATATCCAGTTCTTACCACTGATCCAATAGACATGAGAAATTGCCATAGCCTACAACTCATGCAGGGTGTTCAACAGCATATAAATTGATCTGAATATGACTTGGGTCATAACTCCATGAAATGATAAATCCAAGGTTTTTTGACGGTTGTTTTATTTTTGAGAGAGAGAATTTGATGTGAGATTGGAAACGTGGTGGCTGCATGATGACATGTATGAAGTCATTCTGCTAGATTAAAGCTGTTTTAAAAAAAAATGAAAGAGGTTCATTTTGTCAGGATTGGGAACTGTGTGTTCACTTTGCTCTAGGTTTAATGGCTCACTCAGCCACAGATCTTATTGTTAGTCATGTCTTGCCCCCATTCTGCTCTGAATGCTCCTCACTCATAACCCCTAGGCATCCCTGGGGATGGATATATCATATCTACTATCTTTATGAGAAGGCTGGAGCCCCTGTGTTTTATCATTCGCTCAGGTGCCTGTTAGATTCAGACCTTTTTTAGCTTGCTGTCCAACAGCCTCTACATCTGGTAGGTCAACAGCAGTCTGGCACTCCTGATTGTCTTTGGCCAGAGCCAGCTTCACCAGGAAAATTGTGCTGAGGAAGTGTGTGCCTGGGGCGCCGTTTGTTGGGATCCCAGCTGAAGCTGGGGAGAGGTACTGTGCCTCTGCAAGGCAGCACTTCTTGGGTGCCCAAGAAATGACAGCGTATACAAATGCATCAGTACGGGTGCTTGCATTAGGGGAGAGACATGGCTGAGATTTGCTTACAAGCAGGCCCAGGACAGTACCAGATGGCAGGGCACTAGCATTCCCCATACCTCCTGTCTTCTTTTGGGACCCAGATAAAAATTTTAATGCACTGGGGATTCTTTGTATGTACCTCCTTTCTGTGCAAGGGTCAGTAACCTCTTCATAGAGAAGGGGATGAAGCAATTGTTATGAGTGAGGAGGCCACAGAGCAGCACATGTGGATATGTCTCCTTGGCTCACAGGTTCCCTAAGGATCCAAAAAAGGTGTGTGATAGAGCCAGGGTCAGCTGGAGCTGAGAAGCTCCTTTTCCTTGCAAGTGCCTGATGGGTTATGCCTGATTATTGCTTTTGTACAACCTGTCTCCAAGGCAGTCGAAGCCACATGCTTGGAACTACGCTAGCCAGGGCACCAGCACGGCCACAGCACGTGGCCCCTTTGGAAGGTTTCAGTGGCAAAACAAGAATACACACACACACACACACACACACACACACGAGCAACACAAGCCGAGGTAGAGGTGATACATTACCTTGTAGTATTGCACCTAGTTAGAAGAAGCGTGTGCCAACAGTCCGTCTAGTCAGCAGGAGCAGCAGTGTAAGTGACTACAGAGCTCAGCAAAAGCTCCTAGCTCCCCTTGTGTCTCCGGTTTGTTTGGACTCCAGGCAGCCAGGTTTTATAGCCTTTTTATTCACAGCTCACCTCTTCCCCCCACCCCTCCAAAAGGCCCTTTGAGAATACCATAGCAGGCCACCGATGGCATGCCTGAGCAGAGTTCCTGCTAGGTTACGTCACAACAGCGATCCTTTTATCTAACCCCATCCCTCTTACCATACCTGAAAACAGTGCAAAAAATTTGTTTCCTGTAAGTGTGTTTTTGTGGTTTTCCACAGCTATTCATTGTTAATAAAGCCTTACATTATCCTTTCATTCAGCAGACAAGTTTTCATTAGCTTTTATGGCAGAGTGAAGACTTGTGGAGCATAGGATGTTATGAGAAAGAGACCTCATGGGAGGGCTGTGGCTTGATGGGAATATGGAGCTGGTGCTGGGGGAGGAGAGTTACTCTTGTGCAGCAGGCAAGGTGCAGAAAGCTAAGACTGTGATCAAGAAGTGATCTATAAAATACTTCCTTGCTTTCTAATGCAGCAAATGAATGATATAATGCAGAAGGCTATCTAAGAGAAATAATCTGCCTTGGATTTGGCCTTGCTTGTTCTTAGAGATGAGCAATTGAGCCACAGGCACTGTGGGTCCATTTCTGTTTGTCCCCCAGGCTTTCTACCCTGCTGCTCTAACGAAGGTGCAGAAGAGAAGTGGGGTGATAATGAGCTTGGCACCTGAGGGACAGCTCTTGCTTTCCGATGTGCCACCCCTACCATCCAACAGGTGACTGATGATGATCAGAGAGGTTCTGCAGATGGTCAGGGCTGTCAGGTTGTGCCTTTAAGCCAGGGAGCCAGTGTTCCCAAAGTACAAGAACAGCTGATTTCAGTGGGATCAGCTCCAGAAATATAGTTATCTTAGTGCATAGCTTTGACCAGGCAAAAGCTATGGAAAATCTTGGCACTCTACATCCTTCCATGCTGGCAAATGGCATTAAAATGTCCATAATGATTCACAGGAGCCTAGAGCGTGACAGAGAAATTCCTCTTCCTGCTGATGTAGGGCTGGGAGAGGCTGGAAGCTGAGAGGACAAAGGACAGGATATGTCTCACTGACAGTTGTGACATGGATGATGCAAGCAAACCTTCTGCAACCTCCCATATCCATGGCTCGTAGCATGGAGAAAAACCTTCTAAATGGTGTCAGCCAGTCTCTGAATCATCTTCTCAGTCAACTTCTCTATCCCAAAATGATTGGCAGCGGGACAGGAGGAGTAGATTGGCAGCTTGATTGTGGCATACCTCTTCTTAAGACTCAGTAGCATCATTATGTCTGTATTCTTCATAGCTAAGCAGGAGCAAATTTCCATAAATATTGCCTTTCTTGAAAAATTTCTCTCTCTCTTGCTAATCCTCCTGTGTTTGCAGGCAGCCTCTTCCTACCCATCAGCAAATCCAGTCCTCTGGAAGAGCAGTTTGCTGATGATACTCCGCTTGAGTTGTATTTTACTTTATTGGGTTAAAGGTGAGCAAGAAAGCATGTTCCCACTTGATGAAGACTGCAGTTCAAAGGATCGTTGCTACACAGCATTTAATGCAAATGTTCAGTGCAATTCAGAAATGAAGCAGTTAAGAAGCATGACATTTGACTCAGTATTTTGAAAAGGAGAGATAGTGGAACAAGCTGACAGGCTGTCTTTTTTTTCCTCAAGCATTTCCTTACGAGGGAGAGCATGTATCCACTTCTGTGACATAGATTTAGATTGATTATGGCAATTGAATTGAGAAGATGAGACTGTGGACTGTCCTCAGCTGGGGCATAGAGAGTGGATCTTTTTCTCTCTGGGATGCTCCTGAAGACTCCCTCATCTCCCTGAATTTCCCTCATTACCGCAGTGCATCTTTCTGATTCAGAGGTTTTCAACATGTTTTTTGTTTTCAGATCCCTATTTTTTATGCAATGTAAGCTTGCAGGCAGCAGCTTGTATATCTCAGTTGCTTCTTTGTAGATCCCTCTGAAGTAGTTCAGAGGCTATAGCAGGGTATGATCTTCTGGTTAAAAACCATCATAACCAGGCATTGGCCAAGAGATTCTTTTTGTGTGTGTTTTTCCATTTTTAGTTTTCCATTTGTTAGAAAAATTGTCTGGTGCATCAGTTCTATTTGCCTGTTTATTTTGGAGGTTTGAAATGTATTAACATCTGACAGCTAAAGTTGCTGGCTACCTTTAAGTATCCATACACAATCTTGGCCTGGTCTCTAGCGCTACAGAAATGCAAGTGTGGGCAAAATCCTGTCACTGGAGGATGCTAAGCACATGTAGGCTTTCAGAGAGTTTAATCTGCTGAAATCTGAGTCCTCTGCTTTAGCACAACCAATCTGCAGATTTCCAAGGACTTGCAAATTCTTCCAGTTGCCAAAATTTGGGCATCCACATGCCAATCCCTGAAATAAAAACAACACTGAGAATGTTCTGAGTCCACACTGGTGCCTCTCAAAGAGGTTAGTAGTTAATGATGAGCAAAACAGTGTCTCAGTCTTCTGGAAATGACTGTACTGGATAAAATTTTCCAAATTCAGGCTAACGCTTGCAAGCAAAACTTCAGCGCAAATGTTTAAAGCTTGGCAAAAAGTATAAGCAACTGAAAACAGGGTCTTATGAAGGGAAGTAATAGCCAACTTAATAATGGGTGATATAGCTAGCTTCCTGGTATTAAACAAAACTCACATTATAAAATTATGTAGATTTGTGGGTTTTGAGAGGATGAAAGGTCAAACTTCAGCTCCTCCCAACTATTAAAAGCTGAGGGAGGTACCACAAGGTGTTCTTTTTTGTTTCCAATAACATCTTAAATTTCACTTATTGCTTCTGTGTGTTTCAGGTATTTGTAGCCTTTCCAAGCAAAATATTGAGCACAGTCATTACAATCTGTCTGGCTTCCTGTTTACAGAGATGAACCCAATTACAGAATGAACATGATTAATATACTTAATTCTTTCCTGAAGAGTGATTATACCCAGTTTTCAGCCAGGACGTTTCCACTGGTATGTTAATAATAGCACTGCTAGAGGATGTGGGTTGCTCCAACCTTCCTTACAGAGTTTCCACAATGTATCAGTCTCTTAACTGTCCAAAGATGTCTTCAATAACAAGGAAGCAATGAACTGCCTTATTTCACTCTATAATGGAAACTTGAGTGTAAAAGCATTTTTATTAAAAGTGTTTTAATTTTTTTTCTGTTTTGTGTCCATACTGGGGAAGACATTTATGCTATAACTGCTGCTCTCTGGGATGGTTTTAAGAAGAATAAATAAGTGAAAGTATTTCCTATTGTTCCTTCCTTACAGGAACACATGCTGAACTCTCTAGTAGCTCATTTTATGAGTTTCCCAGTGGAAAAGCTCACAGCTGATCAGCTCTGTTCTCAACACCAGATGTTCTTTTTCTGCTTGACTTTAGTAGTGAGACATAATTTTGTTCTGTGTCTGATGGATCAATGTTCAAAATTTCAAAATGAATTATTGGAGCAGCCTCCTGAGATTTTTTGAATAAGCCAGCACTGGAGTAAATCTTAAAGTCAAGTCATAAAAAAGAAAATTTCATGTTGGGTTGTGTTTTACAGATCAAAGGTTCATTGTGTAATAGGTCTGCATTGCTCAATTTTCAATTCCTGAATAACCTTGAGTGTTACAAGAGCAGTATGAATTCCTGCAGTCCATAAAGGAAGTCTGGAGATTATCAGGCCTGAATCTAGAGTTCATAATTGTTGAGTTATTGGGCTTTATGCACGTCTTAAAAAAACTAATTGTTGTGGTGAACAGAAAGTCCCTAGAGGTAGAGGGATCAGTTATTTTACTGCAAAAAGTAAATTTTTTTTCAACATAAAAAGGTATCTTCATTAATGATCTGGATGATGGGACAGAGTGCACCCTCAGCAAGTTTGAAGATGATACAAAACTGGGAGGAGTGGCTGAAACACCAGATGGTTGCGCTGCCATTCGAAGCCTGAGAACAGGCTGGAGAAATGGGCTGRCAAGACCCTCACGAAGTTCAGCAAAGGGAAACGTCAAGTACTGCACCTGCGGAGGAATAACCCCATGCAGCAGTACAGGCTGGAAAGCAGTGTAACAGAGAAAGACCTGGGTCTCCTGGTGGACAACAAGTTGACCATGAGCCAACAATGTGCCTTTGCAGCAAAGAAGGCCAACGACCTCCTGGGCTGTATGAGGCAGAGCATTGCCAGCAGGTCAAGGGAGGTGATCCTCTCCCTCTGCTCAGCTCTGGTGAGGCCACATCTCGAGTACTGTGTCCAGTTCTGGGCTCCCCAGTACAAGAGAGATATGGGCATACAAGAGGGAATCCAGCAAAGGGACGCAGAGATGATTAAGGGACTGGAGGAGAGGCTAAAAGAGCTGGGGTTGTTTGGCTGGGGGAAGAGGGACTTGGGAGGATATTATAAAAACCTGATGTAAAGAAGCCCAATGGTATCCAGTGACAGGACAAGATGCAATGGGCACAAATTGAAATACAAGAAATTCCATTTAACATAAGAAACAGCTTTTTTACTGTGTGGGTGGTCGAACACTAGAGCAGGTGCCCAGAGAGGTTGTGGAGTCTCCAACCTTGGAGATATTCAAAACCTAACTGGACACAGTCCTGAGCAACCTGCTTTTGGTGTCCCTGCTTTGAGGAAGGGGGTTGGGCTGGGCGATGTCCGGAGGCACCTTCCAACCTCAACTATTGTGTGGTTGTGGTGCCTGTGGTTGTGAAGGCGAGATTTCGTGAGACAGGGTTTTTTTGCCCTGAACAGCAGTAAGTTTTTGCTCGGTAGCTTTAGCTGCTCAAATCCATGATGAGGAGCCTTGGTGCTACCTGATATTTGTCTCTGCTAATATTCACGTATTTACTGGTAAGCAGAACCACAAAGAGGTTCCTGCTGGAAGTATGATAYCACAGTGCATCATTCTGTAACCCTTGCAAATCATAATGCATCAAACTGATGGCCTTTTTGCCTCTGGATGATAGTGGTAAAAGAGACTAAGAAAAACTCAGACGGAAGGGGAATGTAGGCTTCCTCTACTAATCCTTTTTTGCAGCTCACAGAGGGAGTGGGGGAGGCAGTGTTAATGGTCCTAACCTACCTATTGAGGTGTGGAAGCAGAAGGTCAGTTGTAGAGTTGTAAAGACCCTTCATCTCAGCTCCATCCAGTAGCTGAGATGGCAGTAGCAGATGTTTCCTTTTTCATATTCCCTTCTCCCTCCACCCCCCCCAACACACACATTGGGAGGAGAAAGGAAAGAAAAAAAAAAAAAGCTGTAGATGGAGAAAAGGAGCCAGAAAAAAATCTTTCCAACCAGAGCTGGAGCTTTATTAAAAACTGGCTACCAAGACAGTGATTTAAAACATGTAATCCCTCTTCAGGCTACAAAGATAGTATTTTGGTAGAAACCCAGATAACCTTTCTTTTGTTTCCAATAGCTTTGCTTCTGGAGCATGGGAGTGCTACTCCAAAAATGAGCTTGCATGTATTTCTTTTATTACTATCTTCAATTCTTCTTCTGGTATCTGACAGACAAATAATTTGAAGTTTTCTTTCAAGTACATTTTTGAAAGTTCATATGCTGTTCTCAAATACATGCCCTCAGTTTCTGAGGAAGCCCCACACATCTGACATTTTTGGTTTTCACATACAGGGAAGGGAGACCTAAATCTTCAAAGTTAGGTGACAGATGTGACAGAAACGTGCAATAGGGATGGGCTTTTTGTGGGTCATATTATCAAAGACAAATTTTATAGGTGTCTAAAAATAACAGCTGCCTGTATATAGAGATTGTGTTTTAGGACTCCTGGAGGGTTTTATGTGCTTGGGGTTTTTTTTAATTAATAGTTGGAGTTGAGTGAACAATCTGCAAAGAATTATTTTATATTAAGTTCTTCATTAAGATGCAGAGAATAGAAGTGGGGAAGTTAACAGGAGAAGCTGTAGTAATGCTTTCTGTTCCTTACAACTCTGTGGGAAATGAAAGTGATGAACATCTTGAAGATGATAATCAGCATCTTGAAGGATCAAAGTTTCCTTTGAGAAAGTGCTATCTCAGATTGGAGGCTGGGATTTTAATGTAGTTGTATTCTCATCAGATAAACAGGCCCTGAACAGAATCATCTTGTAAATTTTTGCTCATTTTTGTTCAAATAGGAGTTGGTAAAAAGTATGATTGTAAGAGTGATTTCTGCCTGTATTTGCCACCTCCTGCCTCATAAACGAATACTACCTTTCTTTTTTGAGCTGTTATTAATACTAGCATCAATGGTGGGTGCAGCTTGATGTTGGTGGAGGAGCAATGCAAGGCACCATCTCCTGCCTTGAAGGACACAGTGCAGATGGACAGTGGAACTTCAGCACCTTAGCTGTGATAACTGATAACCCCCTGACACATTTAGGTTATGTGGCAGCAAAGGGCACACTATATAGCGCAAGCTGTTAACTGTAGAGCAAATAGAGCATGGGAGGGGAGGAGAAGTAGAAACTGAAATGGAAATGCTTTAAAACGGGGTGTGAAACAGTTATGCAATTACCTTGTCCTGTACCAGGCCCGTTTTCCAGAGTAAATTTTATAATCTCTTGACATGGGCTATCCCATTGGCTTTGAGACTGCACAGGCAGCACCTTTCTTTTGAGATTGTCATTCCGTCCTCTTCTCCTTCCCTCCAAACCCCCAATGCCAAGTCTTAGAGTTGGGAAGAAGAAAGTTGGAAGTTTACATAACTGGGCTGTGGATTCTTGAGATGCTCAAGGTCCTAGGGATGTTCTATTTTTATTGCTGCAGACATTTAAAAAAATGTACTTCCAACATTTTGTTTTGGAATTATTGCTGGAGTTCTGAAGTCCAGGAATTTTTAGCAAGTCCTCACCATGGGAGCAGAAAGAAACAAATCCAAGATATTTTAATATGGCACACATAGTTTTGCTGTTGCCAAAGTGAAGTGCTCAGCTTAAATGTCAGGACAGTGTTAGTAACAGCTGACTTGAGAGAAATAAATCGGTGATCGCAATCCAGTTTCTAATGGTCAGCTGTCTTTCACAGAAAGACAACTCCAGAAAACTCCACCTCAATCTTTCAGTGCTTGAGAGGTGCTTATTGCATAATGGATATGTAATCTGCACTCTGCTCTCACTTCTCCAGTTGTTTCTTCAAGGCAGGCTTTTCAGAGTCATTGGAGTAGGATAGATGAACCTTCCTTTGTCAACATCTCTCTTGGGTACTCTAGAAGGAGCCATTTGAGGTAGCAATCATGTAAAGGCATAGCAACATTTTTTGTCAGACTTTTCTTCTGGTGATAGTTGGAGGTTCACCTCCTATTTCTGCTTTATTAGAAATCAGTGTCTCCTGATCTCAGTTTTCTTTGCCAAGGAGATAAATAAGCAGTATTATTTTCACTAGTATGTTTTTTCCTGTTGTGGCACTTGATATCATTTGGAATACTTTTCTGTATCTTCATCTCACTTGCATGATCATCCCCCCTGGTATGAGCTTAGCTAGTTAGAACCTCTCACACTCATGTCCCATGCCATGTTTGAGTAACACAGATTACATCAAAGGATCTTCTTGGCACACTGTTATCAAAAAATTAGGATTTAACTTAGTCTTGTCTTTAAGATTCTCACATTGGTATGAAGTCGTATATACATACTGACCCTGGGACTATTTTAAGTGTAAGTTTTTAGCTCAGTGATACGTGATGGTTATTTTTCCATATACTACTTTAGGGACCCCAGCCTGACCACTTTTCCAATCCAGTTCCAACGCCTGCTCAGTCCTTTTTGAAAATAACTGTATATTACTGGCATCTCAGACAGATGTTTTCATCTGACCAGAGTACGTGTCTGCACTTAGTAATTTTTCTTCAACATCAAATTTGATATTCTTCTGAACTCTTAATTTTACTATTTTGTAGCCTGCTTTTTTTTTTTCCTAATACATCTAAACATTACTTTCTCATTCACTGAAAGCCTAGTATAGAGACCCCAGACCTAAATGTTTTCTCCTAATACCCTTCTAGATTTCTTTTAGGCCTCCTTTGCATCATTTTTTGCCTCTGTGTAGGCCCTTGAATCCAAGCTAAGTTTCATGAGCCTTGCCAACCTGTTTTTCTTGTGCAATATTTCTAATATGGAACTTTTCCCATCCACAAAATGAAGTCTGGGTTCTCAGTATGTCATACCTTAATCACTGAAACATCCATTTCTTTGATCTTTARAGATGCCCTTTTCAACTAAGGACAGAATTCTTTAATAGAGCTCATAACTCCTGTCTTTTACTACTTCTAATAATTTAATTTGCTCTGATCAGAGCCCATCTATACCTCTGAGTTTTGATGCTGTTTCTAAACGTAACCCTTTCATTGTGCCAAATGACTGCGTCATGCAGCTTAGTGAATGTCTCTAAAGCAAGAAAACAAAACATGACTCTCATGATTTTTTCATAACTTTGTTTCTGCAGATCTTTTTTTTTTCTGTTGAGTACATTTTTTTTCCCTTTTGTTGCTCTTATGCTTGATAAGCCAAAACATATGATCTTTATTAGACTATAACACTTGTTATATTTAGTGGGAATATTGATAGATGGCTCTCATGATATTATAACTTTTTTTTTTTAACTCAGGTAGCAGAAAAATACCCCTTTTTGCAACAGTACTTTCACAGAAACATCATGACAGATGATGCGACCATGTTTTTAGTGTTTTCTGCGATGCTTTTTGGCTTGTCACCGAGAGAACAAAGTGAATTTGGCATTGCTGCTTCAGTTTATAATATGTTATTTATCTGTTTCATGTAGTTTGACTTTTTTATGTTAAAAAATCACTAAGCAGCCGATATTTTTTTTAGTCCCAAGTCTGTGATTTTTTTTTTTTAGCCACAATTCTGTGATTATTTGTTAACAAGGATGAACAGTTTAAAAGTACTGAGGGGAAGCAATTGTAAACAGGAGTAGGTGGTGAAAACTCTGAAAATCTGAGGTAGGATTGCCACTATGTCTAGGGGGATGTAACAGGCTGCCCTGTGTATAATGTGCTCTGGATGCCTCAGCAGGGTGTAACCTGGTTTGTAAATTCCTGGCAGCTGGAAACATTGCTCAGTGAGAATTGCCATCCAGGTGATGCCTTAATTTATGTCTGTCTGAGTATATTATATTAACTTCAAATGAGATTTTTGCCAAAGTGCGAGAAAATGACTCCCTGCTTTTTGCCAGCACCTAGAATATGGTCAGTACCAACGTATACAAACTTCTTTCGCGCAGTTAGTATGTCATGAGGTGGGGGGGTCAGCAGCCCAGTTTGTGGCTTTCTGCCGGAGCACTTGTGGTGTACTCAGTTTCCAAAATGAAACTTGGCAGAAAACTCCCCTGTCCTGTGTCAGTGAAATCATCTCTTCAGCTGCTGCTGCTGCACGCAGGTTTGCCTTCAGGGCTCCCTAATTGTCTGAAGGCTTCTCGATTATGTATTTAAGGCCAATAGAGATGTTGATGAGTGAGCTCTGAGAACCTGATGTCAGCATTTGCCTCGGGTGGTTCTGTTTATGACTCTGTGGGCCAAGTTTTGAGGACACATGCAAAACTGCTGGTTTGCTTCTCTGCAAGCTTTCCCTCTGCAACAGACAGGATTTTTTCCRTGCTTTGTGTTTAATGCATTTAGAAGGAAGAAACGGGAGGGAATTAGCAATATTTACATTGGAGCAATATTTATGTTTACGAGCAACGAGAATTCTTCTGATGCTACYTCTTGCTAGCATAGACAGCTCTACGTAATCCTTTCATTAAACTAATCAAGCTCTACTTTAATGTTGCTTCACCTTTTTCTCCCCTCCCCAAATTCTCCTGTAGTGGTAAGGAACAGTCTTCTAATCTCCTACCTGCATTTATGTCCATGTTAAACCCATTTGTTATAGTCCAACATTATCCTGTAGCATAGACAAACACCCTCTCTGAGGTATTTTAAAGAGCAATCATATTCCCTTCTCATCCATCACTCTGCTGCATTAAATAAGGTTTGCTTTTTCTAGTCTACCCATAGGATGTTTTCTTCTTTCTTACAAAGGTATTTTCTGCATCTATCATAGTTAGGTAGAAATCAACTTTCTTCATAAATTGGATATAAATTATAGTCCACCTAGGCACCTGTTTAAAGGAAAGGTGATAARTCAAGTATAAATCTATTTTTAATCCTCTTGTAAAGCACAAGCCATTCAGTTGAACTTCAGAGAATGTAGTATGTACTCTCTCTATGTAGTACTCCACATGAGGACTTACCTGTGCCTTGTACAATGGCATCATACTTTTCTATGCCTAGTGAAAAGGCTTCTGGTGATTTATCTAAGTATTATGTTTTCTGGTTGCAGCTGCATTGCATCAATGCCTTGTATTTGTTCTTGCATTAAACAATGTACACAGATCTTGGTCATCTGCAATGGAGAATCTCCAATTCTGGACTAAACATACATCACCTAGGTAGTCCCTAGGTGTATAACCTCTCACCGCATTACTGAATTTCATCCGTTTTTGTCACTCCAGCCCTCATCGATGTTTTTTTTTTTCTGCTATGATGTCGCAGGTCTCTGTTGTGTGGGCAATGTCTTCTAATGCTGTCATTGGCAAAATGTTGTTTGCTGACCGCACTCCTTGTGAAGGGTCACTATAAGAGTATTAAATTTGATCTTTCCTAGGATCAACCTTTGAGAAATGCAAAAATAATCTCTCTCAAGTCCACACTGACACTTCCTCATTAGCTGATTTCTTACTAATTTCCTTAGCAGCAGCAGCCAGGCAAATATTTTCCCATCTGATATAGGTAACAGAAGTACCAGAACTGTAAAAAGCTCTGTGTGTGAGGTGGCAGCAGGGATCAAGATGAGGTGCCTCTGAAGCCGAGTTAGTCGCAGCAGTCTGGAGGACTGCAGTGGTAGAAATGGATGTCATTCAATTGCATAAAGGTTAAGTTCTTTAGGGACTATTAATAGAAATGTTCAGTCCAAACTGGCAGATTAATGTGCCATATGTGGTCTGTATGAAGAGCAAAGAGCAAGTTAGAGGTTTAGTGAAATATATTTAGGTTTTTTTATAATACATGAATGGTAAAGAGTGGGAATTATTGGAATTTTGAGAACAAGATTTTTGAAATTATGCTAGGTATATCCTAATTAAAAATAAAGTAGGGGTATAAAGTTGACGACACTCCAAAAGATAGAAGTATTATGCCTACCATGTTTGCATTTTGTGATTTGACTCCAGAGAACAAGGGAGCAGGTAGAATCCAATGCTGGGGAACAGGAATTGAATTTTCACAGCCTTTTTTCCCCCTAAAGTTGCATTTCATTTAGCTATGTGAAAAATTGTTAAAGAAAAAGGCAGGAGGAATACTCTGTCTTGAACAAAGTGATGGAAAAACAGAAGCCTTCTCCAGGGCTGATAGCTATAAGAGCTGGACTTAAATTGCTTGTCTTCTGTCTCTGTCCCCTGGATTGACTGATATACTGGAGCAACTCAAGATGAATCTACTGCTTAAATACAATCAAGAATTTCATTTTTTATTTTATTATTTTTTTTACAACTTTGCTGTCAGTTCTGTAATCAGGAACTTACCTTGTTGCTTTGCTAAGATTCACTTTTTTTTTTCTGCCTAGTGTTTAAAGTAAATGCAGGTGGCTGAGAAGACTGGGGCACTTTCAATTCTCAGCTCACTGATAAATGGCACAGAACATGACTGCAGAAAAATAATCATAGTGCCTTGCAACCGGGCACAAGTTTAGGAATCAGACTTAGGAAGTGTTTCCCACCAAGTTGTGTGACTTGGTTTGAGAGTTCGTGATGCAAAGTTCTTCTTTTGGCAGACATTATCCAAGGCTTTTCTGGTAGAGGTTCAGCAACAAAGTGGCAGCACTTTAAGCCTGGGACATCAGGTGGCCTCATATTGTCACAGCCAATAACATATAGTTTATGTATCTAAGAAAGAGGGCTTGACACCATCCATTTCTCAGACACATGAGCTGCCAGGCATTGTGGGACAGATCTTGTATTGGTTCAATGCCTTTTTTTCTTCTGTGTTGTCAAGCTGAAGTTTCTTCTCATTTGCAGGTTTTGTGAATAATGTTTAAATAATATACTTTCCATAGGTATATGTATAACCCATATATATAGGTGTGTGGGAGGGAGGTGTACATTGTATTTGCAAAGCCATCTTATATAATGCCAAAAGGATTTTAAAACATGAGGAAATATTTCAAGTTGTTGTTACAAAAATGTTATTTCTGTTGTTTATTATTTGGATCTGATATATCAGACAAATTTGCTCTGCAGAACCAATTACAGGTTTCACGCGTGTTCTGCTAGGCTGTTTGGTTCCAGGGCTGGGCATGAAGAAAGCAGAAGCAGCATCTGTGCAGAGCCTGGATTTGCAGCTCTGGAAGTTACTTCCTGACCATGGAGAATGTCTGTACTGCAGGATTTTTAAAACAAGTTCTTATTTATTGTTTGTTTCCTAATGTCAATCCCATCAAAAAGTCTCACTCAAGCTAAATAGGACTTTTAAAGTAGGCTTAGCTAGCATGGTATTGAGATAGGTCTGACAGCTCTAGGTCTTCTGGCTCTCCTGCTAGTCGCATGACTACTTTCTTAGTTGTGGGAGTTTTCTGACGAGTAATATCTTTTTGTGTTTTTTTTTTTTCTTAACAGTGTTTCGATTTTCTTTGACTGAAGACTCCGTCTAACTGGCAAATTCAGCAATAATTATGATTTTATTATCTGTTAGAAGGCAAGGCAGAAAGTACTAGTATCAGGAAAAAACAACTGTTTCCATTTGGAGCACTGAGTGAATATTGATGAAGGAGAGCAAAAAGGCAAGAACTCCTAGTGTAAATGTAATCATTTAGGTTTAGATGGCTTGCAGCTGCAGCTTAACTTGGGTGGGTTGCTTTACACGCAGAAGATCTAATTAAGCCTGATTTATCAGTGATTTATTTTCTGTGTCCCTTATACACCCCAATTCTCTAATCCCTATCACTGCTGTAAATCTACTAGGAGTCAGCTAGGCAAGGGAGGGTAGGGGCTGACCGGCCAAGACAGGTAGCTCCTGACCTCATGCTGAAACCTTTCCCCATCTGCTTAGGAAGCCATTTGGGGTGTTACCTCTCATGAAAGTTGATGGCCCTATGAAGGAGCCTTGGAAGACTTTAAATGTATTTGGCTTTTATTTCATTGTCACATTCGGTTGAGTGGCCAAAAGGTTTCAGCTGTTTCAGTAGAAGGCTGTTGAGGAATGGACAGAAAGAGGGATGCCACATTGGCTTTATTTCTGTAAAAACTGCCTTTGTATAAAAATGGAAGGTAATATGCCAGACATTTTGTATCTATTCGATTGTTATAAGTAACCGATAAGATTTCCAGCCCAGAATACCATTCAGATATTTTTTTCAACTGCTGTACATTGAAGATCATTGACTTACGTAGGAGCGTACAATACCTCCAAAAACTCTCATCAATTGTGGGTTACCAGGTATCTATAATTATTGTCCTGGTTACTTCCCTGATTGAGTGTAAAATGAATAATGAACTCGGTAACATTTGTGTAAAATGCACAAATGAGGGAACAGGTTCTTAGTTCTTTCAGAACAGGTTTTGCATTTCCTGGTAAGAGGAGAATTGAAAGAGTACGTTTGTTTTTCTGATGTAGACACGCAATCATTAGCTGCTGCCACAAGAGATAGATTTCCTTTGACAGTCCCACTGAAATTAGATCACTTTCCCTCCCTGTGTTTTCTGATAAAATTAATACAATTATATTAACATTAGAAAGAACAAAGGGTACATGTGACCACAATAAGTGGACATACTGGCAAAACAAATTTCAAAGCAGATACTATCTTTTGTGCTGCTTTAATGGTGGTGAACTCCATATGAGCCCAGAGTTATATTTGGATTTGTAAGATAAAATATAAGACTTCATATCTAAATTTATTAGAAATTGGGGTGAAATCTTTCTTAACCATTTTGCAAAGAGAAGTTATGGTCTGACAAAGGTTCTGGATGCTCAGGTGGTTAAACTGAAATCTTCTGTTGTTGTGGAGTGGGTTTGGGGTGGTCTTTTTTGGAGGGGAAGGGGTTACCTGCACAGAATAGATGCACAGTACAGAAAAATGCATTCTATCACTGCATTACTCTTTTCTTCTGCCTCAATTTTGATCCTTCCCACCTGTGATTTGCTTAACCTGCCTACACATAGCAGTGCTTATTCACTCCTTGAGTTTTTTTGTTTTTTTAAAGACTTCAAAATGGTGTAAATCTTCATGAYGAATTGATTTAAAAGTATATAGGGGTGAAGATATGAAATAAACATCTTTGAGTTGAGCTGGCAGCCTAGCAGTTGTAAGAGGAACGTGTTTTTCTAGTTTGGCTTCTTTGTTTCCTGCCCGCCTCCTCAAAATCAACCTGTTTTGGGAAGGCTGTTGATTTTGGCAGTGGGCTGATGTGTAGCTATAAGTAAATGAGCTCTGGGATCAGCAAGAGTACAGCCTGTATCGAATCAGGCCGGTATCCTCATTGCCATATGCTATTTCTCAGTTCACTTGCCTTGTCTGCTTCTAGTAGCTGAGAGATCTTTCCTGGGCAGCATTGGTGCATCCCTGTCCGTTGGTCTGTAGGCATTGGTCTAAAACCACCCAGTGTCTATGTTTTGCAGCCAGCATCAGTGGCCTTGACTACCTGTAATTGCTAAACTATTTACTTGCCTTTTTTGGTTCGTGTCTTTTTCTTCGTATCTGAGATAGTTGGAAAAAAGATGACTAAAACCAACTATTTTCATGCTAGGGAGACACTAGGTGCAGTGGATATAACTCAGAGAGTGATAGAGCAAATTTCGTCTCTGGTTCCTAATGTGCTGTGGCAACAACAAAAAAGAAACGTGGTTTGGCAGGGTAAGAGTAGAGGCCCCATCTCTACGCTCCCCATTCAGAAAGTTGCACTGGACAGGTCGCTTTTGCTGCGCTTCGGCGATGTCAGCTCCTGTCTCAGCACCAGCCACATGTGCAGCTGGGATCGGAAGAACGACTGCTCCTCGCAAAGTGCTCTGCTGTCCTGCTGCCTCGTTCATGCTGTCCTGCCTGGAAGCAGCAAGCAGTTCTCGCTCGGTCTGAAAGAGCGGGAGGGCTTTGGAAGAGGGAGCTGGATTGAATCCTGCCTGTAACCCATTCCCAATATTGGCTCCATAGCTGACTGCAAACTCTTTACCACAACGAAGCTATGGGAGTGGGAGGGAAGCTGCTTTTGATATACCGGTCTCGGATGAGAAGGAAAGATGTCAGGAAAATCATTTAGGGACTGGTTAACTGACCAGCGTTACTGAGGTTGTGACAAAGTCAAAAGGGTATGATGTTGTTTCGGCACTGTTCCTTTCCTATTGGTAGCTGTGTTGTAATCCTCTTTGGGAAATGTCCGTGTGTGCAAGCCAATGTGCTAATCAACTTTAGGTTAATGAAGATACAAAGGACTTGATCAGTGCATCAGTACTCTTCTCAAAAAGCTCGGTTCCAGCTGCATGCACAAATACTGTTCTTGTATACAAATCCGTAACAGAATTTCTGAAGCACAAAATAGTTTTCCTCATGTTGTTTTTTTGGATTTGTTTTATTTTTGCATTATTTCAGAGGAGGAAAAGATTGCAAAGATGATGTGTGTCTTTGCATATGTATGAATCAGTGAATRAATGTATGTTTTATTTATAAAGTCATTTTCGGACTGGCGGCGGTATTGCAGCACCCTGCAGTCATGATTCAGGTGAATCTCTGCAACTGCTGAAGTACTCTGGTGTTTAATACCAAACCATTTGTGTCTTCTGACTGTACTCCTGTTTGAAATTGCCCTGTAGCGTGTTTTTTAAAATGTTCGCAGTATTTGTGAGCCTGCCCCTTCTGCCCCCCCCACCTCCCAAAGTGGATGGAGTAGAAAGCCACCGAGAAGGAGATAGTGTTGAGACAGGAACCACTGTTTTGCAGAGGAGCCTAGAAACTGAAGATGAGAAAGAACAGTGATATCATCCTATCTTGTCTTCCTGCCAGTTCAGGTTTCACCTGTGCAGTTATTGCATGTCACTCTCCAGTGAAACGGCAGAGGAGGGGAAATGTGTAGCTGTCAGATGTGTTTCACCGCCTGCTTTTTCTCTTAACTTGAATTTAAATATTTTGAAGGCTAATGCACTTAAATTCACACATTGATTTTAACAGGAAACCCAAGCTTGAGGGCTTCGATGTAAATTATTAGAATGCCAAATAACTGAGGTTACATTTTTGAATGGTTGTTTATGCCAACAATTTATAAGAGTGGAGGAAATAAACCTTTTCTGAACAGCTTTCCTAACAGAAAGTGTGACTTAAGCCAACAGAAATGTGCAAATACATAGCTTACTGCCAAAACTGCCTTACATGAATTAGATTTATTATACACTAGACATAAAGAAATTCAAACATTCACTGCGGTCCTCATCCTACACTGAGATTTGAGTAAGGGGGTGTAGTCTGTAGTCATAAATTACTTGGGAAATTAAACTTTGGAAGCGCCCCCCTTGCCCCGCCGCCCCCAGCTGTGACATTTTCTGCAGGGTAGCGCATGTGATCTGCTATCATTACAGCGCGGATGAACTTCCTGCACCCTGTCACAGCAAGCCTGGTTAGTGTCACAACTACAGTGTGTCAAGTTCTTAACAAAATAAACCTCCCACCGGAAATAGCTGCGCTTTGAAGTTCCAAAACTTGCTCTAGTCTTGGTTTTATAAAAGCAATATCATATATGTCAAATATACTGAAAAGGTATTTCAGGCTACTTTTCTGTGATAAAGCACTGTGGTTAGGTCACTGCGTAAGTGCAGATGTGTTCATTGCATTCCGGTCTTTGCCAGTGCTTTATCTTATTTGTGGCTTTATTTTTAATAAGTGTTGGTAAAATTTGACTCATTGTCCTAAGCTAAGGGCTTCAACACAATGGTAAGTTAAATTTAAAACTCTTCAAAGTGATATATGTGCTACATTAGCTATCACAGTGGAGAGTGCAGGGTTAGCAAAAAGACAAACCCATAAATGTAAATAATCTACCCTTTGTCAGGAATAATTTTGTCTTTTTAAAACTGGAAAGTTATGATGGTAATGGCAGAACTCAGCTAAAAGCACAGAATGCTTCTGCATAGGCTAACACTGGACTCACTGATAAACTTATTTGCAGTGGCCCTGATTTGGTATGATGCTTTAACTGTAAGCACAATTATAGTTTGAAGTCTGCAGGTGGTATCTCATTTAAAGTCCTTTCTTTCTTAATGAAAATGTGGCCTCAGTTAGGTGTTAGTTACTTATCTTATTGAAGTCCTGTGACAGTAGTCAAATTGAAAGTATGTTCCCCTAAAAAATTATAATTGTATGCACCTTTGCTCAGGTTTCTGAAGGCTGCTATAAGGGTGTTAAGGGAACTTAGCATAAGTGAGAACCAAATTTGGTAATATCATTGTGCGTAAACTCATTAATGAAGTTAAGCACCTTCTTCAGAAAACTTGCTGGGATCAGAACCTCTATTAATCTTTTTTTTCTGTTGCGTGTTTTTGGAGAGGGTAAGTTAATAGTCCCTAGGTGAGTCACATCTTTGCATGGCTGTTGTATCAGTAACTTAATCAAATGACCTGTAGTGTCTTACTGGTGGTTGTCCTAGTACAAAGACTCTGTCAAGAGCCTTTGTCAGTTTTATTCTTCTTAGGATAACAAGGCTTTTGCACTTTTGCTGTAGTGGAAAGTTTAGTGAGTTTGTTTGCTAATGGCCTGTAAACTGTGAGCATAGCACCTGCATTGTAAATCTTTGGTTGAGTTTCTGACTGTGATTTATAGCAGTGTCATAAAACTCTGTAAAACTGTTTTCAGATGAGAATGCACAAGCTTTGGAGGAAGCAGGTGATGGTTCTGTGGGATACTATTATATACACATGATAAGAATGATGTTTTCTACTTAATGAGAGTTATAAAAGGGGAACTTGCTAGCATTTTACCTGTCAGTGCCRAGGCCAGGATTTCCATATTTTATCTTCTATCGCTGATTTTACGGTGGCTGCCCAGATTGTGTCAAGGCTGCATTCTTTGCACTGCCAGAGGTGTTTATGACACTATCAACTGTAACCTGGGAAATGGCAAACACTCAGCAAATGTTTTGGCATGCAAATAGAGAAATAATCTTAAATGGCATGACTATTTGGGTTTCCTCAGTTTGATATTAATTTCTTAATTAACACCCCAATATTAAATTTGGGAATTTAAAAATATCTTTAAAAGGGTTTCAGTTTATCTCAAAGGATTCTGGGTTTGCAAGAATCAGATTCATGCAGGTCATAAAAAAAAGCTAATTCCACACCATCGCACGCACATATTCCCTGGTGTTTCAGCACTTTTTTTGATTCCAAAGCCCTTAAACAGTGAGAGAGGTGAAATTGGTGCCTGGCCCATTTTTCCAGGCACCTATAAAAAGGCTAACATTTGCCTGCAGTGCTCACCCACATGGTAAGTTTGTGAGTCATCAGAGGCTACGTAAGGGAAGTCTGGAAGTCTGTAGCCTTCTCTTTGGCTTCCAGGCGCAAGGTATTAGGGGTGTGCTGAGGAAACGCTGGGGAAAGGTGCCGGGAGATACGCTGGTTCGGACTCCGAGGCAGAGAACAGACAGAGGCGTTCACGTCTTGCCACGGGTGCCGACCTGTAGCACAGGGTGAGGGTTCGCTTCCTCAGCCCTGATCTTTCTGTGAAAAGCAGCAGTCTGTTTGGGTAGGCCTCACTCAAAGCTCCCTGACTTTCCCTGGTGATCTCTAAACTAGGCAAGTGCAGACTAATCAAAGTGAAGCTAATTAACTAGCCAGAGTCCCTTAGTGAGCTACTATTGGAGCTAGGAATAAAATTCAGAATTTCTTCTCAGTCTGCACATTTAATTCCCGTTCCCTTTTCATCCATGGATGGCTATGCAAAGCTTGTTATAGTTGTGGCAATCAAGGGCAAGGTGAATATTTTAAAGTACAGATTAAGTGCAAAGTAATGAAAGCAATTAATGTAAAACTGGGTCTATGTTTTGCTTGCTGTTATCAGAAGATCAAAGGAATGAATTCCTGCAAGGCTTACGAGCTTCCAGAAATCCTTCAGGTCAGTTGATCACCTGTCAATCTGCTGCACTGGATTTGTTCCAATAATTGTAGCATTGAAACTTCCTGGCTCAGGTTAGGCCTCTGTGGGTTTTAACTTGCGGAGCTCTGCTTTCCGAACTGAAATGTATTTGTGTGGAGAAATCTGAAAGGAAGAACAATCTCTACTGAAGGGCAGTGAGGAGACAAATGCATTGCTTGAGGCTTGAGGATTTACATTACAGGGGGAGACCGCTGGTTTTATATATTGCAGGAAACGCAGCTGCTGCTGAATTGGCCCAAAGAAAGTTTCAAATGTGCTTAGTAGGAAGAAGATATCAAGTTGATTACAAAAAAGAGAGATGAGTTGCTTGACAGGCAGAACTGTAAAACTGGAGAACAGGAAATAGCAATTGCTATAGCTTACATTATTTAAGATAGGCTTAATCCTCCACGAGGAAACAAAAAGAGAAATGATTCTATCAAAATCCATAATATATCACTGAGAATCTGAAAATGTTCCCTTCTGGGATTAAAACAAAATGAGTATCCTTTTCTGCCCTTCACATCTAGCCTATTATATAATATTACTGAGGCAAATTTGTCATCCCAAACACTGCACATGCTATTAGTTACTTCAGTTATCAGCAGTCATGAGGAAAGCCCAAAATGCTGCAGCAGTGTGTCACTGTTTCATGTCAGCATGTAATCATTGCATGCTTTTATATTTGGAATTCCTCATCTTCTTTCCAGCATTTAATAACCCCCCGGCCCACCTCTCCCTGGTCTCCCTCCCCAAAAAGTGAGGTTCTCAAGGCAGCTGGGTTGGTGCCGTACAGTCTAATACTCCTGTTTGGTAACCAAGTGAAGGACAGCTGAGGACCTTTTGGGCTGTTACCTGGGTCAGAGTCCTCTAAGGCTAATGCCATAAATCCGTATGGCACGCCAAACTTGTAACATATCAAGCCTTATCTATCCTGAGTTAGGCATCCAGATGTCAGTAAGCAAACTGAGCTGTTTTTATAACATATACATCCTCCAGTGACTTGTGAAACTGTAGCGAGGCAGCCTAAGAATTAGCAGAAATCTCAGATCCTCTCACTGACTGCTCTGTTGTAAGCAAAAGATTTCTCTTTCACTGTTGAGAGAAGTGAACTTTGCAAATGTCCAACAAGTTACAAAAATTAGGAAATGCCATCCATACAAGAATAAACAAATATTTGTAGAAAAGTAGAAAAGTTGCATAAATTTCCTCCCACACTACTTCCTGTATTCCAAATGAAGGGGTCTCTTTGAATAAGTTAGATTTAATATATGCATGTTACAGTGAATGTCAATGTCTGAATAATCTTCACAAACCTTGAAAATGAGATTCAGACTCCAGAATTTTGGTTATCCATTTGAACTCTGTGTTTATTAGGAGCAGAAAGTTCATTATCGGGGAGCTTCTAAGAGTCTCCCCAGAAGTGCCACAAGAACAGGCATTTTTTGTCTTAGTACAGGAGCTCCAGAATCTGCAAGAGCTTTGAAAGGTGCAATTTGCACATTTGTCATAGCGACACAGGGAGGCTGGGCTGCTTTTAAGTGGAAGATTGGGATGGATACAGAAGCATCTTGTGTTCTTTGAAGTTAAGCGCTCGTTCAGATGATTGCATTAAGTGCTGGGATTGTATTTCTCATGAGTTCAATGAAGTATTATCCTGGAACCACTGAAAAAGGCATGAAAATTTTGTATTTATTGGTGAGCATAAGTTCTACTGCAGATTGCTGTAAGCAGAAACACTGACTGGGATTTAATTTTGTGGTTTGAAAATTTTTTATATTTAAAACAGAAATGAAGTGACACTGACATGAGAGATAGGAGGAGAATTTGGAAAATCTGTCACCTTTGTAGATTTAAATTTATCCTCCTACAGTTCAAGAGGAGGCTTAATGCCAAAATAAACTGGATGGATGGTTTTCTTATTTATGTTTTATTAAGTCAATAAAGAAATGTTAAGCGGAAGTGATTGTACCTCAAATGGCAGTGTGGTAATAGCTATATCTTTTCTCCATCCTCTGATATGTTCCTATATCAGGATTTATGACTAATCCAATTAAACACACACTTTCCTAGTGATCGCCCATGTGCTAGCATAAAACAGGCAGTTGTTGGAGGTTTCATTCATCTCTGGGTTGGGCATATAGTACACATGGCTGCCTGAGAGCATAAGGATTGTGGAAAAGCCCTGAATTTTCTTAACTGAACTGAGCTTAAGCTTTCAAGCTTCAGATGGGAGCTAGAAAACTTTCCAGTTTCCAGGCAGAGCAGTCTAGTTGCAGTTATTTACACAGTGCTGCTGTGACTTGCTCTTAAAAAATTTCACTAAGGCAGAGATCAAGAATTCAGAGTGGTTTTGTAAGCAAAAAACCTCTCAGGTTCATTAGTAACAGGAGGAGGAGATGTGGTCAAGGAGGAAGAAAGGAGGAGTGAACCAGGGCAAGAAAAAGGAGTCTTCAGGTAGTTTTGCATACATCAGTCAGCAAGAGCTCAGTCCTGTAAGGCCTTAGAAATATGTTTAATGTTACACCTCTTCAGTGAGACAACCTAGAGCACATGAAGCGCGTGGGCCTGGACGACAGGTCAACCCCTTTCTGCATGACTCCCTCTGCACTGTTGCCATGCCTTGGGTGCTTCTGGCCCCTACATTTCTGAGAAATAGTAATGAGGGGATTGAGTTGCTTTCTCAAAGCTACTATAAAACTGTACACCCCTTATTAAAACTCCTCACTTCAGAGTTTAAATGTCGCATGGGTCCACAGGGAGTCAGTGCTGTTACATTTGTCACAGTGGTCATGGTCAAGCGTAGCGGTTTGGGAACCCTGATATATGTGAGATATGTTGCCGTCTTACTCTAGCAATAATCTAGAAGATAGCCAGGCTGCAGATAAAGATACTGTAAATAATGAAATGGCAATGTTTGCACATTGTTATGTTTGGATAGCTTTGCAGGTTGTAAGTCTAGGGAGAGCTGTAACTTGGTGGTCGTGTTCCCTTTTTACTCTTCCTTTTAATCGTAAAGACATTTCTCATAGGTTACAGACCTACCTGCTTACGGGGACATATCCATTGTTTGGATATCTGTTTTATTACAGTGTACTGTTGCCCTTTTTTGCATTTTAGGCTGATTTGTTAGTGGAGATCAGAAATAACATAAGAAGACTTTGCTAACAGCAAAATCTATTTTAATACAAAAAGATGCCTGCTTTAGTCTGCATGTGAGCATGTTGATAGTACTATTTTAGCTCAGCATAGAAAGGTAATTCATACTAAGGGCTCAAAATGTTGGCATTTTACATGAATATTTTGGTGTTTATTTTATCCAGTGACATATGCTGTAAAGCTTAGGAATGATATTGTGCCTTGCATATTAAATGTAATATAAAAGTAGTATCTGCAGCTTATAATATTATCCTGCAGGATTTGGGAACACCACTATACAGTGTCTTGGGTCATTTATTACTTGTCATTGTGAAATGTTTGTATGGGATTTAAAATAGTGCAGCATTTATTTCATTGTGCTCCAGGTGAATGTGCAAGAAATCTAGTCCAAGTAGCCAAAATGAGTGGTTCGTTTTCTATACTCTGCCTGTGTGCATTGCTGGAAGTCTTTTATCCTTCACTGTCATCTACACGGAGAGACTTTTTCCTTGTGTACAAACTTGCAGCAATATGATAGAGTTACAAGGTAAAATAATGGAGAGGACATGGTGCACGTCTCTTAGTGCTTTGCAGCAGTCTCTTAAGCTGGGTGCGAGGGAACCTGTGGCTGATCGATGGTGTAACATAGAGTTTACAGCTGACTTCTGTGCTTGCTTTGGGACTTGTCGATGGAGTGAGAGTACGATGAGATAACAGACTCCTGATCTGTGCCAAAACCAGAGATCAGATGCAGAGTGTTTGTTACCGCTTGTGTTCACAGCAGTTCTCTCCCTAAGAGAGCTGACAACTTCTGCTGGAGAGATTTAAAGTTTGGAAGTTTTTGGTAAGTTAAGGAGTACAAAAGAAACCCCTTTCTTCTGTGGGAGTCTGCAGAGGTTAGAGCAGGAGAAACTCTGTTTTCCTGCAGTAGTGCTTGCAGAATTTAGTCTCTCGGCTGACAGCGCTGCTGCAGGTTTTTAGCAGCACCAGTCTTAAGTGCACGCGCGCCACAAAAGGCTGCATTCCCCCCTCCTGCCCAAGGCTTTTGCTTTTTTGGGGGAGGTGGTTGTTGTTTTTCTGTGCTTGCTGACGTCAACAAAATCGCCAGATGGCATTTCAATGCTTTGCAAAGAGACAGGAGCCTTTTATTACTGGGGGGTCACGTGGATCCCATTCATTTGCATTCCCAGAAGTGGTCTAAAGCTTTTCCTAACTGTACAGGCAATGAGTGCGCTGCACCTTCCAGAGACCCAGAGGGTCTTTTGTGGGATATTGTTACCTTAAGTGGATCTGATAAGAGGTACACAGAGATGAAGGTTTTGCTTCACATTCATTTCACTACCAAATATTGAAAGCATCCAGACAGTTGTGCTTTGCAAGGATTTTTTTTGTCTCTTTTTTTCTGAAGACAAAATAATACTTTTGAAAACTCATGGCAATAAACAGACCTATGGCTTAGCTCCAAGAAGGTTATTTAGTTGCTCAGATCCAGGTAACTCAGTAGCTTGCGGAGCAAACATGCAAGTCCAATGTTGTGAAAAATATCAGCAGAGGTGAGGAAGGGCTCTAACACTAGAGCGGGACTGTGTTATGACCGATGCATGGAAACAGAACTTAGTCCCTTTATGCTCCTAAGCAGATGGCTGAGAACTCAGTACCAGATGCACAAGATTAAACTAATTTACTTTGCTGTGCTGTAGCCACCCCTGCAGCAGCTGGGCAGGGAAGCCGGCAGTGCATGAAGGCCAGAGCAATCCCTTACTGATGTGGTGACTCCAGCAGTAGTCCTAGTCAGGCAGCTAAACCAGGCGAGAAGGAGCATGTGATTAGACTTCCAGTGGACCGAGACCTTGGAGAAATGATCTTGGATGAACTTGCAAAGACCGCTGGCAGCCGTGTTCATGCTGGGGAAGGAAGGGAAAGCCTGTTCAGCCGTTGCTTTGGTGAAGCACGAGGCAGTGGATGCACATGCTGTCCTGTCACCTCTTCTCTGTGCTTGTGACCAGGACTCCTCAGCAGCTCTTTCCGGGCTTGGATCCATTTCCAGTGTRAATGCTAGTGGATGCATGAGCTGCCGAGTGGTGCTGTTGATCAGCAGCGGAGAACAGAAAAGGAGCTGTGCTGCCTCCTGGGCTAAGGGCAGTGTATGTGTCTCAGTTGCACAGGAAAGAAAGCAAAATGTTGAGCTGTGGAACAAATAGCACTGGGCAGACGGTGATTCATTACTACAACTGTCTTTTGTTATCCTTCCCAGTACAAATGTTGGGCTTTAAAATGTAAATTCCCCTTTTTGTTCACCAACTAAGAATCTTTTGCCTATGGTAGTGTCAATCCCTCCTCCCCTCCCTGTTTTTCTTGGGAAAGATGAGCCTTCTTGGAGATGATGAAGCTGGTCCACGGACTGGTTTCTCAGGCCAAAAGGAGGAGGAAGGCATTACTTTCTGAGAAGGAAAGGTGGGAGCACTTTCTGTTTTTCCCTGAAGCAATCTCCAGAAACCTTACCTGGAGAACACGGCTCCGTGGTGATGTGGAAAGCCAGCTAAGTAGTCTGGTTTCAACTCGTACATTACAGGTTAAAACTAAAATTCCCCTAAACCAATGTGAGATTACCATTATTGCTCCAGAAAAAGCAATAATTAATCTCTGCTCACAAACCAGCTTCTAATAGATTACCATTTTATTTTGTACCAATATCAGCTTCCGAATAGCCTCTTGGTGCTTCCTCACTCAGAGTACACTGTGGTGACAAAGATGTGTGTAATTTAGCAAGGGCCATCTGTATGAAAAAAATATGGAGCAACATAGCCCTATGATCTTTCCAACTGTGAATACTTTACGGCTTAACAAACTGTTATTGAAAGGCATGAAACAAGCAGCATCACATACTCCCCTTTCCTGCTTGATAAACCATGTGTTAATATTGCTTACCCTTGTCTTACCAATTTTCCAGCTGTATGACATGCACTAAGTTCTGGTGATTTATCATGGTATTCTGTGTATGTTAAGCATTGCTGCGATTCACATTGTGTTAAGTGGTTACAGAAGAACACATGAATAAATATAATGAATTATTGGACTCTCTTTAGATTTGGTACCATTATATTCATGAGTAGGAAGTGAAGAAATTGTTTTAAGCTGGCACAGAGCAGACTGGTTGCTGTTGCAGAGTACAAATAGTAATAACCAACTTGACCCTGCTTTCATAACTCCATTCTTCAGCTGGGGGGAAGGAAGAGTACAGTTTCTCTAGGGCTGGCGTGGTAGGGAAATTTATTGCTCACGCTGTGCTCCAATACCTAATTTAATTTCACAGGGGAGTAGTGACTGGCGTTTGCATCATGATTCACAGATCATGGAACAGGAAGCAGCCTGTCAACTTCTAGGGAGCTGAAAGGGAGGAGAGCTGCTCAGAGGAAAAACAAAAATATGTTTTGTGAGGGAGCACAGCGGGCCAACTGCAGTTCTGCTGTGACTCCAGCTGTAGGTAGAGGAGTCACTTGGCAGTTAAATTTGCCCCTGAAGTTATTAGTTTGTATTGTCTTGAATGGAGATGGGTCCTTTGGTGGATTAAAAAAAAAAAAAGAGAGAGAGAGAGAGACTTTAATTTTAATGTGCTCCTTCTGTACTTCCATTCCAAATTAATTCTGAGTTTTAGATTCACTTCCCCAGTCAGGGTAGCCTGTACCTAACAGCAAACGTTGCTAAATACCTTGCATCCTTTTGCAAACCACATCCAATATGTTCCTTTGGAAGCAGTAATACTCAGTGGGATAAACTGAAATAAACCATGCTTACACCAACACGCACATGCAAACACTGGCTTTTTCCTTTGTTTTGCTGTTTCATTATTAGCATTTATTGTAACATTTTTTTCATTCTCTCACTTCCATTATTATTTTTATGTGGATACTCTCAGCAGTTTTATTTTACAAAAAAAGAAGTGCTCAAACAAAGTTAGAGAATAACTTCATACTAAACAGTGGACTATTGTAGATGGAGTTGAGCCTCTTTAATAGCTCTGACAGAAGATAGGACAAAAAAGCAGGGCGGGGGGGAGGCATATGTATGTTATCCTTAAATATTTGTCTAAATTTTCTTAAATAAGAGGATTCTGCTTTCTTAATACAGTTGTCAAGCACTGCATATGTATTACTGGGGAGTTTTGTGTTCCTGCAGAAATGTCCGTAATCCTCCTAATACAGAATATTTTAGTATGAGGATCAGTGCAAAATGTTATGAGATTCCTTCCGTCTCCCCCAGATACAATAATTTGTTTGTATAGGATTTTCAAGATCATTTGAAAGAATGCAAACAGCGAGAGGCTATTGGGCTAATATATAAAAACATGGATGAATATTTTTTTTCCTCGCAAATTGATGGTAGCATTTTATGTGCCCAGGGGAGTTGTTTTGCTTTGGAGGAAGAATAGTGCCACCTGGTGTTCCCTCGAAAAGGCTTTTCCACACCTAAAACGCTGCACGATGCACTCTATAAACGCTGTAATGGGCTCTAGTAAAAGTTACACTCAATTGTACCGTTGTTCTCATGTTATACCCTTTCCTGTGGTATCTGAAGCACGGACTCACTTTAAGCAGTCGCCTACCTTTAGGTATCTAAATAGTCTGCTTGTTTGTGGAAGTATTTGTGCTGCAGCCTTAGATATGTATGTGAACCAACTCTTCCTTCATTTTTCTCCCTGGAGCCCCACTATGAAGCCCTCAGCCCCTTCTCCTGGATCCGGGAGGCTAGCAGTCACACAAGGGATGAGGGACGCGGTGGGGCTCCTCGCTCCATGCCCCGGGAGCCGCATCGCTCGATTTCCGAGCGAGGCCACGTAACCCCGTTTGAGCAGAAGAGCCATGCGCTCATCTTTTTGCTCGTTATAGTCCCCTCGGTGAGGCCGGGCTCGCACCTGGCACGTCAGCGGTCGGCGGGGAAGTGGAGGAGGGCAGCCAGCAGCTCAGCGGGTTTTCGGTGCTCCAAGAAAAAAATGGTGTCATGGACTCATAAATAGTTTATACAGAGCTAACAGAACATCATTTTACAAGCAGAAATAGTTATTGTATGTGATTAGAGGTGTATCGGTGGAGGGGTTTTAGTTATAATGATTTATTCTGTGCGCTTGATAAAACATGTTTTAATTGTTTACTGTTTAGGCTGATCATATCAGCAAGCCCTTAAATTGTCTGTAGAGTTTGAAGGTGATGTTTTTATCTTTTATGCCTGGTTACTAAGTACCCCTAATCCACACCGATCAGGATTCAGAGTTAAGCATGAAGTCCTATTTGTAACTTGCCTGCTTGTTTTTAACTGACACGGGCTCATGTGATTCTCTTTGTACACAAAGGATTAGGGAGTCTTCAGAGACAGCTTTTGATTTTCACTTTCTTGTCTGTTTAAAAAAGGCCAACTCAATGTTAATTCCTTTCTTTCCAATTAATTAATTCTTTCCTGCCCCCTATTTAAACTGAGCTCTTAGCGTGTTTAAGCATGAAGTGTGTTACTGTGGCTCTGTATAGAATTGGATCATTATATAGTTATGGCTCAAAGGCATGTTAGTATCATGTCAGGGAAACCTCATTCTAATTGAAGCCTTCTTTCTGAAAAGGTGTAACAAAGTGGAACCCCATCACGCTACCTTCTTGTGCCACCTTGATTTTATTGACAGGAATTCAAACACTTTTTTTGATCTGTCAGTGAAGATACAAGTGTAAGCGAATAAAGTGTTGTGCATGTTTAATTTGGTAGGGTATTTCATCTTGCTGTAATATCATGTAGAAGGTTTCAGGTTTACTCTTTATAGCGATTTTTGCCTGCAATAAGAAATGAAATGAGCCCAAATGAATTTGACTACTCAGATTAAGATCAGTCTTCACATTACTGGCAAAATGCCAATCTGTTACACAATGTGGGGTATGAATGATATATATTTCYTGGTCTGTATTAGCATTTTGCTAGGAATTACAGTAATTAAAAATAATTTAACTGAAATATCTCTCCTTTCTGGAGAATCGTGCTTTCTAATACTATTGCCAAAAATCTCACCAAATTCATTAGGAGCAAAAGAGGGTTGTACAGAGACTATTGGTTAGTAGATTTTTTTTTTTCCTTTAATAGGATGAAGGGGGGGTRTGGGGTCCACTTGTAAAACTCAAATTGAAGCAGTCAGGAAGCTAATACAGAAGTAGGAAGATTGAATGCATGTACTTTATCAGCTGACTTGGCCGAGCACTGCATGGCAAATAATTTTGCTTGCGATCTCTTTCAGTTTGTTAACAAATATGTTTACATAAAGCATTGCAATGAGAGAGATGTGCATAATACTTCACTAAATCAATGGTACAAAGTCAAGTGTTTCCTTCTGATTAAAGTGGTCTTTTATTTCAGTTTCACTGAGTCACCTCCCAAAGTTACACTGACTATAGAAGGAGACTTTTAACTTAAATACCCTGCACTAGGTCACCAGTGTTAGAAAGTCTGAATATCAAAGTCATCCCTGGGGTCTAATCCGATGTGGATCAGTCCCATTTAAGTCAACAAAGAGCCCTTCAGACTGTGAGAGACGTGCCAAGACTGCACAGCAGTCTGAGGCAGCAAAAAATGCAAATGTGGGCAAACAGGCGGTTTTGCAGGACCCAGAGTCATAACCTTTTTGAAAAAATTCAGTAAGTTTGTTTCAGCATTTTCAAAGGGAAGGTTTAAGTTTTAGAAAGTTGAAATGACTTCTCATTCCTATTTTTTAATAAAAACGCTTTAAAGTTGCTGAAACAAAGCCAAAACAAGCTCTTTCAGTTGCCAAAAAATTTCCAAAACAATCATTTTTCTGTTGTGGAACAAAATATTTCTGATGTTTGTCTAAAATTGTCAGTAAAATGAAAATTCTTGGGTTGCCGAGTTTGAAACCCTGTTTTTGTTTGCGAGGACACCGTTCTTCTCTGTGGAAGATGGCTCTGAGGCAAATTTGTGTCATTAAAAGTGGAGTGTCATCAGCAAATAGCTCAATAATATCTCCACGAATTAATAGGTCATTTTGAGTCAAAGTATCAAGGCTTTGTATTGATGTGCTGGAGTTTTGGGGTTGTGTTGTCCCTCCAAAATCAGCCTACCTACTCCATTCAGTAGTAGTAAGTGCTTCTTCTGCGCTCTCTGATGCATCATCACTCATTCCTTGCTGGAGTAGTTTCAGATGAACTACTGCAGTTCAACTTCACAAAAGGATTTAATGTTTTAAATAAACATGTGTAACCCACAGTTGATTTTCTTAATGCCTACATCCAAGCAGAGAAATAAGTCACTGTAGGAACAGAAATCGTCTAGATGGGTTGCCAGCGTAAGCACTAATGCTTCATGGTCTGTGTCTGTTTGTTGGTCTCTATGACTGTGTTGCCTTTTGTAAATGAGAAGTCAAAGTTGCTAAATTTAGATGCAACTTTGAATCCAAGCTTTCCCAAAGCACAGAGGTGCTTGGCCCTTATCAAAAAGTGCAAATCCCAATGCAGGTAACAGTGCTTGATGTGGTGAGATGGTCACGATGCAGAAGTACAGATTGGATCGATCTCTAATTAGAATTAACAGGCAATCGGCATATCACAATTATGGACATTGCATGACTTTATTCTTCTCCTCTCCACCCCCCCCGAAAAGCAAGTCAAGAACTGTTCACAACCTCAAGCCACAAGTTGAAAGTAGGGCTTTTCTTAGATGAAAACCATAAAGATGCACATGACAAATTAGTCACCAGCTTGATGAAAGAAGTTGGTGGTTGCTGAGGTTGCTTAGAAAGACACAGAGCCTTTTGTGTCCAGTTCATAGATTATAAACCAAAACGATAGTGGCTGGAAATGGCTATCTTATGCAGCCTTCAACCTATTGCTATGATCAGCTGTATACCTTATATCTTAGCAGGCAAATATTTTAGCTCAGTTGTGACAAAGGCAAAATAAGCCTGTAATACAAATGAACTCAGTATGTTTTTAAGTTGCTCCTTGCAGGTCGAGGATGAAGTAGGTTGAGATATGCCTTTCAGTCCTCAGGGCTTGCCAGTCTGTCAGGTTATATCTGTACTAAATGAAGAAAATCATTTTAACATCATAGRAGACCTGTAGAGGATAATGTTTTATTTTTCTTGTACATGAATTACTGTCTAGGAGAGCTGGCAGGTTTTCACATATAGTGCATGCTTCGTGTATCTCTTGCAGGTCCTGGATTTAGGTGTTCAAGTAAAGCTTAGCTTGTACTTTAGAGAAACAGCAGCTCTGCAGAGCTGTTGATGAAGGATTTGGGGGCTGTAGTCCCTAAGGCTACAGTCACTTTTCTTGTATGAGTCATAATGTAAGAATCCAAAATCAAGTCTTTAAGAAGAATGATGAATTCTTTTCACACAAGAGTTCATTAGTGACATAAAGTCATGAGAAAGACAAGGAGATGTCTATAGGACAGCAGGTGATTATTAACTGATACTAGTGAGAGCACTCTACCTCAGGAGAAAGTAAAATAATGTGAACTGGAAGGTCTGGTGTAGAGAGAAAAAATATTGAAATTTGACCAGTTTGGTTGCAGTGAGGCTGTTGACTTTCATGAGCACAGGATTTGCTCTGACTTATTTTCAAAAGGTACAGATCAGCTATGCTTGCCTTTGGCTTAAGTTAGAATATGTTCTGAAACATCTACCACTAAATATTATTAGTGTTTTGGTCACCAGGAGTATGTTACAGCATATGCAAAATATGGCCCAAGACGTACAGCTGGCTACTACTGTCATTTGCAAATCCTTGTCATAGTTTCAGCGAGAACAGACTGAACTTTAAAAACACTATATCTACAACTTCACCGATGACTATTTCCTAGGTTCTAATTTTCTTTTATTCTGGTTTTGAAGACTTAGTGAACAGTCCTTAAAACTTGACAGAGTTAACTTTTTTCTATTTTTTCCCTTATGGCAATTCCCCTTTCATATTTAAAAATATATTTGATGCTCTCTATAGCAAGTCTTTATCCAGAACATAATCCTTTATCATAATTTAGAGGCTAAATTTATTTGCATTGTGTTTTGGTGATATTTAATAATGATGTTTTGTTTGATACTGTCAAACAGTTCATAGTAAAGGATTGTGGTGAATATGAGCTTTTAACCGGGATAATTATTTTTCATGTTTATTTCTGCAGCCTCCTGCAAAGTGCAATGTCACTTCTCAAGGTGCATCCTAAAAGAGGCTGAGATACTTTGAAAGGGGGGAAATTGTTGGAGTGTATTGCTCTTTTTGGCTTTGTTCTAATGTGACTGAGGCTGTCGGCTTGAAAATGTGGGAGGATTAGTTAGTACGCAGGAGGGAGAATGGCAATTATTGCTTTCGATGGATCTTTTTTTAACTCATGCTGTGTGTTTGGCTGCTCCGTTTTGGAACACCGTAGAATTAAAATAGCTTCCTGTGCTAAGCAGGCAGTCGGGGGGATTGGAGCTGAAAACTCCGATGGGTAAAATCACCAGGTATTAATAGATGGCAGGTCCTCAGCAATGTGCGCACCCAGCATACTGCTCCTGCTGGGTCCCAGCTGGTATTACTGCATTGCTATTTGAGACTGAAGACAGTTGTCACTACTTTCTTTGCATGAACGGAAACTATCAGCTTCAAGCTACCAATTTATGGCCATCTGATGTACAAATTGAAGAATAAAAATGGAAGACAATTGGGGACAGTCTCTGAAGTACAGAATTGTACTCCTCGGCCTGTGTTATTCAAAGCATATCTGAGCCCTGTTTAGAATTTAATTTTTTCCATCTGCTATGTTCTAAAGAAAAGTAATTATTTTTAAAGTTCCAAATTGAACTGGAGTGGTGACTCCTTTTTAAATAATAAACCCTGACTGTTCACCACTAACTCTGATCTGCTCTATGTCGTCAAATTGTTCTTCAGCCAGCGATAGTCCTGATAGTTTCTAGGTACTAGACAGCCAAATTGCATGGAAAGTCCCTGGGGATTGGGGGGCTGCATCCCTGAGGCTCTGCTGAGATCAAACATAAGCGTCAGTATTTCCACGAGATTTCCAAGCCATGACCAGAGGCTTTTAGCCAGGACGTTCGCCCTGCACTCTGGTGTCATTCTGTGAGTTCCTTTCCAAGGTTCCTTCTCTTGGGATACCTTTTGGAGAAAGTCAGCCAGACTCCTTGCAGTGTCTTCGTTTGACCTGACTTGGGCTTTCCCCAGGAGCCAAAGGGAAAGCTAGCGTACGGCTGGTTCACGCTTGCCCCACGCAGCGTTTGTGCCATAATGGCATGACCCACTCACTCTGTGCAACCACCCTCTGCCCACTTCCCATACATTTTCTGGTGTTTTCCAGCAGCCGCTGAGGTATTTGACCCCTGCCGTGGGAGGAGGGAATGTGGAAAATTAGGTACTGCTTTGTGTCAGTGCCAGTGGAATTAGTTAATTTCTGACAGATACCAAATCCTGGGGAATTCTTCCATTGCACTGGATTAAGTTCAGTACTCTAATCCCCTTGGGGGCAAATCTTGCTAAATCTAATAGCCCATCTCCTTGAGGAATATTTGTGTGTATATCATTTTTTTTCATTGCTTGGTTGACATCAGCTGTAAAGTTAGTTTTTTCTGCTGCATGTTACAAACCTGGGAAAGCTGCTAGGTGACCTGAAAGCAAGAACTGATAGTTTTCCCTGCAAGTTGCAGATGGCACCAAAACTGCTTAGGATGGAAGTGTATTCCCTCTCTCTCTCTTTCTCTCTCTCTCTCTCTCTCTCTCTTTTTTTTTTCCTCCCCTGAGCATTCACAATGATTATCTGTGAAACCTTTGAATCCATGCTTTCCTGAGGACATGTCTGTTTCTCTATTGCTTATGAGATGCAAAAAATTTTCCCATGTATTGTTGTTTAAAGTAGATGTCTCTATTAAAGCTCTGAGCGGCTGTAGGTCACCCAGGGAGAGGCTCACCCAAGCCTATGCATTGAACAGAGGAGAAATCATCCTGTTATCAGTGCTAACAATTACCATGGCATCGTCGCTCAACAAAAGGGAAGAATAACTGAGGTGCAAGTCTCAGCTGAAGACTGCAATTTTGGATTAAATGCATTCCTTTAGCTATGTTTCATCCTTTGGGATGCCGTACACAGTTTACAAGACATATGGGGAGTGTGTGGAGGTGTGAGCAGTTAGGGCAAGCAGCATCCTTAGACATTTTGGTGGCTGGTTTCTGCCAAACCACAGAAATCATGCGAGACTAGGTTTGGTTTTGTTTTCCCCAGGGACTATGTAACTAAATCTGGGCATATCAGGTTAGGGAAAGCAAAAGGCCTGTTCCTAACACTGGAGTGATGCCCTTATTGCACCTTCAGTGCCTGCCGCAGATTAAATGATATCAGTTTGCTAAGAATTGTTAACATGAATAAAACACTCTAACAGTGTTCTTGTAAATGTCTGAACAATTTTTCTCAAATGCTGAAATAATTCGCCCCAAGCAAATACCTGGCATGGGCTGCTTCAGTCTGAACTCCTTGGCTGACAAAGTTACCTCGAACTGAAAGGTCCTGTAATGGAAAAAGTTTAGTCAGCTTTAACTGTGAGCTTTATGAATGGTGTCACCTAAGGTAGAGATGCAGAAAGTGGAGATGGTGACTGCAACCCCAGAGCAAAGTTTGCTGTAAATGGTGATGCATTCCATAGATCTTATAAGAAAAACAAATTATTTCCTCCTCAAACCAGTGCCTCTTTCTGAAAGACTCCAAATTCAATATTTACGAAGTTGTGATTACTCTGAAAAGATTAAATGTTAGAGCCATTTGCTTTTATTCTGGTTCCCTCAAGAAAACAGGCTTGTGTGAACATGCTGTCTGATGGTTTCAGGCAAATTTGACAATGGGAAGGAGCCTCCAAGATAAACTACCTTCCTAGAAATTTTGTGACAACCAGTGGCAGGGTACCAGAGGAAGATCCAAATTAGTGGCCTTGTCTGGTAGTAGATGCCTGGCTGTTCAGCGCACGGATTATGGAGGGAGCACTATCCAGAGCAGCCCATCAGTGCACACGCAGCTCCAAGCACGGCTGCTCCTGCTGACTGTGTGCCTGCAGGGCTGGTGCTGCAAAACAGGCTCGTTGCAATAAAGTGAGTGCTGAGTAGACTAAGAATATACCTTTTCAGTGAGCCTCAGTTTTATTAGCTCCTGCCTTCGTATAACTACTTGTGCATACTTCTTCCCTGAGCCCCCTTTTATCCTACCTGTGGATGCTGGGGCTACAGACACACTGCCTCTGTCAGGCTTAGCACCTTTCTCTTGTGCAGATCAGCACTTCAGTCTGTTACCAGAAAGGACTATATTTATATTTACAGTTAATGCATGTTGTTACACTGATACCATCCGAAATGCCACGTAACCAGGGTCAAAACAAAAATCCTTATGGCTCACTCAACATCTCGAGTATTCCCTCATTATGGACTCATCTTTTGTGCTTCAGTGTTTATCTTATGGTTAGGTGACTGGGGGATTTAAAGAATTGATAGCAAAATCGGTGGTTACAGTGATAGTTAGGAAAATTTTCCTCTGATCAACACAATGAGACAAAGGAAGGTGATATATATTCAGTCCTATCAAAGAATATGCCTTACAGAGCTTGCAACTGGTCCACCTCCAAAGAGAAGTGGAAATGCTGTGCTTCACTGAGATGGAGACAAAGATTCTCAGAAACTTCCTGTTTGCTTACAGAAAAGGGGAAAACCTTAAATCTTGCAGTAGTACAAAATAAGAATAAATTAAAAAATAATAAATCTGTGCAAGACTCCAGTTCTGCAGCTTTAAATGCAGGAAAGTGAAACATCACAGAATTGTATGCACGCTTTTCTTTTCTCCTTAGTCATTCAGGGGAAGGTGGAGTAGTTGAGTTCGAGGCGCCTTTAAAATGATTCATTATTTCCATAGGAGCCAATTCATGTTTATCCTTCAAATCGCTCTGTGGATGTTAAAATAATGGAGAATTATATTTGCTTTTAATTTTGTTTCCAGACAACTTGGCCTGAGTGTTCATGATGTGACTTGGAAACTATATCAAACTGTGATTTATTGTTGCTTGTAATTGTGTGAAGATTGAAGATATGCTGGATGCTGCTCTTTTCCTTTTTCCCTTCCCACCCCCCATTCTTTTGCTTGCGGAGCGTACTTGAGTGTAATGTGGTGAAAGGCCAGCATCTCTGCTTTTAGTGCTTCTTTTTAGTGTACAAGCCATAGCAAATGAAGATTTTTTTTTTAAACATGGGGCTGTGTGAAATGAATTGTGGTTTGTATTTGATAATTGTTTTTTTTTCTTTCTTCTGTTTTTCTGTTATGCTTAAGTTTTGAATGTTTTGCGTAGTGATGTTAATCATCTTTTCTTGTGGGATGGAGAGAGAGTAGTATTTGTTAGTTAAGCTGGATGAGTTCAGTTTTATGAGAATCAGATGCAGAACATAATTGAGCAGAGGAGGGGGGCAGAATTTTATTTGCAGTAAGGCATCTGTTAAGTATAAGGATACCAAATCTGCTTCCCAGGTGGGTCAATTGTTTCTTAACCAGGAAAAAATCGTAAACTAAATTTATCTGTAAGGGCTTACAGATAAAGGAATGTTTTATTCTCATTTTCCTTAAATGCATTTTTCCTACACAGTTTTATTTAATTTTTCCCCATGTCAGTAAAAAGCTATTCTCAGATTTTATATGTAATATAATTTAATAGAATAAAACAAATGGGATTTTGTAAAATGTAATATAAAAGCCCACAGAAGGTAATAAAAATTCTGAAAGATTTTGTTTCAACCATGTTACATAATCCAAGACAAATTATTCAATACTAAAAATTCTAAATGATCATTAAAATTTAGCAGAACATTGTCTTTGTATTGCTTTGAAGACTTTAATTTGAATCCTCCTAGGAGATAAAAGTTCTCTGCCCTGGCAAAAATTGGCTGTGTAGCAACGGGCATGCTACTTGTGATCTGATCCTACGATTCCAGCAGTGGGTGCACTTCTTGGTATGTGAAAGTTTTCTTGCAAATTCACAGTAACTCCCCCACCCAGTTTAATCAAACTTAAATGATTACACAGTTGGTACTATGAAATGTGCATGTCAGTCCCCAGTCTGTAATCCTTCCTACCATCATCTGACCACCTTTTTTTGTTTGGAAAGAAAAAAAAAAAACACAAAAAAACTTTTTTCTATTTCTATACATAAAAAGAGACCCACAAACACCCACCAAGTGCATTTGGGCCCAGTTAGGAGTTCCAAGTGGTACCACAGCCTAAGATACCCACCTGCATGTCAGTTAAAAAAAAAAAAAAAAAAAGGCAAAAAAACAGTTGTTTTTCAACGTTGTAAGCAATTTAGTTTACTTATTACATTATTTATCACTAAGCATGTTTGGTCGATCTGTTTTTTGTTTGGTCTCTGGTCTGTTTGTTTCTCGTTCTCATGCCCTAGAACATCACTTTTAGTCTCTGAATGACATTGCTTCAGTCCAAGTGGGAGCAAAGTCACAAAGCGAACAGTAAGCCAACCTTTTCCAAAATTCATGCAAGAAACTGCATTTGCAATTATATGTATAGATTGGTAAATGGATACTCTAAAACTAAAATTCACCTTAGCTTAGCTGGCATTTTCTTTTTTAATCAAGTTAGAGCTGTTTGCGTTATTGTTGATTGTAAACATGTTATTTCATGCCTGTATTCCCAAGTATCCGGCCTTTGGGTTTAGACGAGTAAGTGGTTTGGAAAGAATCCAGATCAGTTCATGCAGAGGCTATTCACATTAGTAGAAAACTATGTACAAAATTTGAGCATGGATTTTTTTATGCGTTTTAACCCTAAAAAAAGTGTTTGTGTGGGTATATGTGCATGTGTAAATATGTATATATAATGACATCAATCTACAATTTTCAGGAATTTACAGCCTTGCATAAATCTTTATTATTTCACATCACCATATGTATGTTATTAAAAATTCCAGGACTCCTTGTCCTTTAAGAAAACGCATTTTAGTTTACATTTTGAATAATGGTTTAAAAAGCATATAGACTCTGCTATTTACTGTTTTAAATTAGGGAATCTAAAAAATCCAGTATTTTTCAGTGTTTTCTTGCATCCAGTTTGTAAGTAACTGTTTTGTGAAAACAGTAATTTAAATATCTGCCTTTTTATCTAGTCAGACCATTGGTAGGATTCCAAATTCATCCTGAAATAGATAAAATATTCAAGCTGCTTGAAAAAAGGAACCATTTTCCTATATGAGAGTTCTTTGCAATTAAATTACAACATGCAAACTGTGCGTTTAGGATGTGTCATTAATGTACTGAAATCAGTGAATTAGAGCAGTGTTTACCCTCTTTTTCTTCAGGCTGAATTTATGCTTGATCATTTCTCATTTTAAATATGCTCTGATTTCTAAGGACTGAATGATGTAGCATTACAATCCGTTTAAGCAATGTTGTAACTATGACATGCAGTGACTGCTGCTTAAAACATCTCCCTATTACAGTGCAGTGATGTCTTTGAAGTACTGTGTAAAGTGTTTTCACTTGGCAGTATTGTGCAATGCAGGATGCCATGTGGCATACAGTGAAATCTGGTGATGTTTGAACAGTGGCTCTGGCTGTCAGGATGTGCTGACAGGATGTAAGTCTCGTCACAGCCCTGGCGAGGGGCACAAAGCATTTGCTCCAGGTCCTTGCACGGTTGAGACTGACCTCTTGGGCACGCGTTGCCCAGGCGGGCTGAGCGGCTGCATGGCTTTGGTGCAAGGTGTCAGTTGAAAGCTGCTGCTCTGCAGGCAGTACCCTTTTGGTCAAAAATCCTAAAGGTCTTGCCACTTTGCTACATGAAGAGCTTATAATGCTCAGTGCGTGGTGGTATCATCCATGATTTTGCCAGCTCTGGAGCCTTTCCCCGTTGCAATGCACGCTTTCAAAGTCATGCTTCATTCCCACTTATTTATTCTGGTGAGGGCATCGGCTTCAGCTGCATTACTGTGTCGTGCTGGTAAGTGCCTACCTTGTCAGGTCGGTCGCAGGCTCTCCTTGGCACAGCTCAGGAGGGAGGATACAACCCCTGCGCATGGTGTCCCTGTTCCCACATGTCCTCAGCACCAGCTCCTCACACAACCCCGGGCAGCCCGCAGTTTGAGTCACATAAATTGGCCGGGTAGCAGATTCAAGGAAGGGTTCCCCGCACCGTGACAAGGTCTCCCCGCACGTCAGGCGCCACGCGGCAGTAACGCACCGTTGAAAAGAGAAGGGCTGTTTCCCTCTCCCCTGCCCCTGTCCCCTGCCCCTCACTTGGTGCTGATCGTGGAGAACAATGCTGGCTGCTTTGCAAAATATTAGCACTACTCTACAAAATCTGGGCCTCTGCGTATGGCCCGCTGAGTCAGACTTGTTTACTTCATTGGCGTATTAATCTCTGTCTCTGATCAGCAGTCAACAACTTCAGGCCCCAGGCTTAATAGAATTTCAAACTGTAGATTATGCAGTTTTGCTGAAAATATGAGGCTTCTATCGCACTTTGAATGATGTATTCTCCCTCACTCCCCTTTGGTCTGTTTTTTAGAGCTGAGGTTAAGACAGATAATTAATTCCTCCCATCCCAAGCCCTGTCTTTTAATTTAAGAATTTTCTTTAGCATCTGCCAGAATCTTCTGCATGGACTCCTGAGAGGTTAAGCAATATAAAGAACCATTAAATGAACTTCAGCCATTTGTTTTTTTCAGTAGGATAAGACAGCTCTTTAGCATATGAAATAGTTTCTTGTCTTTGTCGTTGTACCAAAGAAAATAAACCAGAAATGTAGAAAGAAGAGGCTGGCTTTCTGGTTGCATGGGAAGATGGAGAGCGAGAGGGCCCGTGTCCTGGTCCTGAGGATCACRTCTACATTAGCAAGAAGTAGGGCACAATCAGAGTGGATCAGTGGAGTGAAACAGCTAGTGCCAYGGACCTGATGTCCACACCACGCATTTGGGATTGTGGTGGAGAGAGGTTATTTCAGGCTGAAAGCCTATTAGCAGTTGGAGTGCATTAAAGGCACTCCTGGAGCACACCTCACAGTTCAGTTTCATCTGAAGGAAAGCAGTTTTTATGCTGCCAGAGTACTCTGCAATGCAGGCTAAAGACTTCACATGGTAATTGAGGACAACAGGGATGCTTGCTTCAAAAGCATACCTCTGATCCAAAGTGAAATGCTGATGTGTACCCGCTATATATGTATCGCCTTAATCAAAACAATTTTGTTTCTTGCCTCAGCTCACATGTGACTAAAATTTAGCTAATAAATCACTTTCCTCCGAAAGTTTTTATTTTGCTATTGCTCGTAAAGCCTTTTGTGAGCCTGAAGCAGTTCCAGGCTCTGGTGATGAATGCTGTTCGTCAATGTATTGGGAGGCCCGTAAATGCTATTCCTGGTGGGTCGCTCCCAGCCAGGGTTCTGATTAAACAGGGTCTGCCCGATTCKCCATCCTATGTACTTCCCACTTCAAGAAACCTTTATGCTCTTTTCACAGGCATAATTTGGAAAACTACATATCTTAGATTTTTCTAAGAAATATATGAAAGCAAATAAGCACAAATTCTTCTGGGAGGGTGCCCCAGGTGTACTGTGTTTACACCTGCTGAAAAGTCCCAAGCAGTAACAGCAGGACTACACTTACATCTCTGAAGTGCACCAAAGGAGTAATGGTCAGTCTTGGAGTACCTTGAATTAGTGATTTCAGGTAGAATTTATGGTGATTTATAGTGTGTCAGCTGGCAAGGCTGAAATGTCACTGCTGTACTGAAAGTTCAGAAGTGATGAAAGGTGTCCTTCCTGCCTTTCTGTTTATTCTGCTGCAGTATATATCCAATCTCCCTGTTCTTCTAGTAGATTTGAAAGATCCTCAGCCTTTTACAATTGCCTCATCAGTTTTCAATTCACAGACTTGGTAACTTTCCTGGTTTTGGCAGTAGACTGTTTCTTTTAGTGGCAATATATTGCTCTACTGTGTTTCGGGACAGGTAGTAGTTGGAGCTGCTGGATGATTGGAAATTGTGGACAAACTCAAGGTGGATGTATATAGATCAACCCTCTTGTGCATGACCGTAAGTCCAAGGTGTTCCAGATGTGTGAGATTCCCTGCAGATGTGATGAGTAGACTGTGCATATGAGGGCAGTTTGCCCATATCACGGTTGGTTTGTGGTGCAAAATGTACAGGTCAATTATATGTGTGTACCAGGTAGGATGTGCGAGACCTGCCAGTGGTAAGAACTGTTCCTCAGAGTTATTTCTGCTTCCACACCACTTTAGTTAATTATCCTTTTTAAAGGATATATGTAAAGTAGGAATCTATTTCAAAGCCAGCAGGAAGTAAGAGCCATCTGAATTGGTCATACAAGTTTGTAGAGTAATTTTTCTTGTCACTTTTGTCTGAATGAGGATTGGATAATTCAATTTTTGTTCTGTTTCAATTTCAGTATAGCTGCCCAATACACAATTGCTTGTCAAAGATTGTTGTTGCCACCACACCAGAATGCTATATTTCAACAGTGTGGAGGTCTTTTAAAAATCTCATGCTTGGCATTCACTTCATTCATTGAAGCATAAGCACTGAATGTAAGTTAGTTGTCCTAGATCCCTTTGTGGTTAGTAAAAAGGCATCTCTCAAGAGGAACTTCCTTCCATCCTAAGCTAGGTCTCCAAAACGAATTGTACAAATAGCCCCTGACCATTGACTGTGTCTCTATAGGGATCCTGAACAACTCCTTCAGATAGGGCAAGTAAGCTGTAGGTGATGAAAGCTATGAAATTAGGTAAGATGAAATTCCAAACTTTTTGTGGAGTGTGACCATTATGGCTGGTGCTCAATCCGTTCAGCATGACTCTCCTTGTTTAAATAATTATTTCATTTTATTATTTTTCCACTCTGCATAAGCCCTTTAACAAAAGTTACTGAGAAAGTTCACCACAAATTTAGATACTGCTTAGCAGGTTGCACACTTCTATTGCCTTACATATATTATTTTTGTCTTCTTCAGTCTTCTGGTACCAGTATTACAGTGGATATCGCTGTCATGGGAGAAGCGCATGGGCTCATTACAGACCTTCTGGCAGATCCTTCACTGCCCCCCAATGTGTGCACATCGCTGAGAACAGTGAGCAACCTGCTTAATACGCAGTTAACCTTCCAGGCCATTCACAAGCCAAGAGTGAACCCTTTGGTGTCCTTCAGTGAAAACTACACCTGCTCTGACTCAGAGGAATGTCAGGAAAAAGGAGAAAAACTAGCTATTCCCAAGGTGAGTACTTGATGGTCCTGCCCATCATATTAAAACTTGACTGTTGGTTTCATAATAAGACAGTTCCTTCAACTCATGGCCAGCTTAACTTTGGTCCAGGCATTTTTGTAATTGGATGTTTGACCCAGGAAAATTCGCACAGAAGTTATGCCATTTTCCTAGCAGGTGTTGGGAGGAGCTTAAATGAGGAAATGATAGGGAGCAGAGCAAGCAAAAGCATTTCAGCATCCATACTCAGACATCTGCCCTGTTGCTTCTCACACAGCAATTCCTCTCCCACTCAAAATATTTGAGCTGCTGCATGTAGGGTGACCTTCCTAGTTGATAAGCAGTAGGGAATGGTAATGTGAGGGATCTTATTCCCTGCTTTGAAGGTTGGAATTTGAAATTCCATAAAAAATTCAGTCTCTTCTTACTTCCCTGAGCTTAAAATGTAAAACCTATAGAAGGTAATGGAAAACTCTGTTGACGGCTTTCAGGAGCTTTGAATCAAGTTGCAAATGTTTCATTAAAAAAAAAAAAAGACACAGTATTTAGTATGACAAATATTGTAAGCTCATGAGAAATTCTTGAGGAAAAAAAAAAAACTGAATCAAAGTGTATGTATATTACTGCCTTGACAGATGGCTTTATGGATGCTCAGGATTCTGAAAGATAGGGAAATGACCAGTGTTATTCACATTCAGTGAATGAGCAGCTAGAAAAAACACCTCAGCTACAAAGTAGTTTGAGTTGTAGGTTCATTGCTAATTAGCCGCCCTGCAAGGCTTACATTTCACTTTTGGAACCAAACCAAAATACTTCTGTCACCAAACCAAAATACTTCTGTCCTGTGATTTCCCTTGTAAAATTAAACATAGGCAGACTACTGTTGCATAGGCAAATGTTTTTCACTTTTAGCTGTTCAAATTGCACAGCCAGCATTCATTCTAGCATTTCCTGGCATCTGAATTGCAACGTTCATGATTCTTTTTTTATTTATTTTAGTGTGATGATTATTAATACTCTATTTGCCTGTGTAGCTGCTGCATACAAAAAAATGAAATGGGTGTTCACAGGTTGTGAAAAATATGTTCCAGTTAATTTTAGTGTGCACGTGCATAATGGCTGGACTCTAGGCACTGAGGGGAAAAGTTATGTGGAGGAACACTGCCATCACATGAGCAAACACAGTGAGCAGATACCCGTTTGCTATTGCATAATGCCTAGTGAGGAGAAGAGAAGGGAAGGATGAAGAAATGAGTTAAATGCTGCAGAGGAATAATTTGTGACTGAAGAATTCACTGACCTAAACACATTGTGGTTCACAAAAATGTAACACGCTTACAATCATTTATTTAAGTGCCTAAATATAGATTTAGGGATGTTACCATAAGCATCTGAGTATTTAGGGTAAGGTATTAATACATTTATTTATTTGCTTGATCCTTCTGAGCCACAAGTGTCTTCCATCTCATATCTCTTAAGCCTCTGGCAAGGTCAAAGCTCTCCATCCCAGAGAAATATTTATTTTAGTTCTTAACTGTAAATACTTCACAAGATAAGAAAAACATCTTACAAATTGGTAGCATCTACAACAGCAAATCTGGCTCCACAAAGACTGTCCATATCATCATCCCCTATTTCCTCTGTCTGCCTTCCCACCTTGGAAAAATGATGGTACTATTAGCAGGAAAAAAGGAATAGAGTGAGGTGAAAGAAAAATGCAAGGTGGTCAGAAAAAATCTGCTGTGAACAGTCATGCTCTCTCTTTAAGCTTTTCGGAAGACATCATAACCTAGAGCATGGAAGTTTTATTTTAGTGGGCTATCTTCAAACTGGGTAGATATATCAGGAAAAAAAGTTGATGCTTCCCCTCCCTTATTTTTCCTTCAGCTTTTCTTGCCTTGCGTCTCTCATGTCAGAGCACTCATGGCAGCTTAAATCACAGAATCACAGAAGGGTTGAGGTTGGAAGGGACCTCTGGAGACTGGCTAGTCAAATCCCACTGCTCAAAGCAGGGCCAGCTAGAGCAGGTTGACCAGAACTGTGTCCAGCTGTGTTTTGAGTATATCCAAGGGTGGACACTCCACAACCTCTCTGGGAATCTTGTTCCAGTGTTTGACCACCCTCACAGTAAAAAAGTTTTTTTCTTATGTTTAAATGGAATTTCTTGCATTTCAATTAGTGCCCATTACCTCTTGTCCTATCACTGGACATTACTGAGAAGAGTCTGGCTCCATCTTCCTTAGACCCTCCCATCAGGTATTTATATACATTGATTGGATCCCCCCAGGCCTTCTCCTCTTGAGGCCAAACAATCCCAACTCTCTCAGCTGCTTCTCCTATGACAAATGCTGCAATCCTTTAGTCATCTTAGTGGCTCTAAATGACTTGCTAAGTGACCTTGGCCAAGTCACATAAGACCAAAATTTCTCAATTGCTCAATGCTTACTCAGTGAGAGCTCCAAGTGCTGAATGTCTGTGATTATTGGGTTGTGGATAGATAGCTTTTTCTTAACTTCACCATCTCAAAACAGGGAGGAAGTTCCAAATCCTCCAAGCATTTAAAGCACCTGGCTGTGTTGATTTCAGTGGGAGTTAGGCAGCTTAATACCTGGGAAAATCCAAACTTAAGGTACCTCACCAGGTGTTGTCAGGAAAAATTAATCAAACGATAGATAATGTTTTTCTTCTGCGTGTTTAAAACTCTTGTAAGTCTATGTAAACTGTAAGAAATTGATTTCTCTCTAGCGCTTACGGAGAAGTTTGCCTCCAGGACTGCTGAGACGAGTGTCCTCAACTTGGACCACAACAACATCAGCCACAGGATTGCCTACGCTGGAGCCAGCCCCAGTGAGAAGGGATCGCAGTGCTAGCATCAAACCTCATGAATCATCTTCATCCAGGTTAGCAAATTACCTCCTCTGTCTTTTGTGTGTGTCTCAGGACAAATTTCTTTGGTTCTGTGTGATGATGTCCATTTGTAAAAGTGCTGGCTACAAAGCACATTAGAATGATTTCTTCACATCTCTCTAAATGGGGTTACCAAAGGAATGCAGATTAGTTAAATTATGCTGGAACTATTCCTATTACTGGGAAAGAAAGTAGGAAAAAAATAAATTTAGGCTAGCAATGTGAAGAATTATACAATAAAACTGGAAGCAAGGCAAGACTATGTGACTAACATCCTTGATATGCAGAGGTTTTCTCCCTGGATATCACCCAGCCAAGGGACAATTCCAACAGGTAACTGAGCTGCTGAACATCACTTTCAGGAACACACCTTGTGATACGTTCCAGTCATTAAACAAATTCATAAAGCACTTCTCTATCTTCAAGATACTACCTTGCAGAACATAAACTCTCCCCAAATAAGCAATTCTGTGTTTTTTTTCTCCATACAAATGACATATCAAAAGATCCTACAGCACTGGGCAAGCCCTTTATCCCATTTACACACGTATTTCCAGAACATCACAAGCGCTTAAGGCTCCCCAAACAAGACCTGATGAGCATTCAGAGGAACCCGCGCAAATGCAATACCAACAATAGATGATCAGTCAAAAACAGTGAATTAGACAGTGGCAGGGAGAAGCTTGATTTTTTAAAGGCAAGGTCAGAAGTAGTTTAGTAGAGAGAAGAAAGTTTAGTTTCTAGGTAGATTTGCAATGATTGTTAAAAAAGTTTTACCTAAGAGTAAAATTACAAAGGAAGAGTTACCAGTAGAGATTGAAAACCCAGTTGTAAGTGAAACGGGCAGTGTAGAGTTGTCCTGCAGGTTAAGTGCCATACTTTCCCTGATTTTAAGCAGTGCAGTGGAGCACTTCCTTCCTGTTGACCACAGAGTTTAGATTCTGCGATTCAGACTGAGATTTTGGTGTTGTATTGTACCTTTGACACAGAAACAAAAGCTAAAGCTGAAATCCATGTTTCTGTCAATATGCCCAAGGCTTCAAAACTTTTGGTGGTTAGTACCACCAATAGTTGACACTTAAAAATATCCTTAATCCGAGTTGTCTCATCTAGTTAAAAGATTTTCCTTATTTTCCGCTAAGAGGGAATAAACACAGCTGTTCTGATGGGGTGCAAACTGAATGCCAACTTTTACTTATGATGCATTTAAGTATTTATGTATCTAACATGCACCTTACTTTCAGGGATACTGTAAGCAGGGGCTGACACTGGAAGAATCACAGCAACAAAGCAGGATAATAAAGCCTCAACATCGATTGCAACAGACTCTGGAGGAATTGTACATTATTTGTTTGTCTTGCTCAGAAAAGAGAGGCTTGGGTCCCTGAGCTGTTAAGTATGTTATATCGCATGTATCGCATAGCTGTTTCATCAGAGRGGGAAGTCTGAATACTGGTATACAGTTCTTGTACTCCCCTTCATCCTTTCTGGCTCCATGAATATTTTTCTATTCTAGTCAGAACGGAGCAGAGCAGCTGGATAGTTACAGTGCTGTCCTAGGAGAATAATGTTCATATCCCCTCCCAACCTGAGGAAGTGCTATAATTTCAGAGCTGTTGGGTGAGGAAAGAGCGTGGAGACATGTTTTGTTGGGGGCAAAGGAAGAGCAGAGCAAAAGTACTAAATTCAAGCAGAGAATTTAGGCCTGTGATCTCAAAAATGTGTGCTTATCTGCAATTCAAAATTTGGTGCCTGTGAGGGAGGAAAAGACAGGATTTGAGAAAGCCCAACATAACATCCCCAGTGCATGTTGTTGCTTGGGTGAATGTAGCCCCAGACTGCTGGCTTTTATCAGTCTTTTCAGTCTCTCTTCCAGATATGTTTCTTCCCCATACAGGAATCTCTCGTATAGGGAGCCTAGGTGCTTAAGGTCGCCTGCAAAGTACACTAAATGTCTGGTGCAAGAAAAATAAATGGTTAGCCAAAATTCCCTTTATGAGGAGTCCCATGTATCTCAGTAAAAGTAAATATAAAGAAGCTATAACCAAATGGAAACACTCTTCAGTCACTGTTCCTCTGTGGTTCCCAGGGTGCATTTGATTTATACTGTTGATCCCAGACTCTCGCGTAGTATGTAAGCATCCTAAGATGGGAATCTGAGGGAGAAGGGGGGCAATTAAATATTATTGTTGGTCCTTTTCTACAGCTGTTATATAACGCTTCATGGTGTGCCAACTAACCAGGCTATCAATTCTTCCTGTGTTTAATGTCGCCAATTGTATAATTATAGCTCTGTCAAGCCTCCCAGCCTACTGTTTGCAGATCTTCTTTTACAGTAGGAGAAACAATGTGTATTCCAGAAAGGGGAAAAATGAAGCCTGTAAGTCTATCCTTAAAAGTTTTGGCAGACCAATACAGATATGCTTTCAAGGAAAAGAATTTTGAATTGAAGGGAAAAAATCTCCTTTATTACCTGCCACTTCCCCAGCACCAAATCCAGGTATGCCATAGGGCACAGAGAAGGGAGTGTTTCATGGCTCAAAGGGGAGAAGAGGGGGAATGCCCATGGAGTCAGCCCATGACAGTTTTTGCAATTACAGAATCTGCATCATATGTGCCCTACAGCATAGGACATCACCTCCAGATTTCTGTAGTCTTGGATTTGCAAACATCTCCTTAAATCTCTGTTTAAGATTAGGAATCCTGCATTCCTGCAACCCCATTTGACTAAACTGGTAACTGTGGTCTAACTGGTAAACGTGGTCTGCTCATAGTTTCAAATGATTTGGTAAAAATAATAGCTTCCTCATTCCTGTCTTCAGTCACTTCTATATCCAATGGGTCTTCCTTAATAAGATTTCTTTTTCTGCTGTGACCTAGTGTTTTATATTCTTCCCGTCATCTGAAAAAACAAAAACTAAAACAAAAAACTAAACAGCTGGACTCTTTCTTCTTCTTACTTCATCATAGATTACAGGAATTCTGGCCTTTGAACTTTGAAGCTGACCAGCAAATATTTTTGTAATTCATTGGGCAATGCTTGTTCTTCCAGAACAATAAAGTGTCAGTAGAGTTAAAACGTTATGCTATTTTTTCTTTCAGAACAATTTTTTTAAGTTAGGCTAGGACTAGACTGCTTTAAAAGTCTGTCTTCTGCCTTGTGTCTCATCTCATCACTTGATACAGGAGGGATCTGGATTTGAGATTGTGGGGAGAAATATGGAGCCGGAGAGGCCTAGTGTGTCTGTTCAGAAAAGTCATTGGCCTCATCATAAAAGCCTGTGCTACGTCATTGCAAGGAGCTGAAGTCTGATGACTGTCATTCAAGAAAACAATGAAAAATGCAGTTCTCCTACTCTACGGCACTGTTTGGCACCATCTGAGATATAGTGATAGCCCGAAAGCTGACACTATGCACCCATCCTGTTGTAAGGGAACACCATTTCGTTTGTCCCCACACACACATTYCATTCAGTGAGTTTCTCTTGCATCAGCAGCCAGCCCTCTTCAGAGCCCATCAATAGGAAATTTTTTGAGATGCAACATAAATTTAAGCTGGCTAGAGCATGAAGTGCTTTACCTGGAGAAGAGGCACGCCCCTAGCAGGCTCTTCCGAGGTGAATGGTGCCTCCTGAGGAGCTCCTCCAGGGCCAGAAGGGTTAATGGGTGTCTGTGCTGGCAGTTGCAGCAGAGAAGTCAAGGAGACTGATTTTTCATTTACACTGAGAACTTCTGGCACTTCTGGTTGTTGTAAGGAGGCATTAAAAGAGGGTATAAATGTAACTTATTTCAAGTCTACTCTTAAGCCTCTTTGTACTGTCAGAACAATATAAAGAAGACATCTTTGTGTAAATAAAGTGAATAGGCCTGGACACTGAAGGAAGTCCAACTTTGGAGTGTCTGCATTGTAAATATTTTTGCTGAATACAATACTGAGCTCTTCACGAATACTAATTCAACCAGCAGAAAAATGCTGTTTTCCTCATTAGAGATTTTGTGCTATCTTGATATCACATCATTCTTGCTATTGCTCCAAACTTCTTCAGTTCTGCCATGCAGGCTTTTATAGTCAGCACCGTTTTGAACCACGGTTGTCTGTGCTCTTGTTTTCCAGCACTGACTCTTGGAACAGCTCAATTCTGATGACAATCACAAAAAGCAGGTCCTTCTCCACATCCTACGCCCTGTCTTCTACAAACCACCTGAATGCCAAAAGACAGAGTCGGCAAGGTGAGTCGGTGCCCCTGGTTTTGTCCAGCCCTCTTAGCCACATGCCCTGGGAAACCTGGTGACTAACACATGCAGCTGCTTTTGGTCCCTGTCCAATCTGTGTCTTTTCTTGTTTTCCTATCAATATTAATACATTTATTTCCTTTATTTAAAAATAGTGTGGCTTAAAATACTATAGCTCATGCTAATGCCACTGTACATGTTTTGACTTCTATGCTTTATGGAGGTTAGTCATGAAGATGCAGTGGGCGCTATGCTAAATTGTGCTGTGATGTATATTCATGTAATTCCCTTGACTACAATAAGGTTGAGAACCAAATGTTTTCTATAACATTTGTTAAATTAACTGTCTCTGTATGTTGTCTGACTGTGATTTCCTGAAGCGCAACCTACTAAGCCATTTGGATTTGTATGCAGCAACTGACCTTATTTTGCACAAGCATATCCGAGACAGAACTGTTGTAACTCATAAGATTGTCTCTGCATATTCATTACTGAGAAAATATAGGTAGCTCTTACTGATGTTTAAAGATGAGAAATTATGCTTTTTTTACTCAGCATTTACAGCCTTAAAGAAATGACTCATGTTTTAACTGAGGGAAAGAAATGGAGAAGGTGACTTTTTAATTAACAATGAAATATGCAGTATGACAGCCATGAAGTATTTGCAATCCATAGTAACATGTTGTTTTCCCCATATGAATCCAGGGTAAAATAATGTTTACCCATGCTTTAACTTGCAAATGGAAATGATCACAAGGCTGCCTTTTTTTTTTTTTTAAATCAGCCCATGTTTTTTACCAAGTTGCGATAATGTCATTCAGAAATAGTGACCACCCACACATCAGATGGAAATTGATAGATGCCTGAGGCCTGACATCCAAAAAGTCAGAGAATCCAAATTTAGAGACTCATTTGAAAATATGGCTACACAATTATTCTGCTCTGTCGCATCACATATCTTTTTCAAACTGGAGAGTCTAATGTCTTCTCATACAGAAGCTGCTTTGTTATACTGCAGTGAAGATTAAATTACATAATCTTATCTTACAAGAGTAGTGGTCTTAAGCAAATGAATAAAATTAAACTTGAAAATAATGGAGATATAGTACTAAGAATCCAGGAATTGGTTTTAGAACAAAACAGATACAACTTAGACTTGTATTGGATTTTCAGAGATAAGCCSAATACCTTGAAAAGGAGATATTAATACTTTCACTTGGAAAATGAGACTTATCAATCCCATCAGTCACTTTATCTTTTGTCTGTTCTTCCAGAAAGTGTGAGTAGTCAACTCTACTGCACAAAGAAGTGAGCTCCCCAGTGATGAATGGAGAGCTCCATTCCCTCACAAGCAATTCCCAGGGGGCAGTGATTCACAGGAGTAAACATTTTGGCTCAGCTCTTTGTGCAGAAGAATCAGATTTTGACAGTTCACAGTTTTAGACTTTTTAAAATCATGCATTTTCAGTTATGATTTGTTTTCATGTTCCATCTAAAGAATTGCTTTTATTTGCCCTGATTATTACCAATTAAACTTTTATATTTTAGCTCCATTGGCAATATTTAATTATTCTTGCTAAGAGCGGATCTAGGTAAATCTGTAAATCTAGGTTAATCTGTAAATCTGTTAATCTAGGGAATATGACTTTAATTATGCTTTAAAACACCAGCATTTTAAAGTAGTGCTTTCTATACCTACTTTGGCAAAACTCTAAGGTAAGCTCAAGTGTTTTCATACATAATTTCCCACAATCTCCAATTTACTGTTTTATTTCATAAACACTGCACATGTGTGAAAGTTCTGGAGTACCAAAACAGATGGATACACTTAAAAAATTTCCCCAGTATTGTTCATCTTCTCTCACTTTGACTGTTCAAAATTTATTGCTGTGGCAAGACATTTTCTCTCACTTTTGGCAATAAATGGTTAAATGTTGGATTATTGAGAGTAGGTTTGTATTTTTCTGGTAGACTTACTTATTTTTGGTTGCCCACTCTGGCAAATTACTTTTAAAAAAGTATTTCAGGAGACAGGAGCCCAGAAATAGCTGTAGAAAGACAGCTGTGGTTAGAGATGTTATTGCAAAAGTTGCTGTTTAAATTCCCAAGATTAGCTTTAAATTGATGAAAGATGACCATATATATTGCATTCTCTAACAGTCATGAGGATTACCTGGTAACATGTAGCTCAAAGATAGTTTATAATCAGATTAGATTCTCTGTGCAAATAACGGACTGTGAAATATTTTTAAAGACATATTTTTGTTGGATGGAAAGCAGGTATCTCAAAGGATTAGTAAAYGTGAAACAGAGCTTTCTGTATTTTAATGCAATTTTCACATGTCGTGGCCATCTGATAACTTTTTTTTAATTGTACTGTAGGCCATAGGTTTCTGATCTCAATACAGCATAGTTGCAGTTCTTGAATTAAGTCAGTAATACATGCCATATGCTTGCTGAAGCAATTGCCTAATCAAAATTTTGGAGATGCTGAATATCTCAAAGTAACAGTGTGGTAATTGTCAGATATTATTTTGAAGTCTCAGATTGTCAACAGTAAGTCATATTTTAACCTCATATCACAATAAGCTGTTATCAGGAAAAACACTGGAGCTAGATGCGTATACCTGCAAGGTTAATAGTTCATAAACTTAGGTCAACATATTGCCTTGTTCAAAGATAATTGTTGTGTCTGGAATGCATTTAGGTAATGGGCACAATTCAAACATAGAAACAGTTAAAGTTCCTGAGCTCTTTATACCATTTGGCTCTGAAGATGAACACGGTAAATGAACTGGGGCTGATCTCCTACAGACTTTGGAACAAAGCTCAGGAGGAATGTCAGTTTACATGCATTTCCTTTTAAGATAGATACTGTTTACTCCCTTGCACTTCATTGTGGATGGGACCTTTTTTTGTCTGAGACAAAAAAAATCTCAAGGGGATTCAAAGAGTATATAGCACTTTATCTCAAACACTGGACAGGCTGCTGCATTTTGTCTTGATAGTTGTACTCAGATAGAATTGGGGACAGAGAGAACTGCATCCTGCTATCATTTGCACATGTGGACATTAGTAGTTTCTCATACATTAGCTCAGGAATACAATACCAAGCCATACAGGTAACGGTCACAAGTCTCCTCACAGTGAGCAGTAGATATTTAAGAGTAGTCTCAAGCTGGAGGAGGAGGAGGAGGTCTAAATCTGGGAGGAATGTGGAAATGGCAACATTGTAAGTGCAATATTTTATATTATTATAATTTGCTACTACTAAATATTGGGGTTTTTTGGTTTATTGCTAATTTTCTCACATGTAAAAATTCAAATTTGCTGGGAAAGTGGGCAAACTTTTCTTATCCCTGCTTTACAGATGGAGAGAGTCAAACAAAGAGAAACTGAGGGTGTGACTGGGAACTGTTTGGTTGGAGTTTGGTGCTTCTGTCCCTAGAACATGCTGATACCAGTTGCGATGCCACTAATTCATGCCTTTGATTTCATGCCTCTCAGTTTGTGCATCTGACTCAGCAGGAGAATATGCTTCATGTTTTGAGCCAGATCTTCAGCAGGTGGAAGCCGTGATATTAATGCAGCTTCATCTCTCTGCGGCAGCCAAGAGCTTGGCTCAGAGTGGAGGGAGGGTTTTTGTTTATTTTTCAGTTTGGAATCTCTGCTTGGTACCTGTGCATCTGCACAGTGAACTCATACATCCACATGCTACTTCTGTTCATTGAGCAGACTCTTCTTTTCTCTTGCCAGGTATCCCTCCAAATATTTCACCTCTCACCTCCCCATGCCATTCACCAGTTCAGGGGACCCCTGCCACAAGTCCTACAAGAAGAACATCTTCCATGTCATTTCCAGACTCTACAGACACTGACACCAAGCAAGGCTTAAAGCCACACAAAGTCTTAACTTCTACTCAGAGTGCACCAAGCGTGTCAGACCCCATTATCAGCTCCTCTGTTATTTGCAGCAGGTAAGACAGCAATTTGATATGTGTTGAAATCATTTCAYGTTGTCCCTGCAAACAACTGACCTGTATACAAGATCCTTTAATTTGCTGCAGTGTTGTATATTGGTATTTCACCACATTTAAGCAGCCCTTAGCGTGTGAGTAATTGTGTAGTTTGATGCTACACAGTGCTTTTAAAGTACAAGACAAATTAACGACATTCACAGCTTTTACTTATGTCAGATACATAGTCTAATTCATAAATCCTTTGTCTATTAGTTGCAGATCCCTGAGTTTGATTTCATGTTAACACCTAGTGTTTCTCATGCCGTGCTCTAAACATGAGCAGTCACTTTAAGGTCACTTTAAGGTCACTACTTAGGTACTACTAGGGTTTGAAAGCTGCTGGCCTATAGCCCTCTGATYGGTGTCTGGCAAACATGTTCCGGTAATACCTGAAGGCTATGTTACTGTGAGCAGTCGCAGAATGGGTGAATTATGTCCTCCCTAGGATAGAGTCAGGTTATGCAAAATTGGGATTTCTTCTCAGAGGCCAACTGCATTTGAGTTCTTCCTACTGCTGAAAGTTACAGTAACACAGTTTAGTTGAACATTTTAAGGTGTCTCATTATTAGAGTATATAGACCTGCCCTGCAAAATCAGCATTTAGAAAAAAGGCCGTTCTGTTTAACTTCTCAAACAGGACTCATCTGATATTAAATCAGATTACAGGAGTTTGCAATATATATCCAGTTCAGAATAGTAGTAAATGTCAGTATTTAGAAGCCTGTTCCAGAGTAGCTCCTAGGTTACCTTACTCATTAGATGTTACTTTTGGTCATAGCCAGAGGACAGCATGTCACCTGAGGCAATGTGTTGGGTTAAATGCTATCAGGTTTGACTATCTTTGGAAATAGTACCTAATTTCTGGTCTCAGAGTCATGTGACTTTGGCTGTGTCTCAATACGCTATGTTCAGGGGTAGAAAGTGGGAGTGAGATACTCAAARTGGAGGCTGCAAATTTGCTCAAGAAAGTCATACTGACATGAGTTCAGGCTGGGATGCTGACAGGCTTATAAAGTCATGGGTAGGTATCTAAATAGTAATAAAGTACTTTTCAAAGTTTTCAATGATATTGCAAAACTGAGATTTGCACTGATTCATCTGAAATGAAACCTGTGTTACATATAAGAAATATACCATAAACATGGTACTGTCCTGTTAAACTGTGTGTATATAACTATTTCAACAAAATATTGATCATTCCTTTGGCTAGTAACAGTTATCACTGGCAGTATCACATTAAAGAGAATAGTTATATAACAGTTACATTAAAATGACTAAAATAATAACTAAAAGCCCCTATCAACATTAAGATTGTTGAGGATAGTAATGAAATACATTGTCTACATATGCATAGACTTTGTTTTCAGTGTAATCAATGGTAAAATGCTCATTAAGTTTAATGTGGCTGCTGTCCTGTTTGGTCTGTACAGGTTGTATAGCATACCTAAATTCTTAATTTCCTTGTGCTTAAGTGCTTAGATTATGTAAGCAGTGCAAATAATTGCATTGTTGGCATAGGCTGTGTTGCTGATTATTTGAAACAAGCACATTATTTAAAATGTTATGGTGTAATTACTGCTAATAGAAGTGGCATCCACTAATATTAATAAAGTCACTGTCCCTTTAGCCATCACTGAAAATTTGTAAGCATTATCACATTTCTAGCCATTAATATATAGAGACATCATATCCCCCACAGAAGCTGAACCAACAGCACATAAATAATGCCCCCCCTTACCAATATAAGCATAGTATAAAAAACAAACAAATGAAATGGCTGAGACATACTGAGAGAATTAAATTAACAGACACTGGGAATAAATCTTTCAAACTCGAGCATTCACTGTGTAGATTGCTAGTATTCAGGGTATGCAGTCCTCTACATTTACTGCCTTGCTATAAAACAATACCAAGTCAGCAAACCTCAACCAGGCAAAATAAATAAATAAATAATAAACACAAGAAAGGAAATAAACTTTTGGTGGATTCAATGCTTTGAATCATATCCGCCCAGGATCTTTTTTTACTTCACACAAAATGAGATGTGATAGGACAGCAGAGTTTGAAGAGAGTGTAGTAACAAGGATGTATGCCAGGCAACGCAGTTAAAATAAATTTTAAATAATCACTATGGATTCTGCTCAATGAATGAGGCAGGGATCCTGTGAAAAATATTACACAGTCTTGTGGTTAAAAACTATATTATGATGCATGAAGGGAATTGATTTAAAACTGCAAAGGTAAGTTTACTTCTGATGGAGAGTCGATATCAAGTGTTCTACTAGGTAGTTCAGTAATTATTTTTTTTTAGATATAGTATTTTATGTGGACCAAACATACTAAATCAGTGTGAATTTGTATATATTCTGGTACTCATAATAACATGAARGCCGTGTTAGCATCACAACCAATGAAAGACTCTCTTCCTCTTATAACCTTTACTCTTTGGCTTGCTAGCATTGACACTATGGAAACCTTAGGGATTGTGAAAGAGAGAAATTAATAGATTTTTTTAACCATGTTTGTAAACCTGAGTGATATAAGATTTATTTGTTTGGCAATGTACCACGTGTATTATTATATACAGATTTGTGTTTTTATTTTAAATTCTTTTCAGGAATTGATTGCTTTTACAGGGCATACCAAACTCCAGAATATATTTTGGATGACCTTTGCAAAACCATCAGGCCCAGGATTTGAGCCATTCTTGTACGGTGCACGTACATTGCTGCAAAGTTCATAATATAAAGTCACACTGCTCTAAATAGTTTTATAATAGCTGACCGGCAAGGAATGTTATAGATAAGATATGCTACAAAATACTGAATCCAACCAGAGTAAGATATTTTAAAATGGCTGTTTTTCATGGAAAGGTTGGCTAAATGGCTGCTAAATGATGTCTCAGATTTGTTAAATTCTGTTAATGTTTTCATGCTATATCATTGTTCCTTCAGGCCCTGGATTCAATCATGTTGGGACATTGTAATTTGAGATGTTCCAGCTGGTACTGAATTTTCGTTTAGAGATGAAAGGGAATCACACAGAAGCAAAAAAACATCTTAATGGAAAGGAATAGCCAGTGATTTGGAAAGGCCTCGGTGGGGTTATCCTTCCCACAATGTCTTTCTGTTTTGGGAATGGTGAAGCAAACTGTTTGTCACGTTGTTCCATTGCTAAATGTCCGGATGCCAAATCACTCACTTCATTCTCTGTCCAAAACACCCCCTCGGTTCTGCTGTAGCTGCTATGTTGTCACTGAAGTAACGGCAACATACCTTTTTGCATTATTAAAGAGGAACATTTGCAAGTTTCAGGCAAGAAAAGGAGAATAAATCCACTGCATGGCAGTATTCAACTTGAATTAGATAAGATTCCATGTCACTCTGGTAAATTTTCATCATCTTCTTTAATTCATATTTATAGTGCAGTTGTTGTACAGAGCCAGTTTACTTTTTGTACTGGTAAACTTAGAAAATAGTAAATATATTTTAAAAAATCACATGGTATAGATTTACTGTTGGCAACACAAACCTAGTGGAGATGGACAGCTAAGCCAAGGTATAAAGCTGTCTTCTTGCATTCCTAACTTCTGATAGAACTTCAGCTCAATCTTGTAATTTTATCTTGAGAATGCACCCTGCACCATAGCTTATATTGTATGCCATAATCTTATACTGCCAGCAGGAAATAGTTTAGTGTAAGACTATCTAATATGCATGGTTCTTTATATTGTGTATGTTTCTTGCTGTTGTATTTCAGCTGTGGCAGACCCTATAACCAAATAGAAGCTAGTGATGGGACTGTAGACAGAGGTGATGGTAACACACACACCCTGAATAGAACAGGTAACTCTTCATTAATTACAAATCTCATTCTTTGGAATTTAGTAATCATTCGTTGAAAGGGTAGATATGCCTCTCTCTTGTAAAAGAAGAATTTATGTAGGTGAGACCACAGAAACTGTCTTTGAGGCTTCTTTCCCTTATTCTTTTACAACATGTGCAAAATGCTGTAGAAGAATAGAGTTGAAATATAAAGTAAATATGGTCTCTCCCTCATCTAACCGAGCCTCTTCCAATAGTGGTCCACAAAAATTTTCTGACTCTTCAGTCCCTGATCCCATTTTTTACACTCTGCAGGACATATACTTTAATGCCTTTGGACAGATTGTCCGACTTTAGACCCAGCCAAGCAGCACATATGTATTATGAGTCAGAGATCCTGTTGCTATACTCAGAAGGTCACAGGATGACATTCATGCAATCCTCGCTGTTCACACCACCAACTTTGTGATTTGTGTTGTAGATGATCCTGCGCAAGCCACTTCTGACTATGAGACCAACAACAGTGACAGCAGCGACATTGTACAAAATGATGATGAGACAGATGGCTCCAAAGAACAGACACGGAAGGGATCCGTTTGTAGGACATACGCACCTGAGACTATCATCCTGCACCCCTTGATACCCCCTGAGGTAGCTTGCTCTGCTCTCACCCTGTACTCCGTGTATACTGAATCACTGGAGAAAAAAAGAAAGAAAGAAAGAAAAAGACCACCCCAGGGCTGTCTAAGACTGTGACCATGGTTTTAAGCAGAACCTGCTGCCTTAACCACCAGTGGGCTCCTACCTGGTGATAGGAAGTTTGACTTTGCAGAATTTAAAGGACCCATTGAAATGTGTGGGAGATGCTAAGCACTGGCCACTTGTGAGGCACGAACCATCTATTTTGATGACTAAATACAAGCTTTTGGATCTGGCATTAGGCACTTATAAAATGCTTGGCTTCTGTGTTAACATTGCCTTTAAAGGCAATAGATTGGAAGGAAAAGAAATAATCATCTCAGTATTACCAGCATTATATATAGCCTTCCTGGTCAGCTACTTCAGCTTYTCAATGGCCTTGTAATCTTGGCTATATATATGGTGGTCCTTATTTTAAAATAAATTAACACTTTTCAGAGGGTACCATATGATATTATTGTCATCATAAATCTTGAACATAAGGACATGGCAGTGTGTTGAACATTGACAAGTGCTGGTCTTTTCATGAGTCCTGTACTCAGCTGCAGGTTTGACTCAGGTGTAGAGGAAAAGCTGTTAAATTTTCCACACCCTGCTGTACAACTGAACTAATAAATTTGTGTTGCCATGAGCTCTTGTAAAATTTCTTGTAATCTGTTGAATTGGAGTTGGACATGATGAGAGAAATCATTTTTCTTGAGACATTTTGGGTTTTACTCAATTGCTGTTTCTTAGCAATGATGAGATTTGAGGAAGTATACAGGGAGACATAAGAAAAGAGGGGCATGCCCCCTATCTTTTATTTGCAGACCTTGAAAAACAGATATGTTTCAGTGTAAGAAGGGCAAGTTTTCCCTTGGAACATGCTCAGTTAGCCATGTTAGATTGTAGTGAATGGGTCCTGATGGTGAAGTAGCAACTGAACATTTTCCCCTCTGTACTGCAGCAAATTTTACAATGAAGAAGAATGCCTCCCTTGGAAATGAATGAATGATTCCCATGAATGAATGTCTCTCATGGATAAATTCAGAGACTGATGTTTCATACACAGAATTTCCTATTCACTCAAGTGAAACAAATTATAAAGGAGAGGGACTAACTTCAGGGCTGGTGGAAACGGGGACATCTCCACTGAGCTGTGTAAAGTACCAKCGGCTTACAGCCAATGTTAGTCTGGCCTTAGTTTCTAAGAGCCTGAATTTGTGTGTGAGATGCTTCATAGAACTAAAATTTCTCTTTATTCTGATTTCTGGCATAGGACAAACCTATACTTGCTCCTGAGCCTCTGGTTATGGACAACTTGGACCCCCTGATGGAGCAACTAAACAATTGGAATTTCCCAATCTTTGATCTGGTGGAAAAAATTGGAAAGAAATGTGGTCGGATCCTCAGTCAGGTAAGAAGGATATCTTGTCTGAGATGACCAGATAGATTACTGACACATTTAGACAAAGCAGTGTTAGACCTGTTGTCCTCATAAACTGGTCATCTGATGAATTATGATCCCTGCCATCTAGTTCAAAACTGGCAATATGAAATCTTTCTCATTAAACTCTGTACTCTTTTCCCATCTTTTTTATTTAAAAATGTGAGAGAAAAAACACACATCTATTTGGCCTGCTGTATCTCCATCAGTGCGTTTAGGTAAACCTTTCTAAATATTCTCTTCTACCTGCAGGAGCTGCTGTCACCCCTTACTAAACACTTTGCTACAGGATTTCTCATGGGTGCAGCGTATGAGGGCTAAACAATAAAAATATTCAGTTGATGCAGAAAATACAGAAAATACATTTTGATACAGAAAATACATTTTGTCCTTTTTTATCCTAGAGAATTCAGTCAGGCTGTGCAAGAAAGTAAGGTTTCTGGAAGGAGGGGAAAAAAATTGTCCTTTCTATGTTCCCTCACCTTTGAAGAGTCAGCATTTTGATAGTAAATTCAGATCTGTATTAGATAGGAAAGACCAATTTACTATCAATCAGAGTGCGAGAACCACCTAGTCTTCGTTTTTCAACTACCTGCTTTTCATTCACTCATATAGATTGAATGCAGATACTGACACAGCCCTTGTTTACCCAGCATGATTGATGTTGCTTTCATAATCACTTTCTTGGCTGAACTTTCTGCTCTGTTGTTCCCCTCTTCCTGGCACACTGACAAATCAGCCATTTTTTCTTGTAGAAAAATAAAAGCTTATTAAACAGAAAAAGCAAGTAGTGATATTTAGGGATGGGAGAAAAAAACAAACAAGAATCTGACTGATTTTTACAGAGCAATATGCAGTGATGAGTGCTGGAAAGAAGTGAGTATGTTAATTGGTATAAGGTGGGACAGTTACACTGACCTCTCTCTGTCAGGCAGATCTCAGTGCCACAAGCTCCAGAAAATGCTATATCAAATTTTGATCCCTTGGTGGCTAACCATTATGCAGCTACATTCAATTATCCATTGGTCAACCAGGAAAACCACTTCATGAATTCAGATTTATTCTGTGGTTTGCCTTTTTATCGTTCTGGAGATTGGCAAGTAACATCTATGTTTACCCAGCCTTCCAGCTCTCTAGGTTAATTGTAGGGAAATAGGCCAACTACAGCTGGATGTGGGTATGGATATAAATGATCATTTAGACAGTTTTGCAGTAGACGTGAGCATGAGATAAAAATGTGCTTCTAAATCTTCTTCATCATGTTTTTCCTAACTGCAAAGCACATTACAAAATCATAAATGAAACATAACGAAAAACAGAGGTAACACACAGGCATTTTTCCTATGGCATAACCAACACTTTGGATGACCCAAAATTTCTTCTGGTTTTACATGGGTACCTCCATAGGTTTTAATCATTTTACATGGTTGCATGGAATGCTAAACCTCTCTGGACAACTCTTCTGTGTTGCACTCAGTTTGCAGTAAAGCTCCACATTTTGTTTCCCCACATCTGTTTTTTGCACACGTTCTGAGCCCTATATCAGTTTGGCAGTGCCACAAAATGAGACCTACGAAATAAGTGGAGAATTTTTAATAAATACTATTTGTGATCAAAATTCAGTTTTCTGTAACAGCTGTTTGTAATAACCCTCACTCCCCAAGAGCAAAATGTTAACAAGTTCAACTTTGTTCTTAAAATAAAGATCATTCCATTAGTTCTTTCCCCCACCTACTCAGATGTTCCTAGTAAAATTATGTTCAGAAGTAAGAGAACTGAAATAAATAAATCTTTTTCTTTAACCCAAGTATTGTCTTTTTGTTGTGTAATTTTTATATCCTGGGATATTCTCAACAAAGAAAAATTAAAGCTCTAGTGTTTTATCCTCTGCTTTTTGCCATTAAATGGACTCATCCATTAAAAAATAAGTAAATTAACAAGCTGAATTAACTATGTATGCCTTGCTAGATTAAATTTATGAGATGGAACAAAGACAAGTTGACATGTGCCTCTAGGGAAACATTCAGTTTAGAAAGCAAATGCTGGCTTAGTGTCTTTAAAGCTGTTTGAGATGTCTGTTTCCGCCTTTTGGAAAGTTAAATTGATTTAGACATATAAAAAGACCCCAAACAAGTCAGCAGCCATAAAAGCATTTGTGCAAACTACAGTGGAAAGCACTCTAAATGTGGCACTAACAAATATGCATAATAGGGATTAGAGAGGAATTTACATATCAGTCTCATTTCAGAAAGGAGCAGCAAAGCTCTCCAGCAGAGGCTGATGCCTCACAAGAGACCGTGAAGTTAGATACCGTCCTCATTCATACTTAGTACTATTCTTACATCTCCTATAAAAAATAAAACCTGCAAAGGAGAAACTCATTTGATTTGGAAAGGAAGCAGTGAATAAGGAGAGCATAAAAGAATAGGCCAAAGTCAAGGGCTCTTCCTGCCTTTTATTACTGGGCTTACAGAGGGGCCAAATGCTGGTGGTGCTCCTACGCTCTTGGTACATGAGCAGTGTTGAGATGGGGCATCGTAGCTATGCGTGTGTGCAGGTCCCTGGGTGTTGTCAAGACGAATATTTGGTCATCTCGTCATCATGCATTGACTTCTGCAGAGAGGAGCTGCAGCCTTTAAAGGAGGGAGTCCTGGGGATGCTGTCTTTGGGGATATTCCCGTGATATTCACAGCGAACCTTGCAACTAGTGGCATTTGTTAGAGGTGGAGACTGGGCACTTTAAGTGGCAAGCCCTTATCTGTGGGCCTCATTATTGCCAGAAAGTCATGCAATTTGAGCACAGCCATGTTTACAGAGTGCTGTAGAAGCTGCCACGCTTGCCAAATTTTCTGTTTGTTCAGTCTCCCTTATCTTCTGCTGCAAGTGTTTCCTTCATATCCTGGTTCGGCTCTTCGGTTGCCTGGGCCTGGCTGAGGACTGTATGCTTTTACAGTGGAAAAACTATTTTGCCTATAGCTGGGATGTATGCAGCCATCGGACCTCGGCCTTCACTGTCCCGCGAGTAACAAGCCTGAGGAAGCCACACAGAGCAGACAACCGAAACACACCCTTGCAGAAAAAAATACAAGAGCCAAAAGAAGGAGTGCAAGATGGTTGCCTGCAAACGATGAGTTGGGAACTACTAACCTAAACTGTTGTGCATGTGTCCTCTGAAAAGAGCCATTTATGTGTGCCTGTAATACTCAAGAGATGAGCTACATGTGAATAACAATCCCCATTTTTTAAAAAGCTGCCATTAGAAATCATTCGGGAGAAGCATTTGTCCTTGCTCAGGCAGAACAGCCAGAAGTGCGCTGGACGATACTGCCAAGGAGTTGATGAAGCAACATACAGGTCGGGGAAGAAGAATTTTAAAGGACAAAAGCATTTAAAAATGTTTAATTCAAAGCAATGATACCAAAACTGCATTTTTTTTTTAACTAAAGAGTTTAATTAGTTGACTTTCTAGAAGACCTGAATGTCCATTTTTTTCCTTTTTCTGACCTTCTGTTACTCCTTTCCTCCTCATCATTGTTAAGAAAGAGAGAAAGAAAGAAAACTTTACACAGATGTCTAAATGACTTGCTTGACTGTTTATCCTTTCTCATGACCATGGAGAATAATGCCATTTTATTCCAAGTCGTGGGGAATAACTATTATTCATATCCATCACAGTCAGCTTCACTTCTTTTCCACTGTTGTGGATTCTTCCCATCTGAATGCGCTGAAAATCCAAAGGGGAATAAAAACATGCTTCTGTGACATGAATTCTTTAAAATATCTGTCTGGTATTGGCAGCATAGATCAGTAAGTTTTGGTCCTGCAGAATAATATTGTTTTCTGCTTCCTCTTTTTATACAGGGACATTTTGCTAGAAATGTGAAGCTTACCATTCAGAGATCTAAAACTAGAGTCTTTCTGTAGCCATATATTTGAATCCTAGTGGATTTAATTCAGCCAGGGTTCCAGATAGGTAAACAGAATTCTATGCAGTTCCTAATCCAAATTATGCTTAAAGTCAGTCTCTTGGCTCTGCCTCGGTACAGAAGGATCCCATGGCGTTTTCACAGAGCAAAGCTTTGCCTTGAGCAGGTCCTGACCCTTTTTTTCCCCCCATCTATGAAATGCCAAGTACTGTTTCTCCCTTGGACTGTCTCCTTCCTGCTTGTAGGCTGCATCTCAGCAGTGCAGTCAGTGCACAGGAGCATGTGCTCTGCGTGGGGATGCTCTTGATGAAATCTGAGGCCCCATCTGAGCAGGCGACCTGGTCAGTTCAACTCCAGTTATTACTGTGGGGCATAAAGACGAGTGCAGTGGATTTTCCCCTACAAAGGTTTGGCCTCACCCCTTTGTGCAACACAGTTTCACTGCTTCCTCCTGGTGCAGTATAATTCTGTTCTCCTTGGAGAGCTAGTTACAGTTACTTGCTGCGAGTCTCTGGATGTATGGAGAGCAGGAGAGTCCTGTGGTTTTGCCTCCATGGCTAAGTATTTTAAAAATGTCTTTGTTCTTTCTCGGGGTATAATTTATTATTATATAATTTATAATTTTTGTAAAGTCCTGTAAGTTCGCTTTTCAAAAGTGCCAGAGTCCTGTTGCACATCAGTTCCCTTTGCAAAATGGAAATCATATTCATGAGTCATTCAGCCATTTAAAAAAAAATTATCATGGTAATACATATAAAATATGATGCTCTCTCTCCATTTCCATTTTCTTTCCTGTGGTTTTTGCACAGGAAAGAAATACACTGTGGAGAATAAAAATAAAGAGAAGTAGTCAAGACATATATGGAAGAAAATTAGGATGTGACTGTTGGACAAAGAAAGTGGAGAACGGTAGAATGCAAAAATTGAGAGAGTTGTAATAACAGGTAAAGAGGCCTTTGACACAGTGAGAAGTTTTTCCCAGTCAGGAACAACCCCATATGCTTTTTTTTGGTCTTTCATTGTCAGGTTGCAGGGAAAAAGGGAATCGTGCGTCATTTCTCACTTAAGAATAATGTGTCTCCTCCCAGCTCCTTCAGGAAGGTGTTTTCTGTCCTGTTTAAGCCTGACATTACCTGGTAATTTTAACAGTTGCCTTGACCACTTCATGTCCCACCCCCCTGCTAGTAATTATCTTAAAATATGTAGAGGTGCTCTATGCAGATTTCTGATGCCCATCAAAATGCCAGCTAGCAGGAAAGCCTACTAAAAGCTTGCTAAGCATACGCTGACTCACCTTTGCTGTCTTGAAGCTTGCAAATAATATAATGGATAAAAAGGGGAAACTTCTCTTATTCTCAAAAAATTATTATATAGCTTGTCTTATTCAAATTCTTATTTCAAAGAAGGATGTTCCTATGTGTACAGCATCAGTTTCTTCTCTGGAATAGTTTTATTCCAGGCTCGTGTCTTTAGAGCACTGTAATTCAATAGTTCCTTTACTATAAAGAGCTTTTCTTTTATGGCCAGCAGCAGTGGCCACAAAGAGAAATTACCACCAGCAGCGATTTTTCTGACCGCATTGCCAGCAGCACTTATATGATTGCAGCAGTAACAGAAATAAGAGCTGGGGCCACCAGCAGGATCACAACTGGCAGATGTGTTATTCGAGTTATTCGAGTGTTATTCTGGATGTTGTCAGAAACCACACTCAACCTGTCTCTGCAGCATCATTGCCTGTTGTAGTGCTTTGCCAGAATTAGTTCACATGCACATTCTTCCTGGAGGAAATGCCTAGGAGGGGGAAGAAAACAAAAGTTGATTCAGGCTGAAAATTCACATCCATTTTTTTAAATTACTGTAAGAATCCACAGTGGTAGGACATTTGAAGCTTCAGTTCATTAAACTTTGTGTGCCACCCACAGGTGCCAGTCTGTATATATAGTACCAAGAAAGAAAAGGCTTTGGATAGCCATTTGATTTTTACTGAGGTGTGAAATCAAGAAACAGAATTTGTAACACTTTCTTTTCAGTATAGCACTCATCATTCCCAGTATGCTTTAATTGTTTGGCTCCAAACAGATCATTACCAGACAGATGGCATCAAAAGGACAGAACAGCAGTAAATGAATAAAAAAGCTGAAAGGCTTCAGGGTCCAATTTGTGAAAGAAGTGAAAAGGTCATACAGTAATTTTACTACGTCCAGTTGTTTCGGTTGTGAAGTTCAAGCATGTTTTCAATCTCTTCCATTTTACAGTGGCTACTACCTATGTTTGTGAGCCCTCATGTCTCCTGGAGCCCTCATCCTTAACCCATCCTCCCTTCTGATGCATCCTCTCCTGAATATCCACAATCCTCCTCTCATGCATAAACACTTTGACCAACTCTGTTTCCTAAGCCACTTGCTCTATGAAATCCTGGCAGAAAACTAGCTTTTGTCATTTCACTTCCAAAAACTGGGGGAGGGAAGGGAGATAACATGTAGAATCCACATGTTTTTCTCCTTTCGTAAACTATTTTGTCCTTCCTCTACCTGGTCCCAGCTTTTTCTGGGAACTGAATTAACTCATGGATGCTCTTTGGAGAAATCTGTGGGAAAGTTTTTCCCTAAAGGGGATACTAAGGACCTCTGGATATCTTCCTTTATGTGTGGCTGCTTATGAGGTGCTTGCAAAATATGGGGACCAGTATGTCTAAAAGGAAGAGAAGAACGTCTGGAAGTTTGTAATGAAGGAATGAGAAGAATTGTTTGGTACTAATAGCCTGTGTGTTTGATTGTATAACTGCATCTCTATGGAAATGAAAATAGCTGCTGCTATAGCTGGATCAGATGATGTTCTTGAGAAGAATACTACCAGGAAAGCAGGTTTTCACAGGATGATTTGACAGAATATTCTTCGTATCTATTTTTTTAATTCTTTCTGGTCTATTTAGCAGGATGATGGTTTTGCTTTTTTTTGCAGGTATCATACAGGCTTTTTGAAGACATGGGGCTGTTTGAAACCTTTAAAATTCCGGTGAGGGAGTTTATGAACTACTTTCATGCCTTGGAATGTGGATACCGAGACATACCTTGTAAGTAAAAATTCCCAACAGATAATGGTGTTTCCTCAAAGTTTGAGGTATTATCCACATACTTTTTTATTGAAGCCTTTCTTCTTTCTAGTTACAGCAGCTACTTTCTCTTTCAAGAGCTGTCTTTTTCTTTCCTTAACATAACCTATGTCTTGAATCCTATATCCTTAACTTCTGAGGATATATTGCTCACAGTTAACACACCAAACTGTTTCAGAAGGCAGTGGTGCGAAGTCTAAATAAAACGAATATCAAAAAATGGTTACTGAAATGCTCAATAGCAATAGCTCACTGTACTCAGTGCATGAAAGCATACATGCTTATACGTGCTTTCTTGTGCACTGTGGGAAGAATATTTCTCCTGATTTTTTTCTGCCACATCACATAGATAGCTTTGTAGTCAGAGGCTGGTGTGGCATCCCAGCCTCACGTAGCTTTTTTTCATTGCATTTAATGTTTTGTGCTGTTTAATAATAATCCATGACAAATTCTATGCAAGCCTGAAAACATGTAAAACTACTAGAGGTACAAAGAGCTGTTTCCTGATGATGTGCCTATTCCTGATGATGTGAGTATGCCCCGCTACCCCAAATGGGATTTGTTGAAATATTTCCTCTTTGAGAGACTTGGATTTGGTAGACACTAGCAGTGCTGTGCTTCCAACCAAAGGAAACAGGCTTTGTAAAGCAGGATAAAAATGCCACAGAGATGAGTGCATCCTGTTAGACTTCTGTGACTACAGTTAGGCTGGTATTTTACAGTGTGAATCTTTTATTCACTGAAAAACCTGGTTTCAGTCATCCCAGAAATATTTACTAATTCAAATCAAATTTACCAAACTGCTTCAACTGCAAAGGACTTTATTTTTTTTCTTTCAGGAGAAGAGAGGGTTATATTACCCCTTTTAACTGGCATATAACCCATGTGTTGAGGAATATGGGACACCCTGTTTCCGTGTTCTCCCATCTCTCGGAAAAATTTCTGAAATATTGGCTTAATAAGTCATATTATCTCTGCCTCTCTCTCTCTCAAAATAGTTAAATACAAATTGGAACAGCTACGGTGGGAGGGATTGAAGGAAAACTACCTCAAAATGCCCTCCAGCCAGGTGGTTTGGACTCTCTTCAGGGAGAATGAGAGACCCAATTTCAAATCCTCCCTTGTGTTTGAATCTGAGCAGGGATTTGTAGTACCAGATTGTAGCCTGAGGGCTTATAGGTGGATGTCCCACAGTCTGTCCTTCTAGAGCTGTTCTGCTTTGTTTAACACTTAACTATTCATAGAGTCTCAGGAATTTTTGTGAATCTAGCCCTTCATTTCCTTGGCTTTTCTTACAAATGTTTCATTTTAGTCAAGTGGAATATTTTGTCTAATACAAAATTAAATTTCCTTCCAGTTTTTCATTTATGTGAAGGGGTAAATAACCAAAACAAATTGTTGGGACTGCACCAGTTTTTTCTTCTAGTTGCTGCACTGAAAAATCAATTATTCACACAAAACTAATTGTGACTATCCCAGCTGGATTGAATTAGTAAAGATTTCATAGGAGACTCATCCAGCCCTTACCCTGGCAAAAAGCATCAGACCCTTATGCATGGCCATCCTCTAGGTTTTGCATGAGGAGATTACTTTCTCAGCAGAGATGTTTTCAGTACTTAGAGAAAGGCAGGGGGAGAGGAGATTCCGTGCTTATTTTACTTTCTTCTTTCAAATAATATCCATTCCTATGCTGCTTACTGTTCTGCTGTTAAGCTAATGGTTACAAACAAGTATTATAGGAAGTAGACTGCAGGGTCAGCAAGATGGCCAAGACCTTCTCTGCCAGGGCCTTGGATATCCGGGCCGGCTGCTGCTGCTGCACCAACGGCAGGACTTAGAAACGTGGGATCACCAGCACTGCTTCAGAGGGGGCAAGTGGCTGTTCCCAGGAGACACAGTCCTTACCCATCCCCTAGCAGCGGCAAGTGTGCAAATCTGGCTCTCTAGGGTGCTTTCTCCATCCCAGCTCTTCAGATTAGCAGACTTGTGTTTAGCTAGTCTCTGTAGAAGATACCTGTGCTCTGCCCAAAATTAGCCTGAATCACAGGCTGAAACCTGTGCCCTTCAGTGATTTTACCCAAGATGTAAGCATTCATCCTGGTGCAGCAAAGCGATGTCCCTCTTTCAGCATCATGCTTGCTCTTGCCAGTGTATGTCTGGATGATGCTTTGTGCTGAACTAGTTTGGGATTGCTGTCCAGTCAGTTGTGTTGATTGTGGGATRACTTACCTGGCCTTGAGGCATTTGGTGGGAAGAGCCTTGAAGGGATTTTTACCCCTCATTTCTGCAAAGAGAGCTTGTAGTAAGCCACATTACAGGAGCCAGGACCTAAACTCTTATCTCTGGCCGGAAAGCTCCAGAAAGAACCTGGTTTAACTGTGCAGGGTGCACATATCCCGAGTTTGATTTTGCAGTATGTCCACTAGCACAGCAGCTGAATTTGCTCACATAGAGTAAGGTAAGTGTTACCTGCCTTGTTTTTATAAGCTGAATGAAATATGGTTACTGAAGTGGATGGTTTTTTTCCATTGATTTTATTTGAACCAGAGGTTAACAGTGGATGTTTACCCCATGGCATTCAACTAGCAAAAGACAAGCACTGGAGTGAGGGAATGGAACTGGCAGCATTGATCAGATTCCTTGTTTCTTTGCAATATTTCCTATACTGCGTATTTTGCTGCTTCTCTGCTGTTTTTCTCTTTCTTGACTGGGGTAAGACATATTGTTGAACTTGCTTTCATCTTATTAATAAATGGAAAGCTGAGCACTTGCTTGTGATGGTGTTTGATTTATATCTGCTCAATTGACTGCCATGTAGTACCCACTAGATGGTGCTGATTTCCCTCTGTCAGAAATATCTTTAATGTTTGGTCATTTGCTTTGTATCGCAGATCACAACAGAATCCATGCAACTGATGTTCTACATGCTGTTTGGTACCTTACTACTCAGCCCATCCCAGGACTCCCAACTGTGATTAATGATCATGGGTCAGCAAGCGATTCAGGTATATTTAAATGTGCAAATGCCTCTGTTGTATTTTTAAACCTTTTGTCATGAAATTTGCTGGAAGAAAGCCAATAATGGAGGGTTATGTGCAGTAGCTGTTGTTATGAAGACTTTTAAATTCAGTAGCATGTTGCATGTCTGTATAACTGAAGAGAATGGAATTGTTCCTCCGAAGCCTAAGAATTCACATTTTAAAATGTGTGGGTGCAAGTCTCTTGCCTTTGTGGTCACCCCTAATAGCTGGTGTTTACTCTCATTTGCTTTTTACAATACCTTTTCTTCTAAGAAGCTATATTAGTGGTGCTTTGTAACACTGCTCCAGAAGTAGTGTGGACTCTCAGATTTTCAAACCCTGCATTGTTTTACTATTACAAAACCACTTAGGATGTGCGGAGAATGGCATGCACATCCAGGTGCTTGGCAATGTTGTGAAGAGTTCCTTTGCCATTCCTTACTGTCTCTGAACTGAGAGGCTTATCACTTTGCAGCTTGCGACTAGTTTGATAGACGAACTTGTCCACTGTTTTATGATTGCTCCATATAGGAAACTCTTCTTGTTGTACCTTGCTATTTATTCCCCCAGAGTGAGCTGTAGCAACTAGAGGGCCTGTCTATTTTGTGGGCGTTCTGAGGGAGTTATTGAAAAAGCAAGATTTTGTTCCACAGAGAGCATTTCTCCTGCTTTTTCAGTGGTGTTTGTGTGGCATATGCATATAATTTGTGAAACACTTAGGAATGTTTTGGTGGAAAAGGGTTTTATTGCTGGGAAATTTTGTCAATGATTATATCAAGGTTTGTTGGAAGCTTGTGAGGTGAGGTGAGATGGGCTGAGTGAAGGGAGTTGAGTTTTGGTTTAGTTTGGTATATGTTACTTGAAAGACACTTGTTCACTTGCATGCAAGATCCATTCAAGCAGATTAAACTTGCAACACATCTCTGTGTCTGCCTCTGACAGGGGCAAGTTCGAGTTGGTTCAAAAAGAGGCTGTTAAGAGGATTATTAGCAAAGATGCAAAGCCTAGACCTTTGGGTTGGAAAGCATGCACCTGTACCAATTGAATTAATAAATGCTAATCCATAATGCTGACTGTTAGTGTATCATAGACTAATCTATATGGTGGAGCAATTAGGGGAAGGAGTGGGAAGATTGAGTGATCCACAAAGCTCCAGCATGGCCATCGATTCATGGCTTATTGTCAGTAGCTGATAAAACTTAAGTAGTTTGAGAACAGGCACTGCTGGATGGGTGGAAGATCCCCAGTAGGATCTGAGGTTGTTCCTTTCCAATTGCATGCAGTATTGTACTGGAATATGTGCACAGTATCAGAAGGCATTCATTCAGGTCAGGATGTGTTTGCTCTTTGGTTGTGTATTCTAAATTAACCCCACCTCTTCCTGCTTTGCTGCTCCTACCTGTTTTGGTAAGTCACTGAAAAAGTGGTAAGGAATTTTTCTACTAATTTAATTATTTCTGCTCAGATTCTGACAGTGGGATCACTCACGGCCATATGGGCTATGTGTTTTCGAAGACATACATGCCTACAGATGACAGTTATGGATGCCTAGCTGGCAACATCCCTGCCCTCGAGTTGATGGCTCTTTATGTCGCTGCAGCCATGCATGATTATGATCATCCAGGAAGAACCAATGCCTTTTTGGTAGCAACGAGTGCTCCTCAGGTAAATAAATCTTGGGCGATGTTCCTGTTAAGTTTGGAAAGTCTTTGATAACAGCTTCTCACTGCCAATGTTTCCTGTGGTTTGCCTGAGGCAGAGCTAAGAGGTGTTCTACCAAGTATTGTGAAGCAGCATATTAAAGTGACAGAAAATAATCACTTAACTTGGGAATTACTGGTTAAGAGTTTCCTTACACACCCTTACCACCCTCAGTTATTGTTAGTATTAAGAAAGGTATTGATAAAATGTCATAGTGAATAAAAAACTAATGTTCTGCTGACTGATCTGGAATCCTTAACTGTTTGTGAAATAAGGGAAGAATTGTTCTGCCCAGCAAGGCCCAGAAAGTTAAAAATAAAAAGAACACCTATACAGTTGACAATGCACCATGCAAATGAGTTTGCACATGGTCTTAACATATTTTCTGTTGTTCCTACAGCAAATGAGCAGCTGCAGTCTTTTATGAATATATCTTTACATATGCCTCTATAGAGAAAAAAGTAATCTCCGTTTTATAAATGGAGAACTGATGCTTACCTAAGATTACACAGAAATTGCTGCCAATGCTGGCAGCTGAACTTAGCAATTCTGAGTCATTGTTTATTGGCTTAATTATGAGATCATCTTTCCTTATCTTACACAGCTGACTTGCCTGCCTTCAGCATACTGTATTGAAAAACATTTCTATGCACAAGGAAAGAAAAAACATGATTTAACGGGGAGAAGTTGGGTAGGGATGCAGAATACCCAAATTTACCCCCCAGTTTGGACCCAGACTTCTCTCTCTCCAAGAGCAAGTAACCTGACCTTGCTCTGCCTCAGTTTCTACCTAGAAAGTGACAGCAATACTTCTAAACCTTGCAACATTTTTGTGGGATTGAGAACCCAGATACTCTGGCTAGGTAAATAGACAGAAAACATATTCTGTCCTTAAATCTATTTTAAGAAATAAGTACTATGGCTTTGCAGTTGCAAAAGTCAGCAAGGGAAGTTAGATGATTAGCTGTAATATATTACCCAAGTTTGAAAATTAATTAATGGACAGTCTTTACATTTTTCTTGCATTTCTTTTAAATTTGGTATCACCTGAAATTTGCAAAACTTGTTTTCAGCATCTGATTTCTTTGCTATTTTTTCACCACAAGTAGTATCAACTTTCAGTAATGTTAAAGTGCTGCTGAACTAAAGACCTGCCTTCAGGAATGGGGCCCAGGTAGCAGAATATATCTGTCTCAGATGTTTACTGTGCAGTTAGGCAAGATGGACTATACAGCTGAGCTGCTTCAGCAACCTAGTCTCTGGGATAAAAAATAGTGATGTCTCTAGATGACCGAAAAAAAAAGTTAATTGAAGAGAAAAGTAATGAAGAAAGTCTTACCACTTGAATGTGTAGGTATATATTTGTATAAAAACTTACAAAATTTTTATCTATTTTACATAGAAACATATTTCCAAAAACATTTCTTTCCATCAATCAAATAGTCAAGAGACTGAATGGTGCTGGTGTGGAAAGATTTCCTGGATTGTTATTGTCCCCTCAAATCCATTTTCTAGGTATTTCTTTAATGCAGTTTCTAAAAGAAAGTTCCATCATTATCAGAGTTATGCCTCTTGGCTTGTTAAAGATTTAACCAATTTTGGATTTTAGTGTTGAGAAATCTGTCAGGTTGAGCATATGTTGACAGATTGAGTGTATTAAAAAACCTTCAGACTTCAGGGTTTTTCACTCCAGAGAAATTCACAGAGAATTCAGAGAATTTCCCTTGTTTCTGTGTTTGGAATCAATCTGTTATGGATAGAATTACCAGATACAAACCAAACACAGTGCCTGTTACTAATGAGATTAGTTCTAAGAAACAGTGAAGTGCTACATTTTGTAATACTGATTATATTACACATATACGTAAAACACACCTAAATTGTATTAGCCATTCACCTGTAGGCAGAAACAGATTAATTTATTGTCATATAATGCAGTTCAGTCATATGATACAAACTTCTGCTGTTAGTCCTGCCAAAATCACATCTTAAAACCTGGGTAAATATTAAAAATAAAAATAAAAATAAAAATAAATGAACCTCTCTCATCCATTATCCCCATGTCATTCTTATTTCTACGTTGCAATATTTTCTTTGTTAAGAGGTTTCTTAGCTTTTAATTGTGTACGTTGCTTTCACAGGCTGTGCTGTACAATGACCGCTCTGTTTTGGAAAACCACCATGCAGCTGCTGCCTGGAACCTGTTCATGTCCCGGCCAGAGTACAACTTCTTAGTCAACCTCGACCACGTGGAATTCAAGCATTTCCGCTTCCTTGTCATTGAGGCAATTTTGGCTACTGACCTTAAGAAACACTTTGATTTCGTTGCCAGATTCAATGCCAAGGTAAAAAGATTGGTTCGGGTTTCTGGTGAATGGTCAGAAAAGTTTGCAGGGCTTGGTAGTATCACAGTGAAAAGACTGAAAAAGCTGCTGTGTTGCTGTTTCCCCCGAATGTACGTTCTGCTGCTGTGAAACGTTCTGTTTAATATTAATCTGGCACTTTTGTTTTTACTGGTTACTTATTTAAACTTAGTGGAACATATATATTATATATATTTAGTTTTTTCAGGCACTGGTTTAAGACAGGATCTGCTGTCCTGTTGATAACATACAAAATGAGACAGATGTGGGAACAGACAGGCACTATCATTCCTACATGCTGTAGAGCTTCTCTGTCTGCTGCCCATGAGCTCAACTGCATCAGAACAGAAGGGACCGAGTAGAGAAAAGCTRATGTTACTGGGAGGAGGAACTAGACAGACAAAATTGGTCTGCTTGTTCTTTCAGAAGGCCATCAGAGTAAAAACCCTGTTGTGTGAAAATTGCAACTTTCATGGTGATTTCAGTAGTCAGCTGCCTTTTTTACCTGGCACCACAAGGTTACATAGGAAGCTGTGTTACCAAGCTTCCATAATGTCTAATTATTTACTGTATATTTTATCAATCTAATCCTACTGTTGTATTAGAAAAGCACAGAAATTGTAACAATTTTGAAATGCGAATTTCAAATGCAATGGAAGGATGATCTTTCTGTCCCACTTGGTTTCAAACTGGTAACCCTATGAGAAAAGTCACTCTCTTTGTCATGCTGTAAGGAGCTGTAAAGAAAGGCCTTAAATTATGGTCCAGAGTAGACAGAGCACTGATCTGTAGATCTGTAAAGGTTTGAGCACCCCTGCTAGTCGTGTCTCCAAACCTCCTGCTGATACCAGAGTGGTTTCTTTAGGTCTTAATTTGAAACTCGGAGACCATTTTCATCCCACCTAATTTCTTCTCAAAGCATTAAGCGTATTGGCAGATTCTCACCCATCAGGGCTACAATGACAATAAAACACAGTGAATTTAAGCTGTTTGAAGCCTTTGGATTTGACAGCTTCAATCAAAACCTTCCCTTCTGTGAGCTTCAGTAAGCAATGAAAAAAGACAAGCTAAACCAGTGATTGCAGTGGCTTTGTCACAGAGACAAACTGTCTTAACTGTGGAAATGGACAAGCTGGATCAGCTGTAAATACAAAGTACTAGGCATAAATTGGGGATGCTGAAAATTAAATTTGGCTTAAGTCTCTCAGGCTGGAAGACGATAGGTGTAACCACACCAAGGTGATATCTGAGACGCTGCAGATAATTAGGAGTACAGTCTGATGTATCATGTCCTGCTAGATCACTATAGATCTGTAATGAATGCTGTTAACTTCCTTCTCTCTCCTGATTGCTTGAATACTCATACACCAAATAAAAAGTGGAGGAGATGGTGAAAATACTAACCTGTGTTTGTTGCTGAGCCTGGCTTTCCCTGAGTAATCACCATCTTAAAAGGAAATTATGTATGTTTGGTTAGCAAAACTGCTTTTGGAGTGGTCTCAGAGAGCATACCTGACGTGTTTGTTTCTGGGTGGAGATGCTGCAACACTGATAAAATTAGCTCTAAATGATCRTGTTATTGATTGAGTTGCTGACTTGTAGTTTAGTGTATTGAAGCAACAGTTGGAGAGATCCTTCTCTACAGCAGGCAATGCAAACACATGTCACGTAAGCATCGTCTCACCAGAAAAGCTTGCAGTCTGGAAAGTACCACCAAGGAATAACGAAGGAAGTTTTATCTAGTCATAGCACAACATCTTTTTCAACTTTTGCATACTTGATGCTCAAGGCTGTGGTCCAAGGAGGGATTTGAATTTCAAAGATTAATTAGACAGTGAAAGACAGCCCCTCTTACACTAAGGGATGTTCTAAGAGAAAAGGCTGAGAATGGAAAGTGTGACTAACAGCAGTAAAGACTGATATCACTGACCACTTGGAACTAAGGTCATTGAATCCTGGCACTGCCCTGTGAAGGGAGTAGCAGCCTGGTAGAAATGTGCAATCTGCAAAATTAAGAATTACAGAATTTTAAAAGTGACCTTTTAAGACTGGGGTGTTGTTCATCTGTTGCTGCTTATCTTATATCTGTGGGCTTAGTAGATCATAAGCTCTGCTCCTGGATCTTCTGGGATTGTTGGAGGACTCCTGGGAACTCTCTGAGGGTAGTGGAGCCTGCTGCTGCCGGGAAAAGGTAGCTATAGGAAGATGTGACTTCTAGCAAGCTCTGGCAGCTTCTGATGAGCTCTGTTGATCAGCTAGTCCTAATCAAAGGGTGCTTTGAGCTTTTGTTCCAGTTGACTCTTAGGGAAGGCCAATCAACCTTTCAGCAGGTACTAAGGAGAGACCTATATAACTTCTGGGTGCAGCAATAGAGGTGGCCGACAGATGCAGCACTTGGTACAGGTGGGGGCTAGAGAGGACAGTGTCCCCATGCTCAGCAATGGTGGTGACATACCACAGGGCACGATCTCCAGCACCCACCAGAGCAACGGTCCATGTATCACCAGAAGCCTCGACCCAGAGTGAGCTCCAGAGGGAGGGCACAGCCCTGCAGGTCTGGAGCTGCAGGGAGGGCCTGGTGCCTCTTGCTGAGGCTGGGACGGAGGGAGATGGTCTCCTTGCCTGCAGGAGATATGTGCTGGTGGAGGATCTGTGTCAGTAAGTGAAGGAGCAGCAGGAGGAGGGCAGCAGACTGCAGCATCAGAGATGATGAAAAGGGGATTGGCTGGATCTTCTCAGAGACCCTGCAGGTACAAGAGGAATCTCGACCCCCAGCTGTACCAAAGAAGGGGCAGCAGAGTCTGTGCTTCTGGGATTGAGGAATGGAGTCTCCCATGATGGTGAAGGCTGGAAGCTTGTGACTTCTGGCACCAGGAGGACAGCTAATGCTTCACATGCGGTTCTGTACCTACAGAGCATGTTCAGTGCCTTGGCAGCAGACAAGGGGCTGGAAACTCCCATCAGATGAAGCATCTGTGCTGGTTGAGCCTGAGCCACACAGCAGCAGCAGGAGGAAGCAGCGAGTGGTAGCAGTGAGACACTCCCTGCACATTTTATTGGGGGAGTAATGGGAAGTGTGGGAAGAACAGAGAGAAGGAAAATAAATAGAGAGTCCCTTCAGACATACTGTGCTCAAATGGGGAAATAAGCTTGTTAACATCTATCTTCATGCTCTGTAATTAAATCAGCATGGCATTTGCTGATAATTTATCTTCGCAGGCAAATAAGGTAGTAACTTCTTGGAAAATGGTATAGAAAGCTTGCATTTGTTTGTTTTCCTGATAATGCTTTCAAACAGGTGCAGTATTTGCTAAATATCATTTTCTCATAATTTACCTCAATGCTCCTTATTTTCACTTATTTTTCTTTTTCTGGATTGATCTACAGATAATTGCAAATTTCAACCTTGAGATAGCTCACCTGCTTACATCTGTGATTTTTGTTAAGTACCTAAATATACTGTAAGATATCCCAGGGCAGAATTTCCTCTGTGGATACGTTCTTTTACCCAGGATAGCTGTCATGGTTTTCCCCTTTCTTTCTGCTAGGTGAACGATGATGTTGGAATTGACTGGACTAATGAGAACGACCGCTTGCTGGTTTGCCAAATGTGCATCAAATTGGCTGACATCAATGGGCCTGCAAAATGCAAAGATTTGCATCTGCAGTGGACAGAAGGCATTGTCAATGAGTTTTATGAACAGGTAAATAAATATATGTCCAAGGTGGTATTTTCTGGTTCCTGGTTTGCCTGTGCAATACAATTCTTGAGTGTGCTAGTGTTAGTGATGCGTGAAAATCACAGAGAATAGGGCTGAAAAGGACAACTAGAGTTCAACTAGTCCATCCTTTTGCTGATCAGCTGTATCATGGCTGTGTTGGACTGAAGCTTCTGATGTGTCTGTAAAGACCTCCCGTGATGGGGTTCCTACGGCCTTCTGCAGGCATCACTGTTCCAGTCTGGCACTATCTTTACCATGGTTATGAAGAACAGGTTGTTCCGTTCCTCATTTTTCTGTTGGTATGTCATCATGTCTGCCTTTCAGTCTTCTGTAGTGTAAACCATCTTTTTATCCTTCCTTGTATGTCATGTTTTCCAGACATCTGGTAATTCTCATTGCTCTCCTGTGCAGTGACTCTAGGTGGCTCACGGTTTTATTGACATGTGGTCTCCAAAACTGGACAGAACATCCTCTTTGAGATTATCAGAACAGACCAGAATTGATTTAGCTTCCCTATGGGCCATGCTCCCATTCAGCACACAAAACCGTTATGTACTGAGCACCACAGTTTATCACAAAATGATCATGATCTGTTCCTTACACCTTGATTCTAACTCATACTTTATTTTTTAAGACTATACTTTCAGCTTTCTGAAGGTTTATCAGTAGATCTGCACTAATTGTGCAAGGTTCAGCTGATGGTAGCGCGAGGGAAGAGAACAGCCATAGAATGATTTGCAAAGACCTGGGAATATGGCCAGCCTCTGGTGCTCTCTTGCCAGGTATAAAGGAACCCTTAATTAAACCTTTCTTGTTAGAACCTATTTAGCACTGCTGAATGTAAGGGACAGGGCCGTTCCTATACTATTCCTCTGTTTCCTGAGTGGGAAGGGCTTTTGAACTCCATGTCCTGTCTTTTCAAGAGGAAGCTAGCAGGCTAAATCACTGACCCAGAAACCCCACAGTCTTCTTGGGAAGGCTAGACAGTACCTTGAAGTTGCAAGCTAATCCCTGTAGGTATTCATGATGATCATAGCTTATGTGGGTGCCAATGCATGCAAACAAAATCTGCTAATCAGGTATGTGATATGACTCTCCTTGGATCCAACGTAACTAATATCAGAGGACAGTATGCGCTCCCGTACATTGATATCATCAAAGTATCTGACAGTGAACTCTGAATCAAGCTTGGGAGGAAAATAGTGGTGTTATCTATCCACTATCTATCTGTCTATTCCACAGTAAGAATCTGTTTTGGGGGGGCATTATTCTCCATCAGTAAGAAAGGTGTGCTATTAAATGTTTTCATGCTCTTGGAAGCTGCTGTAAAATACTGTTGGGGATGATCTTTCTCGTAATCCTGTAAGTAAAAAATAAATAAATTTGAGATTTATCTTCTCTGCAAATTCTGATTCAGAATAGTGCATTTGCTATCCTTATTAATGGCATTCCTTTTGGCATGGGAATTATGTACAAATGTGTTTGAACTCTTGGCTTGCGACTTCCAAGAGATTGGGTAGTTAGTATAAAATATTAGGGATTTCTTTCAATGCAAGACGTGTTCACTGTATTGAGAAATCAGTATGTCCTCATGGGTTTCCTGTTCTATTTTTTTGTGTGACATATTGCCATACTGACAGGATCTGAAACAGAGAACATTTTCTTCCTAGGACTTCCAGCATTAAGGACAATAAGCTATATTCTTAACTGATTAAGCCTAGGTGAAAATCTGATTTTTCCGTAATATAAAATGCTATGAGAGGTTTATCAGATCATCTTCACCATGCTTTTGATCATAGAATTCTTTTCTGAGTAGAGAAAGATATTCCTTTCTCATTTCTAAAAAAGGAAAATTTTATGGGAAGTATGAATTTCCCCAGAATTTTTGTTATCAAAATAGCATACATATGTACCTTCAATCTATGCTGTGAAAATAATATCTTTGTTGAATTTCCTTTAATAAACACCTATTCCTTTGAAGAATTTAACTCCGGTATAAATAACAGCCCTTATTAAAAACATATAGCATATTAACATTCAAAATCCTGTGCCATATTGTTACAGTATGTATCCCTTTTTTCCTCCATGTGCTCAGCATCCTTATTTGAAGACAGGCTATTAGGCATATATTTAAAAGAATCAAAAAATGTACTGCAAAATGTTTCGCATAATAAATCACTTTTAACTGAACATGAAAAAAGAACTTATAAACATTTTAATAGTCAACTTTCTTCCCTCTACTGACAACTCGCAACCATGAAACCTCAAATATGTTACTGTGACAAAGAGAGAGCTGCCATCTTTTCTTAATTGCTTGCTATCTCAAGAATGGATGGCACGTTTCAGGGTTTTGTAAACACTGATATTCWCATATGATGATTGAGCAATATATTTTTGGGTAGATTACTATAAAAATAAGAAAACACAAGGAAGTGAGACACTTGTGGTACGTGCTTCAAAATTTACCTCTTATTTTTTGTGCTTCCCAGATATCAACAGGATGTTGACTCAGATACATTATCCATGATTTTTGGAAAATCTAGGTCATGGAAACTGAGAATGACTGTGCAAATTCTAATCTGCGTTCTCAAATACGGTTCTCTACATTGCATTAACACATTCATTTTCATAACCATCTTGAGTTTTGATTTTTTTACTTGGGGAAGAGGGCATCCAGTCTTAACATGTCTAGTCCTCTGAAAACTCCACTGATATCACTAGACCTTTGCTTTGATAGGGATGAATAAGAACATCAAAATTCATTCTTCATGAAAGCTTAACCTTCTTTTCAATCATAAGAGGAGGGAGAGAAGAGTCTTCCTGTAGTAGGAAGATGCCCCCTTATGCCCCTAAGAAAAGGTAGCAAAGAGGTTTGTGGGAAGATTTTCTGCTTCTGAATTACCCTTGCTTTGATGAATCATTGCAGTTTTCCTAGGAAACAGATAAATAGATATGACCCAAAGCCAAGGAGAGTTCTCTTTGTTATTATGTATTGTAAGGACAAAATTCATAAGAAAAATGGTTCAGTGAGATAGCTCTTGCTCAGAACAGTTCAGTTTTGTCCCCTGCAAATAGATGTCAGATTACAAGGAGAATGAGCTAACAGTCACAAAATCTGAAGTTACTTTTGTAAACAATGTGGAGAAAGAAAACATTTGTTTTCAGACTTCCACAATTACAGTGTAAAATACAGGCAGGGAGGTAGGCATCATTTTGCATTAAATTCTTGATATTGGTAGCAGGTCCTCCTAGAAGAAAAGAACTGTAACTTCGATTAGTAAATTAATGTGATTGCTGAAATAGCACTGTAGTAACGGCACACTGGCATGCTATAGAAGTGTCATTATAGTTAAATTATTTTTCTTTCATCATTTTTAATTGGTTTGATGTGCTAATTACTCCTTTTAGTGACATGGCTTTGTTTCATTACTTCAGAGAAATTACTGCTATTTTTCATCTCCAGGGTGATGAAGAGGCTAGCCTTGGCCTGCCTATCAGTCCTTTCATGGATCGCTCTGCTCCTCAGTTGGCACATCTCCAGGAATCTTTCGTTACTCACATTGTGGGACCACTATGTAATTCCTATGACTCAGCGGGGCTGATGCCAGGAAAGTGGGTAGAAGATAGTGATGAATCAGGAGACACTGATGAGCATGAAGAGGAAGAAGCAGCAGAAATGGAAACTTGTGAAAATGCTGAATCCAGTAAGTTGCTTGTGTTTCTGTTTTTCAACAGAATAAGTGTCATATTCTGACCAAAAATGAAGCAGTCTTACTGTAAGAGCACTGAGACTGTGAACTGGTCAGGTTCAACATGGGCCTCTCCAAAGTTAGAGTGGCTCAGTGCTGTCCTCAGTGAGGTCAGCTTGTAGCCAGTCACCTTGGCARTGGAGAAGTTCCGTGGTTCAGGACCAATACATGTTGCTGTTGACTATCTAATACTTATTTATGCCTTCAGCTGAGGTTTCTGGTGGTGGATTGCCTTTCTGTGCATAAGAGCATTTTAGATTGTTTCAGCACTGATGTTAGTAGACTGAATCTATTTTTTCTACTTGAAGAAGGAAGGGTGGAAGAAGAATTTTCAAGGAAAGGACTCGTTTCCATGAGTTAGCATGATGCAAAGTAGTAGTACAATGAGGGTCAGGGAAATGATGTTTTTTAACAGCAGGAGTATTTTAATGCAGATCTTTCCCGGGTAGTGTGCAGGGAGGGGAGGGCAGAGAAGGGTACTGTGCACTGCGGTATTGTGTGCTGGGAGCTGTGTCCCAGCTGGTAGTCTCCCTGCCTCTCCTTCAGGAGGGCGACAGTGTCAATGTTTGCCATGCTGAGAGGAAGACTTTGTACCTCGCAAGAAGATCTCAGAAGCTTGTTGGAAATTATTTTTAAGAGAAAAGGCTGCGATTGTAGGCCTGTTTCTTTTACTAGTTTAATCCTGCATGTATTACCATTCCATTTCTTTTTTGTTGCTCCTTCCTTTGAATTTCCTTTTACTCTTGTTCTTCTGTTTCCTTCCTCCAGGTCAGCTTTCTCTCCCTCCCCTATATCTAATCCTTCTAAAAATCACCAGCCTTCAATGCACTGCTAAATACACAGTAGCTAATACACAGCCTTTTATCTAACAGCATTACGTTTTCTATTCTCCCCCCCCCCCCCCCCTTCCCATGCCCCACTGAGTATTGTCATCCTCATTTTCTGTTGGGGAAGCTGAGAAGTGGAAAGATTTTATGGTGCACTGAACATAGGTAATAAATCAGATTGGGGCCTGGAATTAAAATCTATGTCTCTCAATTTGCAGGGCTGGCCTCTTATCTCTAGTAAGATCAAGGGATATTTACTTTGTATTTAAGAAATCATTCTTCTTGTTCATAAAAACACACACATACACACACACACACACACACTTATTTAGATTTGTCAGGTTCATGCGTGCAAAAAAAGCTGGTGAGAACAGCAAATGTTAAATAATATAGCACACAAAGGTTTATTTTAGCAGCTCCTGGTCTACCAACTTTCCAGGATCATCTCTGTAATAGGAGGCAGAACCATGTTTCTGCAGCAATTGACATTTATGCAATTGCTTACCTGAGGGAATGCTTATGCAGTTAGTAACCAACATGCATCCCAAAGCATTGGACTTGATATTGCTCTACGGAAAAGAAAGATATTTATATGATGAAAGTGTTCTCATTTATCCATTCTAGTGTCTCACCTTATTTTGAAATACTGATAGTCTCTGTTCACCTCAGTTCTATATTCACTTATTTTCTGTGTTGCTAGTAGTCAAGTCAAAAAATTCTTCTCTCAAGTTCAGAGCACAGTGCACTATTAACATTTGCCACACTGAAAATAGACCATTTTTATTAGTCTCTTCCTATTTTCTGCACCACTTTCTAATCCATGGCAGTATTTCACTGTTCAATCTAGTGCTCTCTGACATCTTTTCTTTTCAAAACCTTAGGAGTGATTATATCAAAAGTCTTGAAACATCCAAGCTAATTCTTCCTACTATTGTACCTTTCTACTTTCTGAATGCTCAAAGAATTTTCTGGAGATGCAGAGTTTTCCTTCATGTTGTTTTGCTGCATTCATCTGGGGATTTTATACTTACTATATTTTTAATTGTCAAATAAATCTCTTTTACTTAAACTGTAAAAAGTTCTTGGATTACTTGTACTATTTTTAAAGTGGAGAGAAAGAAAGGTGAGTATTTGTTTACTTCCTTCCTTTTTTCCCTCTCTTTTTGTAGTTGGTGTTAGTGAAACTTAGCAAAAAAATTTTAAACCTTCAAATTAGCTCCCTTACCCAAAGTGGGGTGTTCATCTTCTCTGGGGGGTGAAGTGTGAGCCCATCACACCAATACATTAAAACGTTTTCTTTTGACCCTCTAAATTCTCTGTGACTGGTATGTGGATCTGAATCAGGTAGCTATGGCATCTTTTGTGTGGACATAGGGGTCTTACAGTTTGTTAGAAGTTTATACCTATGATCAGCACAATTTTGGATGTTCTAAACATTCTCCATGAAAAAAAAACAAAAAACAGTAGCTTGAGATGTCTTCTGCTGCTTGGGGCAAATTAGTATCCATTTTTTCCAAGATACACAGATATTAAAAGTTGTCTAGATGTGGGTGAAGATCTTGGTGGAAATACCTTTCAGGCAGATACAAATATAGTTGCTGCAGAAAGCACTTCACATAGGTCCTGATAATTTGCTAGAGCAGCTGAGATTAAATTCAGAGTTAGAAAAACAGAATTTGGAAAATCCCACCAYGTTACCTGCCACAAGAACACTCGAGGTAGCTTAAAATCAATCCTTGTCATAATCATTTGCCATTAAACAGGAGCATGTAATTTCCCCAAAGCTCTACTGACAGGATGAGAGTTAAACAGGCTGAGCGATTCGGGCAAACTGTAGCACCACGGGCAAGGTGCGGGGTTGCTCGGGAAACCCGGGAGACAGCGTCCCGCTGCGGACTGGCAGCACGGGAGTCACTTATTAGTGCTAAACCTGAAGGGTGCCTGCAGGCAAGCAAGGGCTTGCTAATGAAGGATCGAGCTGGATTTGCTCTGCACTCAGTGAAAAGCTCTTTGTTCCCAGTTCAAGAGCTTCGAGGGCTAAACACTTTGGATCCTGACACYGGCATACTTTAGACAACCTGCAAATACTAATCCACGCAAATTTATTTGGTACAAAACATTCCTCTACGTCACCTTCTTTTTTAAAGAAATCAGCAGCAGTCTTTGAAAGGGTTATTATTTCAGCTCTGTAGGTGCCATTGCTGCTCTTAATGACTGCGGAAAATGTTCAAGCTTTGTAGTGATAAGGAGTTGAACAACCTGTGTTGGACAGACTAGACAGACACAAAAACAGACACTTCAGGGAGCAAAACACGTACAGTGCAGCTGTGCAAGGAGCCATGTGAAGGACCAGCAGCAAAASCATTTATAGAGTAACAGCAGGGAACTGATGCTTCGAAACCAGAGACGAGCAAACTCCCTGATAATATTTGGCTATACGACATCACTTCTGCAGTTATCCAGCTCAGATGTTGGAAAAATGTTATGCAAAGGCCTTAAGGTCATCTCCAGTGTGATGGCAGAGTGGTAAATCCCAGGCTTTGAGAGGGGACGTAGGAACAGGTTACCTCCTTTGCTTATTAATCCCTGCTTATTTGTTATCCAACAGTACTGGTCAGATCAGAGATGAAGTGTGGAGAAGACAAAACGGGATTTTTTTTTTTTCATTTAGTTTGCTTTCTAGAGCAGTGAGCAGGGATCCATTTGGAGGGGGGCTTAATGTGTGTGTTATGGAGTGGGTTGATCAGAGTCTTAAATACTTGATGGCAAGAGAGAGGGCAGGAAGGGCTCAGCAACATGCTTTTGTGCATAACCATTCAAGCGCTAGATGTGTCTGTAAGCTTCACAGTCATGAGCAGCATGCAAGCTATCATGGGACAAATCTGTGACTCAGACTGTGAGGGAAACTGGTTGACTTCCCCGGAGTCTGGAGGGACGTGGTTTCCTGTACTTTTCTTTAAGGTTGTTTAAGTCTGTGGCTTTAAAAATCTGTTGGAGCAGTTCCTATATGTCAGAATACATGCTCTCTGCTTCCTACACCTTCATTCCCTTTTCTTTCTTCCCTCAGAGAAAAGAGTACATTAATTTCTCGTGGTATCTTCCAGGAAAGAAGTTCAAGAGGAGGAAAATCTACTGTCAGATCACGCAGCACCTGCTTCAGAACCATAAAATGTGGAAGAAAGTGATTGAAGATGAGGAAAGGTTAGCTGGGACAGAGAAGGCAGGCGCAGAGCAAACCACACTGCACCCATCTTCAGAACAAATCCAGGCCATCAGGGAGGAGGAGGAGGAGAAAGGGAAGCCCAAACGGGAAGAAGAAAACACAGCTGTAGAACCGAACCAATGACAATATTTACAGCAGTATTTTAAGACAGATATTGACTCGTGCACAGACTCTTTCTCAAGCCAGCACAGCATTTAGACACAACACTGTAGAAGTATGGGATAATGCACCTACAGCTGTTTAATTTGTTTCTCTTTCCTTTTTATGGTGAGGTACATTGTTTAAACTCCTATCCTCAAGGAAGCTTTCACACTGCGACACCGGCTTTACAGACTTTCTTTAAAGAGATCGGGGAGGGTGGGGGGTGGAATTATATAAATATATATAGCCAGGGGTTATTGGCTGCGCACTTCAGCAAAATACATTTAATGATATATTATGGTCACTGAGATATTTACAGAAGGAAGTTATCTAAGGAAATGCTGCCTCTAAAGCACATTGACAGTTAACAGTAAGGTACCAGTTAAGTAGCTTTGGCTCTTAATGCTGAGGGATAAAAGGTCCAAGGCTTTATATGAATGCTGATATATCCTGCCAACATATAGGTGTGTGTGTGCCTGTGCAGAGGCGAGTGTTTGCGTGTGGATGTACTCTAATAGTAGCACAGTTAGAGTTTGGACTAGCTGTAGCACACGTCCTGCTTCATGGCGGCAAACAGAAGGCCTGAATTTTAGAAAATTTGTGCCCACAAGGAAATCGGAGCCCTTCATGAGGAGCCCCGCGTTCCCAGGAGCCCTCTGAGCCCCAGTCTGTGCTCCGGCTGCAGACAGCAGGCTTTCAGCAGGGGCCGCGGTAGCGTGGGCTCCTGGGAGGTCCCATCTGGCTGCAGGAGCTCCCCTTCCTCCTCCTCTTCCTCCTCCTCGGGCACTTTCCAGGCTGCTGGCAAAAGGGATGTGCCACGAAGCTTCTTTTCCAAAGAGGGTTAGGAGGGAGCATGGGGCACACCGTGCTGTTCCTCTTTAAAGGAAGGGGTCCTCTGTATGCGCTAGCGTGCGTGAATGGCTGTGTGGGGCATTGCATATGTTTGAGCAGGACAGAAAAGAGAGCAAATGTGTGCGCACGTTCGGGAACTAGAGGCACACTGCCATCTTTCTACCCTAACCTTATGCCTCCATGCCTCAGTGGCCAAATATATCATTTAAGAGTGAAGCTAAACTACCGTCTCTTGAAAGAGCAAAAGAAGGAGGGTTTGGGGATCATGCACTTCCTTCGAATAAAAGGCAAATTATGCATTAGCAAAAAGGTAGGGGGGAGAGGTGCCAGTCCTGTGCTGGCCGGACACTTGTATGTCTCAGCAGCTACTCACATGAGCTTCAGAGAACTTGGTTTTTCAGTGTGAGATGCTGGATGGGAGCAGTTTGTTGCTGGCATTCTGCTTAGAAGCAGCATATTTGATCCCACAAATATACTTACTTTTTTCTTTTTTCTTTCTTTTCTTTTTTTTAAGAGAAAGGAAAAGATTGGGCTTGTAGAAGAGCAGATCTTTTTGTTTTGTTCTGTTTGTTTGTTTTCTGTTGTTTATGCTGTGAGCCAAATGTCTATTTAAAAGGTTGAATATTCACTTTCAATATTTTATTTCACAATATTATATTTGTCAATGATTAGCTATCTAGATGTAAATATGGAGAAATTTTTATGGGTTCCTGTAGATAATGATATCTTTAAGAAAAAAAAAGAAAAAGAAAAAAAGGGAAAAGTTTTTTGTAAAGCTAATTTTTTAAAAAATAAATACAAAAAAAATTTTATAGAGTGTAGCCATTTCCAAGCCCAACACATAAGGTCTTGAGTAATCTGTATAGACCCTTCCGGGAAGCCACTGGTCTACAGGATCAAGGCTTTAACATATTAATGCTCTCTGGTACTGGCAGCACCAAAAAGTACCACACCAGTTACATAGTTTTGTTCCCCACCCCCCAAAAAAATTATATATAAAAAGTTAAAGCAATTATCTCTCCAGCATGAATTGATTATGTATGCTGTTTTATATTCTGACCCTGCAGCCCTTTCTCAAGAAAGGGTGTGAATAACAATGTTTGTGAAAGGAAGAGTTTGTAGGAAAAGTCCTGTTTGTATTAAAATTCTGACATTGCATCCATCGCTTCTTTGCCATTGTTATGCATTCGCAATATTTCATGGTCCTGTTGATACCTCCCAAGAACTGTCGGAAAACATTCTCTTATCGAAGCCAGTCAGCATATGTGTTATCACTTCAGGGTTTCTCTTTGCTTCGTATTTCTTTTAGAGTTAACCTTCGCTCCAAACCAGGATCTTTGTTTCTTAAAGGTCCCATCTGCCTGATATTGTCCCTTCCTGCTCCTTGTCTCGAGGAAGGCATGTGCCTTTCCACAGGATGGCCCTGGAGCATGGCCATGGGTGCTCTCATCAGCCGAAAGATTTACTGGTATTTTTGAATGAAAGAAAAATAACCAAGATCCCAATTGTGCTATTATTTTAAAGGAAAAGGGTATAGCAGAATTCATTCAAAGGAAAAAAAGATGTCTTGAGTTTTCTCCAAGATCTCAGCAATTCCAGTAATCCAGCTTGCACAGTTTTAACTCCTCTTCAGTTACTTTGATTAATCATTTAATTTGGGGTTTTCTTGCATAAATGACTTGCATTCTTTATAGTACCAGAATTATTTAATATGCCTCATTCTGCCCTTTAAAAATTAAACTTGCAAAGATGCTTTAGAATGCCACATCTCCAAACACTTTTTGCATGATTTTGAGTGCATGATCACTGGAAATTGATTTTTTATATTGATTTTTATATTGCCTTTGCTAAAAGAAGGAAAAAAAAAGCCATGGCACAAAGTGCTAGTAGGAGCCCATTTGGTAAAATTAAGAGGAGGCATTCCAGAAAGAGGCCAAATCCTGCAAGCCAGTTAAATTCCACATAGTCATCTGAGTAAGCATACAGGATTGAACCAAGAACAGTATCCTAAAAATGTGCTGAAAGGGAATTATTATAGTTTCTTAGTCATCATTTTTGGTTGCCATTCAGTAAAATCAATGTCTGCTTCTAATTTGTTGAACTTTCTGTAGTGCCAATGCAGCTGTTACACATTTCTGCATTGCTACACAAGCCTGTTTGTGGGTGCAGCTTGATAAACTCAGGTCTTTTACAGGGAAGGAATTGCTGACAGGCTTAAAATCAGAATGATCTTCAACTTTATCCAAACTGGAAGCAATACCAGTGAAGAAGCAAAAGCATCTGGGACTGGTTAGCTTGATAAGAGGTGACCCTTTTGTACTCCACATAGCTACTAGTAGAATTCAATTTTAGCCTGTGTTCACTCCTTATAAACCTGATTCTGCTTCTTCGCAATGCATTTCTACCAGGAAACAATCAGAATATTTCCCAAGTTGTTTGACTATGACAGAAGAGAAAATACCTGAGAGGTTATATGTCAAATGTGTGAACACAGTTTTTTGATTTTTGCTTTTTTAGAAAATAATGCAGCAGGTAGTTGTTTAGGGTTTTTTATACTGGTGTCCAGTCCAAAGGAGGCGAAACTTTTGGCTTGCAGCTGCAGCAGCCTTTCTGAGGGTAGGCCTTAACAGCTTCCCACTTTGCGCAGTCCTTTGGTGTTGTGAAGCCCAAATAAACCACAACCTGTGCAATATTTTGGGGAGGGGGGAGAACAATGAAAAAGACTTGTATTCTGTCAGCAAAGTGTTTCAGTTAGTGTGTTTAAAATGTTGATACGGGTTTCTGGTATGTACAGTATGCAAGGGATTTTGTTAAATAGTAAAGAAAGCAAACCCCTTTTAAACAGACTTGTCAGTAATAAAAATACTACGTATTTTAGTTTTCAATTCTTTAAAAACAGAGAGAGAGAGGGGAGGACTAGATCATGATTTTCAGGTTTGATGCTTTGTTTTTTCCCCTGTAATGTCACTTGCGGGCTGATCCTGTTCCCTTCTAGCCTAGGAGAGTTCTGCTCTTCACTTAAATAGGCAGCTTTTTGCAGTGCTCACACTTACCAGTGCAGAGAGAAGTGCACTCTACTGGTCACAAAGCAGTTGCATACATATACCCTTTCTTGCCATTTTCCCAGTTTGCTTGATAGCGATGCTGTGGGCCGTGCATTGGGCAGTAGAAGTGAGCTGTGGGAATCTACTAGGAAAAAGGGATTCTACTGTGCTCTTGGCAGCATTTCAAATTTACTTTCTCTGAATGAAATTCTTTAGAGAAACCTAGACAAATGGCTGTGTGTCACCAGTGGCCTGCTTTATGGCCGTGTGTGGGATGCTGGCTCTCGTTGCAAATGCCTCTCATATTCTGGGAGAGGATCATTCCTGGGGCAGATCTGAGAATGCATCTGCAATTTGAGAATGTGTTTGTTAGCAATTCAAGGAGAGTCATTCATCAGCTTTTACCCTAATAAGATGTGTGAACATCTCTCTGAATCATCAGCAAGTTAAAATCCAAGGACTACAATTACTCAGGACTTTTCAGTGGATGCATTTGAGACTTTTAGCTTATTAAAAGTTCAGTGCGCTATTATTGGAAGTGCTTAATATCCTGACGGTCTGAATTTTCAAGGCAGTTAAGTCTTTAAAGGTTCAGATGGATGCTTCTAAAAGTACCATTTGGGATCTAAGCAAGTTCAGTATCCAACTCCCTTAATTAAGTTTCCATGCTGGGCATTAAGTTCATTTATTTTCTTTTGAACATTCTCCTAATCTTCTGTGTGCTTTAACAAAATATTTTTGAAAGTCTGGTCCCTCCTTTCTTTCTTCAGAAATGCCTCAGATAGTAAAATGCTGTACAGAGAGGCCAAAGATCAGGCCAAGCAGAGTATGGATCAGTGGTGCGGCCCCTGTGGACTTGCCAGGCCTGTGCCCCAGGCCACCCACAGGCACGCAGTGCTGTTCCCATGCTGCTGAACTGTGAACTCGAGCAGGCTTGGTACTCAGCAGCCTACATCCCACTGGCTTTCAATGGGACTTAGGTTCTTAGGGAATTTTGTCAGTCTTTAAAATGAACTTTTCGCACTTTTGAATTTTTTTCCATAATTCAGCAAAAGGTTTTGTGGTTTGTCCCAAATGTTAATGAATTACTTGTGCAAAGTCTCATTAGTTTCCTGGCACACCCTGCTTGGTCTGTGTGGTGTGATCCTGCATTTGGGGTGATGGTGGAGGCTTTGCTGGTGATATACATGGGTGCAGGTTCAAATCCCCCATCTCACTGACTTGCATAGGTGCCACGAGAAGCGCTAGTCAGTGCCAGCCCGGGCAGCCCAGCAAACTTGGCTGTGCTTGGGAGCTGGGATCCAGATAAAAGACAAGATGCTTTGCCAGCAAACACGACAGGGAGTCGCACGAGCTGGTTAAAGCCTGGGAGAGGCAATGCAACTGTGCGGCAGTTCATTCTAGAGATGAACCCTCTAGTAGAAATACTGTTCAATAGGTTGGTGGGGGGAGAGGGATAGTGACAGTTTGTGACTTTTCTTTCTCAGATAGAAGAGCCTTTTGACCAGAAATTGTTTTAACTGTTGGAAAATCAATTTTGAAAACCTGTAATGTGGGGAAAAAAAAGTATAATCTTTCCTGTCACTTTTTCAGCTTACTGTTATGGTTGAGATGTTCCAGCATTATGTGTTTAAAGCAGAAAGGTTTCAGTTTAGGCACGAGCAGTATTAAACAGGGATCTCCTGAGCATCCGTCTGCCACATGGGTGGAAGATTAAATCTGGGGGTGTGCATAAAGCCAAGAAGGTGCCTCTGTTCTGCTACTGACCCAAACAGATGTGGCCCCTGGAGTCAGGCACTGATGCTCGCTTGCTCTTTCCAGTCTCAGACTGGCATGTTGGCCTGAAAAATGGGATATCCCTCCATTGGCCACACAGCACAGATGTAATTAGTCCTCAAGTTGATCAAGTTTTAAACTGAGATGGAGAGGGTCAACCTGGCAATTCTTAGGAAGAGAAGAAGAAAAATGTAGTACAATATGAAGCAGACTGTATGCAAGATGCTTAATTTCCCTTTTCTTTCTAACCAAAAGTAATCAATCCTACTGGAGAGAAGTAAGCATGGAGTTTCTGGGTTTTTAATCACTACTTGATGTTGAAGCATTATTTAAAATGGTGGCAGCATTAAAGAGAATTGTCCTAGAGTAGGGCAGAGGAACCTTTCTTTTATATTTTTAAGTGATTCAACAAATAAGAAAGCTCTCTGACATTTGAAGGACTTTTTCATGCTTGATGATAGCCAGAAGTAGAGCCAGGAAATTTGAGAGAAAGGAGGAAAGAAAATATGCCTATGTCATGTCTTCAGTCAGTGTCCAGGCCTCCTGAAGAAAATGTACCTGTTAAGTATTGTTGATGAGACCAGGGAGTAGTTAAGATTAACGTGACAGCTATCTTAAGCAACTATTGGAAGAGCTAGCAAAAATATTGATTATTGAAGACAAACTTGCATTGAACTAGAGCAAAATAGCATCAGCACATTTGAGAATAACTTAATATGATAAATCTTTCTTTGCATTTCATTGCTTTCCATTAGCAAGACAACTTTCCTCTGGAAGTAAATGGAAACATGGTTTTAGCCCCTGCTGCAGTCAGTGAATCCCAGGGTCGGAGGGAGCAGTGCAAGGGGTACTTTTCATTAACTTCCTAGCTATGGTTTATTCAGAGGGGTTTTCCTCACAGGTGGGTGCTCATTGTCTCTCTTATAAAAAAAAAAAAAAAAAGTACATCATGCCTCCTCAGTAGGATGCAAACATTACCCATGCGACCACCCACCTGAAATCATAGGGTGACACGAGCTCCTTAGGAACCTGCAGGCAGAATAGTGCTGAGGTGCTTCTACAGGGTCTGTTTTCACAGTGACAAATGGGGGGCAAAAGCTTGAGCTACTTCACAATACTACTTTGATAAAAATTAACTTAACAAGAAGCATTGTACGGTTTGAAAGCTTGCCAGTGTCGCTTGAGACGTATTGCAGAAATGTCCCTGAGTGCTTGCACATTCAAAACTATTCCTTCTTAAAGATGATTAATTTAGTTATGACTGGCCTTGTCCATGGTCTGTCAAGCTGAAGTATAACGTAAACCAAGAAGTTTTTTTGACTGAAGCATTTTAATCCTCCAAATGTATCAGCAAAGAAAACTTTGCGCGATGCTAGAGGATGAAAAAATTACAGTATTTATTTCAGTGGAGATTTTCAGGTGGCTAGTCTGTGTGATTTATTTCTTACTTCCTAAGATGTGTTTGTGGTATGTCGGAGGTGCGAAAAATTGGACAACAGATAATACCTGTTTTGCTGTTGGCAACATATGAGATGGGTGTGCATCAGGGAGCACACTGCAGTTTGCAAGCACGAAAAGTCTTGTGTTATAGCAGTAAATTAGATGGGGAAACCTGAGCGGTTCTGTTTGCTGTCTGGATGGAAGGACGAGGAATATAAAGGACTCTGCCACAGCTGTGGACTATGAGTCCTTTTAATGTTGCACTCCCTTTTCCTGGTTCAAAAAGCATAGCGCTCAGATCAAATAAACAGCAATGCCCATGTAGGGTGGCCGCAGCAGGGCAGGCATGTGCCAGCTTGCACTGCCCAAGCCAGCAGAGGAGGCTGCAAACGGCCCAGGATCGTGGCCGAGGGGAAGGGATGAGCCGCAGAGGGGGAGAGCAGAGGTCAAGAACAAACGCCTTGTTTCCGAGTGCTGTTGTCAAAGTCACTGGAGAAATATCTAAGCAAGCCAGCTCTAGACCAACCTTAGGGTGGTTTGCTCAGTTATAGCCCTGAGGGCCATGGCATTAGATATTCTCCTTTTTTCAACACTGTCTTCCTTTACCACAGCGAACACTTGCAAACAATTAATGTGAACTAACAGTTACTCTTTGCTTTTAAATATTTATTTAAAGGAGGTTGTTTTTTTTCCCCTGAACCCAGTCATTTTGCCCCTATGCTTTTATTAAAAAAAAAAAAAAAATTCTGTAACATGAACAGAGAGAAAACAGTTAAGGGTTTGCCATGTGTGTACATACTATTTTAGGTAGAAAGCCTGTTGTCTGTTAAAGTTATCTTTCCTCTCCTTTTCAAAATTCCTGCCTGATTCTGACACACAATGAAAATCTATATTTGAATGCAAAAATTTTAATTTTAGATGTCTATAAACCTTAATACAGCACTGCAGATGGTATCTTAAAAGATCAAAGACAGCATTTATAACTGCTATGTGGTGTTGATGATATTTTTAATATTTCAACTATGTCAGCATACATTTGGTCATTACTTTTCTAAAGTTAAGTCTTTTTTTCTTGAGTAATCAATATAAGATTTTTGCATGATGGAAAGTRATTTAAGTTCACTTTTTTAAAAAACGTGATTCATACTGTAGGTTATGTTTGCTTAACAGATAACATTTTCACTAACGGGTGGCAGGTTTTTTTTTTTTAGTGCTTTTAATAGAAGAACTAGGACAACATTTTCCAACAGAAACGTATTTTATAACCTTTGCCTCAACAGCTCCAGTAGAAATAGTATCTTTCAAAAGTAATTGGTTTCCAGTACGTTTTTGCCATCTGGATAACAATATGCAAGTATGTATAGCACATACACAAAAAATCCCATTTTGATGAAAGTAATAAAGAAACCAATGCAGCAAGATCAAAATCTTTTCTGAATGAAGATTCTGGATGTGTTGATACAATTGCAGCACTAAATCCCCACCAAATTTTGAGGCCAAATTAAACAAAGTTCATATTTTCAAATTCCCCCAAAGGTCAATGGAAGTTTCTTACTTCAGGAAACACTGAAGAATTTGGCCATCTTAGATCCTGTCCTGTGAAGTTTGACTCCTGCCAACTCCCAGTACTGTACTGGGACCTCAGGGCACTCTGCTTCATACAGAATTATTTTGTGATAAGCTCGTTTGGATTCAGTTCTAGTAGCAAGTTTTCACAAATCACAGGTATAGTTCAAAATTAATCCCCCCTCAATTTTTTCACTTTTAAAGGCTGGGGGAAGGGGCAATGTAATTTTATATGGCTGCATTTGAAAAGGTTTTTGTGTACCGTTATAATTCCTTTGAAGCAATATTTTAAAAAATAACTGCCAACCAAAGTGGCAATGCAAAGAAGTGCCATCTTGTTCAGGATTTGTACATGCCAATTTTTAACACAGTGTTCTTTTCACTAAGTACTACATACGTTAATTTATATTTATATATTGTCAATATTGTTGTAACCAAGCTTCTCCTTTTTAAACACTTCAGGAACAAGGCCTTGTATTTTTAGGTGATTTTCATAAACAGAATAATTCTTTTCCTTTCACTAGTATCTTGCACTCAATACATGTAGCAATACTTAATATATTCTCTTCACAAGTATTTGTTAAGTGATTTAGTTAATGGCTGATAAATGTTTTGTACAAAATAGATTCTGTACAGGAAAAAAATCTTTTAGATAAACATTATTTATTTTTACTGTTTTGTAAGTTAGACACTATAATGAAGCTCCTTTTTGCCAGAATTACTGGAAGTGCCTCTTGGTAAAATGTATTATACAGTAAATATGTATTCAAAATTATTAGAAATACTTGTCACAAAATGAACAATGTGGCTGTTGCAATGTGAAGACAAATGTACAACATAAATATAATTCTGTGGTATCCTGTTTGCCGCGTTTCCTTTTCCTTTATTTTCCAGTGCCCAGCTTTCTGTTTAAGAGTCAGACCGCAAATGACCTGTAGCCTCTTCAAACTCTGATTCACATCCAGTGAAGTCAGTGGCAGGACAAGAACATGTTTTATATCAGGTCCAGAATTAAATACCCTCTCGGAGCAGTCAGTGAGGTGGCCTTCAACAGGAGGGTGCATAAAACATGCAAGTGTGGAAGCTGGGGAGGTAGCTGGCAGTACTAGGCACTGAAGAAGGGTTTCTTCTGTACTTTACTTGTACTATATAGCATTTAGCATTGATCAGGAAGGTTTCTAATTTATTTTAAGATACCTTAAAATACCTTCCCACCCTCTAATCGGCAGAGAAATCCACATTAAAAATAAGGCAAGTATGCTCCTGGTGTGGTCCTTGCCCTTGCAGGACCTGCACTATAAATCTCTGACCAGTAATGGGGCACTTGGCACAGGGGGAAGAGGAGCCAGCGCAGGCGGGCAGTGGTGGATGGGTTATCCTCACCTCAGTTTGATGCATGCCTTTTCGTCACCCATCCTGAACTTTTTCCTGAAGTCTCACCAGCTGATCAGCAGCTATTTTAGAAAGAAAGTATTAGAATTGGTCACATTTTGCCATTGTGTATCTTGCCAACACAAGGAAGGTATTTTAATCCAGTGTAATTTTTCTCCTTCTTGGACACTGAAGGCTCACTGGGTAGGTGCATATGTATCGTACATTCCTTCTTCTGAAATGTTTGACTGTACTATAAAGTAGGTATATATTGGATTACTGGTTTATCTGTCAACCCTGCTTAGCATGCTTTAGTGGCCCATGCTTACGTTTGTTGGTCACCTGATTATCTGCAACTTTACTGGGCGGTATTCTGCACTATATTTCAGATGAATAATAAATCCCATGTTAAATGCTGTATGACTTGGAACCCATCAGTGGAAGACATCATTATAAATGTCCCTGTTTAATGGTGACCAATATTTCAACATCCGTCATCTGTCTACTTTTCCATCCAATTAAATATGGACCATACTGATTGAATATGGACTGTATTATGTGGCACAATTTAACCGTAGTAATGCAGAGTGACTAATGCTTCCAGAGAAAATGTGTTACCTTAACAGCGTTTCCCTTATTAATCAYACATGTAATATGTTAAAAAGGGATATCAACTAAGTGAAATAATTTTTCTTGCAATTACATTGATTAGTATTCTGTCATTCTTCACTGAAAGATTTTGCTAGTCCATTATGTGGGCTAGGACTGATGTCTAAGTAATTTCTTTGAGTGCTGTTTATGCTTGCAAAAAGTAGTATCTTACAACCTTCTAAGATTTTCTCCATTTTTTTAAGTTTTATTATCTACTTGCATCAAAGTAGGTAAAGTGGCTGAAGAGCTCTTCAGCCAACTTGTTTGAAACAGTTGCATACAAATTATCTGAATAAACTGTGTACTGAAATCMTCTTTTCCTCGGTAACTTAAAAATTACAAATTTCAAAATATGAAAGACATCAGCCACAAAATCTGGATATTGGTTTTGAAGTCCCACCAATTTATCTACCCACTGGTTTAAATTCTGAATGTCAAAAGTTTAAGGAAATTTGCACCAGGCAGTGATTAGGGAGGTATTAATTGGGATTTTTCCCAGTTTGAAAGTAAAATATGTTTATACCTATTCTAATGGAAAAACAGCTCACAAGCCTCCAGCTGGTCTGTCCCACCATTTAATCACTCCATAGCATTGAATTATTCACAGAGATTCACAGGTGCCCAAAACAAAAGCATACAACTGGAGTAACAAAGAAAAACTCTTTTCATTCAGCATTCCTCATCACAAAGATTAGGCTACCAAGGTAGGAATGCACTTGTCTTTAAAAATCACAAACTCTCTCTGGAGCTCTTCAAATAGCAAGAGATTCCCATGGGAAGAGATGAGCAATAAAACACAGAGTCGAGGCAGTCAATCTGCTAATGAGACCACACATGAACATGCCTCTTCTAGTAATCTGGTAAAACATAAATGAGGCCATGACGCACAGGCGGTAGCGGCTCAATTAAGTGTCGCATTTTTCAGGTGTTCAAATTATTCTCAATTGCTCAGACAAATCCACTCACCTAAAACCACTTCAAAATGTTTCACTAAAAAAAAGAAAGCTCAGAAAACTCATGGCACTCTCTTTAGCAAAGCTTTCTTTAATGTTTTGTTTTTCTTCAATTATCTCACCAGAATCATGTGGAAGTAGACATTGTCCCTCAGGCCACCACGGGCTCCCTGGATGGTCATCAGCAAGTCACCTAGGAGTAGAAAGGCAAAGGACATTGGTAGTCAAGTGCCTACCTTGAGGTGCCACCTCAAGCTTTGGTAAAAGTAGGCTTTGAGCTTTACCTGCTTTGAGCTTTGCCACCTCAAGGTCCCAATGGGACCTGTAGCTCTGAGACAGGTGTCTCACACAGTCCAAGTGAGGATTTTAACCACTCCACAATGGGATCCCAAAAAAATAGCATGATGAGAAGAAAACTGTCAAAGCCAGCAACTTGGTTGAACTACATCACAGCCAAAGCCTGATACTTTCTAGCATTGCCTTAGTTCATGAGCCATGGGAGAAAACATGCAAGTTTAAAGTTTTACCTAAGATTTTCATGACTGATGTCACACCTAATCCAGACTGGTAGTTAAATTTGCTAAATAACCTGAGACAGACCCAGTTGCAATGGTTTGGAAGCTTGATACGCCTAAAGAGTTGCTGCATAAAGGGTTGCTGCAACATCTGCTTATCTGCTGCCAGGAAACACAAAGCAGAAGGGTCCTGTTTGATCTGCATGATGACTTCATTTACTGTGACTTTTTTTGTTGTTGCTGTTAAATTACTTCCCTTCATGATCTTTTGCACATGGCAGTTGTTTATTACTGTGCTTGCCAAAAGCATCACATTCTGCAAGTTCAACACCTTTTGTGTAATAAACTCTTCTGTTAAATTCTTTACACCTCTTTCTACATTTTTAGCCAAAAACATTGGGCTTAAACCTAGTTCAAAGAATTTATCTGCATTACAGAAAGTGCTATGGGATTTTATTAAGATTAACAGTTTTTAATCCCTAGTGGTTGGCCAAATTCCGGTTTATCTTATTAGAGTCCAGTCCTCTAAATTAAAATTCTCCTCAAAGTTCCAGTGAGTAAAGTGTGCTTCCTGCCATGAAGTGCTCTGTCATATTGCTGGATCTCATTCATCATTCTCATTACACCCACTAGGAGCTGGTTTCCTCAGGGTCTGTTGGGAGCTCTGCAAAGTGTGGTGCTATTTGAGTATACATGTGACTTCCCTTCTCCCCTTCCTCTTCCCTCCCCTCAGGTATTATTTCTTTCTCCTCTTGCAAACTCTAGTCAAAACCTGCCTCAATCCATAATTCTTCTTTTTACTCCTCACGCAAGAGGGCAGACCTCCTAGCTCTTTTACCTGACAGGTTACCTTCTGCAGCTTCTTCTAGGATAACTGACAGCTACTGAGCATGCTCCTAATCATAACCCCAGGCCCCATGCATGGAGAACATATTTCTAAAAGGTGGTATTGTTCTATCCTAGGGGTGCAGTAAATACTGCATTTACTTCAACTGCTAATTTTGAAAATTCTTCTTTCTGATGTCTCATGATAGGGGCTTAAAATCTGAATGTCATGAATAATTTAATGAGCATCTCAGCATGATGAGACTTCTCAGAAAGACCTGTGGATATTCCAATGACAAGTTAGTTGACCCACTGAAATAAGTAGGATAGTTTTCTGCTGCTTCTGCCATCCTTTGATAATAAGATTTTTCTTTGAGAGGGCAAGGAAGTATTACCCTTAAGCTTGAAATTTGCACTGCAAACCCTGAGTGTTTCCACGTCTCTAAAAGACAACATGAATTATTTGTTTCTGTTTCTTTGATGTGGAATGGATGTGTGAGGGTTGTTCTGACAGTGGTTTTCCTATTCATTTATATTCTTAACAAGGATGTACTTAAGACTGCAAGAAAGTTGCTTTTATTCCGCATTTCCAGACTCACCAGTGGTGGGGAGACCTTGTTCTTACTGCTCTCTGGACAAGGATTCAAGAGATCTGGAACTGTTTGAGTTTTTCTTCAGCTCTGCACAGACTTCCTGCAATGACCTTCAGCGATGAGTTTCAGCTCCTCTCCTTGTAATGTAAATAATAATATTATGCCAGCTCTCTGTCTTGTCTGCTGCAGCTTAGCTCTTGCACTGAGCTCTCGGGATCAGGAGATCAGTGCAGCATGAGGACCCTGGGCCACAAGCAATTGCTGCAGGGACTGTCTCTCCTTCAGTGTGAGTCATTCCAGGCACAACAGAGTTGCTTGGAGGTGGAGTATTTACATGCCAGCATAATAAAAATAAGGGAGCATTTAGCCAAGTGTCAGCCTAAGTACTTAACTCATTCTACTAAGGTCTCATCCTACTGAAAGTTTTTAAGCAGCTTTGCTTTCCAATGCAGTGCAAGGCTTGGGAATGTGTTCTCTGTCAGACTATAAAAATTACAAGAAGTTCAAATTTTAAGCCAATAGGGTCTATCAAAATCCCACTTATGCATTTTAATTTTTTAAATTTTTTTTTTAAATCAAGATCTTTCCTTCCATAAGATAAAACCAAACTTTTTATGCAGCTTTTATGTATGCATTCAGATGCCAGTGTTAAGTTTATCTTTCCAGGCAAGCCTTTATGATTTATATAACTCTGTCAGGATATGTTTCAACAAAACATCTTTTATAAAGGAAAAAGATTCATGTTTCTGAGCACTATTTTTTTGAGACTTCACAAGTTTACAAGCTTAGTATTCACTCATTAAACGTGATTGAAGAAGGAACAGCCACTTCCCTGGAGCTATGCCTCAGAGCTCTGTTGTTGTTGTACAGTTTAGAGACGGACCCACAAAACTGTTGTGTCATTAGTGTAGTGATACACCTCTGAATGAAGATTACTCTTGTGACAGCTATTCACTAAGGCTAGACTAGGCTTTAAAAATGTAATTAATTTAACCCTGTGCTTCAGAAATGAAGGTGGTCTGGCTTCTAATTTCCTGTAACTAATACAAAGTAGGAATGCAAAGAAAATGGAAACAGACCTCGATGAACAAACTTGCTTCTGATTCTTTGTCCTGCAGCTGCCTTAAAGGCTTTGTTTCAATTATAGCTGAAATATATATAAGTAAGCAATTCCTTTTGGGATTAAGGGAAAGCAAAACCTTTTCTTGTGTGATTGATTGTCTAGTGAGCTTCTACATGAGTTTTGTGTCTTGCTTGGGCAGTGCTCTGCTGTGGGAGACACTGAAAAGAAAAATCAAGGCGGGCATTGCCACAAGAGGTGTCATGTCCTGCAGCAGATTTGTTTCCCAAGTTAGTAAACCATAGTAGCTGAGTTATTCCATCACCTTTCTGTGCAATATCCGTAGTGCGGGATGCCTGCGAGACAGAGAAATTGCTACTTGGACGAGACTTTCTTCTCTGGCAGATGAAATCACTGGGTTTTAGTGAGGATCTTGTATTCATTTACTCTAGCCATCTGGAAGAGAAATGTAGTGGACATAAATACGACTGTTTCTGAGGAACTGCCATAATTAGCTCATAAAGGAAGGGTGATGCTCTTTTGGAAGGTGTTAGAAAACTTTCCATAATGGAAAATATCAACCCCAGGGTGGTTTTGATAAAGTTCCAGTTAAGATATTATATCCACCTATAAAGGAGTCAGAGAAGCCTCTGTAAAGAAATTCCAGGAAAGGGCCAACCGTGACAGAAAGTCGATGCTGAGGTTTTACAATGCTGCCATTTGAATTACTAGTGAACCGAAAATCCAGGAAAGATGGGAAGATTGCACTAAATCTGGCAGGCCTCATTTTTCAAAGCACTACTTCATCTTATGCTGCATGATGCCATTCTTTAGGTGTTTTTCTGTAAAGGTAGAGACTATGCCCTGGTGTTTGATACCATTTGTAGCATAATGGGGACTTGGAGGATTTATGGGAAAGGGGATCATATAAGGTGTTTATGAGTAAGAACCTTAAATATTTTAAGGGACTGTGTGCAGAAGGCTACCAGTGGCAGAAAAACTGGAGTTTCTGTCAGAAATTGTTGCAGGAGACAAGGTCAGCATCAAAGATTAAAGGTCTGGCAAAACTAGTACAGATCCTGTATTGTGTAAACTCAGTTTCCCTAATAATTGAAGGAAACAGGCTGGAAGCTGTTCTCAGAAAGAGGCTGAAAGAACTTTTAGTTCTCCCAAGCACTAATTCCTGTGGACTGTTAGGGACCCTGACATCTCTTAGAAAAGGGGAAAAGAGATTTCCAAATTTCTGAACTGCCAAGCAGGGATATAAGACCCGCTGCAGCACAAAATGTGATTTGCATGCAATCTAACAAAATTCCAGCCGCATTATGAAGTCAAAATGGAGATATAATGAAGGAATGGATAACAATTTGTGTTAAATCTCAGAAAGTAGGAACTTGCTCCAAGGCACTGTGTTTGGCACTGCAACATTTTGAGTGTCAGGGAGGTTTTAGCTGCCATGGCAACATACTCTACTGGAGAGGGTAGGCGAGAGCAAGGGGAAAGGAAGAAGTATTTATAGTTAATACCTTCTCAGTTTGTGTAATTAAATCGCCCAAGTTAGCAGACCACGCAGGATTTATGACCACTCTAATTTCAAATGACTGCGCTCGGAACTAGTSGCATTAGTCACACACTTTACCATAACGCGAACATGCAAATTAATGTTGCCTTTTCAATTGCCATAACCTGGTGACAGGAGAAACACAGGGCTGGAACGAAGAGGAAGTTTGCAACATTTCCCTTTCATTTTGGCCAAGAACGTGACTGACTCTCCAAAGCAATTCTGTCCTGTCCTCTAACAGACCTTTTCAGTCTGGTTTTACATCATGTTGACAGGGACTTTGCCCAGGGGCCTCTGGGGAGCAGGGCGCACTGGGAATACTGGGAAATATCAGCGTCTGGGTGGGAAAGCTTTGTGAATAACTTGTTCCCTCTATATTTTAGCCTCTTCCCTCTCCCCCCAACCCTGTTTTGTCTTTTTGTCTTTTTATTTTTCTGCTCCGCTCTTTCATTTCCTGGGAATGAGCAATTAAGAAGATGAGGATTATATTTTTTTTTCACTTAACAAAGCTTTGTCACGTGCCCAATCCAACTTGCAGCAAGTTGCAAAGAAAAATATCCCCGGAAGGGTTTAGCTGCTCTTCAGGGTTTCAAAGTTCGGCACCCAGCGTCTTTGCTTTGCCTGTGTGCCCAGTGTCCCGCAATCTATAGGAGGGGAGAAAGGAAGGGAAAAAGTGACGAGGCAGAGGAGGAGGATGGGGGGGACAAGTGCAGAGCGCTGAGGCGAAACAGGAGACAGCGGTTCCCCCACCCTTGCGTTCCTTTCTTTCTCTACCTCCAGTATAAGATGTGCCTTCCCTGGACTGGGTAATTTCTAAGAGGTGGTTTTCCCCCTCAGACTTTTCCCCCTGCTAAGCTGGGACCACTGCGTGTGCATGCATGTATGGGTATAAGCAGTAGAGGGAGCTTACCCACGCAAATTGGTAGGCACCATCCCTGGGGATTGCTGCTGCCAGGTAAGATTTGGTTTTTCTTCTTCTCTTTCTCGATGGCCCTTTTAGAGAAGATGTGCTTTAGCTGGGCTCATCTGGTCCACTTTCTCTGTATGGGTCTCCCGTTTCCCCCTCCCCATCTAGCAAATGCCGCTCCTGTGTCTGCAGGCTGACACATGATAAAGGCACTTCTAAGGAGGCTTGTTGCGAAGCAGACCTGCTTCCAGCAGTGGGAAGGACTTTTCTCAATGCCTGGAGCTTGCACAAGTTAAGGGGCGCTTAGGGAATTGCCCGTTTGCCTCTCAGCTTGCTGCATGCGTGCTCAGAGACCTTCTCCAGACCAGAGCCTAAGGCACAGTCCTGCATCCCCACTGCCACCGCAGAGACAACGCAGGAGCTGCAGCACGGCTGAGGCAAGGGGCACTTTTGGTAGAGGCAGACATGCAAGGAGGGGGCCAGCGTGCCCCGGCATAGGGATGAAGGGACATGGCGGGCACACTGCCGGATGGCGGGCAGCACATCCGCAGCCTGGATTTAAAAGCTTGCAGCAGGTGTGACAAAGTTTGTAAGGATCCCCTCACTTCAGGACATTGAATTCAGTGTCTTGCTTTTCTGTCAGAATAATCGGTGGCCAACTTCTACCCGTTTTATTTATTTATTTCAGTACTGTCACTAAAGGCAATTTTAAGGTGGAACTCACTTGGTGTGATTTGATTCTTCATAAGTGTGGTAAAACACCATGTTCTTCCCTCCCTTATCTTCACAGAGGTTAAAATGTCTCTGGTTTTGATGGCTCTTGCCTTAATCCTATCCGAGAGAATTGCTGCTATTGTAGGATGATTGATAGTATAGACTACACTAACAGAATTAGACTCTGTTTTTAATTAAGTACCTGTCTCCCGTGAATATTATGGAGTGGAGCAGCCATAAACAAGAAAAGGATTTTTCTAAAAGAACAAACAACCTTATACAGTGCTTTCTTCAATGTCTTGCTCTCTTAATTCCTAATAAAAGTTACCAAATGGATTAAAACAACTAAATCCATGGGCACTCTATTGATTAAATATCTTCAAAGATCTTTGAAGGTTTCAAAGCACTTTACAAGCTTCAGAAGATGCTACTTATAATTAGGAAACACTGTTTAGATGGGGTATGGTTGCAAGAAGAGAAAATACAGTGTCTATGCCTTCAAGTTTTACTGTTTATGCCTTGGTATACTTGGTTTTATTCTCACCATGTCATTATTTGCTTGTATAAGAGCTGGATATCTTTACTGCCACAAAACCTGCATTTTGGAAGATCTTGGAGATTGTGCACAAGTTTAATAATAGTGACTGATAAAACCAATTAACATATTTTTATTATACAAATAATATATGGTAAAGATACACACTTAAAATAGCAAGTATATTTAAAGCTTGTGCAGAGATAACTGCTGCACAGATACTATTTTCAAACTCTTCGTGAGTAGACAGAATGCACTAAAGCCATATGATTACAATCTTTCAGTCAGGTATTTGTCATCCCATAGATTTAGCTTAAGAAATGTTTGTGTGTGTGTGTAAGTATCCATGTACAGCCATTTCTGTAGTCAAGCATGTGTTAACAGATTACATAAAGAATTCATGACTATAAACGTTTCAATGGTGTGTGCGCGCACACATGTCTATGCAGGCAGAGACGCATAGAGAGGGCTAGATATGGGAGGCTTGAATTTATCACTGTAACATGGATCTTTCTCAAACATGCAGAGCTCTGCCTGTCGACCTCTGGTTCTTTGCCATTGTCAGACAAACCGGACCAGTTTGTCCTGATCTCTGTGAAGTGATGTTTATGCCAGTATTTAGGATTATGTTTCATCAGTGTTCCTGCCACCTCTGGGGAGGAAGAGGCGGCCCTGGCTTCCTGGCCGCATGTTTCATGGCGTGCTGGAGAAACATGGTATCCAAGATATGGCAAAAAGCTAAGGCTGTCTCTGTAGTGAAGTTAGTAACGGACCATCCGTAACAGTCAGGTATCTCCCAGTATCACAACAGAGCTCTCCAAGCTCCCAGAGCAGTTGGGAGTATATTATGAATATTCCCAGGATAATACCAATGTCACCAAAAAGTGTTTGAGAGGCATTGGGCAGGTTTGTGATCAAAGCGAAACACTCATTACACGAAAGAGGAGAGATTAGAGCTAGCACTGCAGTGACCTGCAATATCACTAAGCACATCGCTCTGCCCTCTGGCTTGGGCTGAGTCTCCCACTGAGGCGTTATTGGGGCAACTGAACCGAGGCCCAGAGATACATGGCTTCAGGTTGCTCTGGGATGGAAAGCCCCTGTCCTTCATACAGCCATGCCAGAGGAATGACTCTGGGCACAATAAAGCCTGTACAACTTGTATGGTTATCAGGCCTTCCTGACATGCCTCCATTTGACATCTAGAATCACATTTTAAATAGAATTATTTCCTGTACTGTGTTTAGCCTGTAGAGTATAAGACTTGTTTGAACACTGCTACCCATTCTCTGTCCATCTGAGAACTGCCCCAGCAAAGTGTGGCATGGATTTGTATGTCACTCTCCAGTCCTGGTGTGTCATACTTCATCTCCATGTCTCTGTGACATTTTGGGGGGGTCAAACCTGTATATGGGGCGCAGGGAAGGAGACTGTGCAGCCCTTCTGCTCCCCTGCTGGACTTTTCCAAGTTGAATGTTGGTTACTCAGACATAAGGACAATGCACCTGACGGAGGGTAGGACTGGTTTTGTTGCAAAATTTTCCTTATCTGTTTGGTTTTTTTCATTCTTGAAATTCATTTTCATTTCATTTCATTCTTGAATTGCTATAGTAATAATATGCTCAGCATTTCAAAGCTTAAGCTAAAGGCTATCTATCTATCTCATGTGTTTACATGCCATCATAGCTTATAGGAGTTTCATCTCCATATGCACAAATTTGAATGAATTTATCCTCACTCTGCTCTCAGAGCACTGAGATACATGCTGTCATTCCCCACTGAGCAGATTAAGAAGTGGAGCACAGAGAGACAGCATGGCTTTTCCCAAGATTACAAAAAGTCATCAGTTGGGTAGGAATAGGTTATAAGTTTTCTGAAGCACGCACAAGCCATCCTCCTTTCATTATTATTGGTCTTTCTTACAAACATCTTTACACCCAACAGTGCTAGTAAGAAAATTCATTTTAGTCCCTGACACAGCAGTGTCATATGCAAATATTTCTCTCTTTTTACTTTGACAATTATGAACAGAGGCTAGGCAAGTATTTGCATGAGCATCTAGATATACTTTTGTTAAATTTAATTGGTTACATCAAATTTTACATTACTTGTGGAAACACAAGTACCTACTGCACAGACCCTTGGGAACCCATGAATACGTAGATATATAGAGATATACATACATACATAAATATATATATTTATGAACACACACACACACAAAAATATATCTTTTATTTATATAAGGTCTGTGTCTTTCTACATACTTATAAAAGAATAAGAATTTCACCTATTCCTGTTTTCAGTCAGCAGTTCTATAGTGCTGCTTAAAAGTGAACACAAAAGCTTGTTTAATAAATATTTCCAGATCTGATTTAGAGACTGAAATTAAGAACAAGGTACTGTAGTATATAAGTAGAGATTTAAGAATTACTGATATTTTTTGTTTTCAAACTTCAGTATTTAGGTTTTCTTTACTTCTTTGTATTTACCTAAAAAGAAGGAAATTCACATTTTCCTATAACAATTGGCAAAACCATTGAGCCCTAAGGCCCTATCTAAAATGGTAAAGGGAACTAAACCTCTTTATTCTTGTGTAACTCATTAACTAACATCAAACGATTAGAGCTAATGTTTCATTATAAAACAATTCAAGTCCCTCATTAACAGGGCTAGATTTCCTTTGATCTAATTACTTAATGTCCCAGATATATGGGAAATTCAGAGATCAGCTCTGAGAAATCTCTGCAGACATGGTCACATCTAGAAACATGAACTTGCATATAAGCTCCAGAAATGTTATTTAACATTATCAAGCCTCAATTTAGTCAGCTGGTAATGCTTGGTCAAATGTTCAGTGAAATCATGTTGATGATAGCTAGAGAATGAAGATGAAGACTGTTTACTGAGTATGATTTAATCTCCATTATAATAGGCAACTGGATTGCAAATTTCCATAATTAAACATGCAGTGCACTGTTCAGATTCTGCTGTAAAGTTTGATAATTGCTGTTGTAGGGAAAGCAGTACAGCAGGGTGTTGCTGTCACATGACGAGCTTTTCAGGCTGAGCTGATAGGATACCCTTTTAAAATGTTCTTCATGTTTTCTGGTTTAGAGGCAGGGGATATCATCATGGAGATTTTGTCAAAAGAAAATTCTCAGTTTTTCTCAAACAACATAATCCTGCCAGTTGATCGATCTTCATTCAAATCTGAATCTTCTGCTTCCAAGGAAAAACAATCATGTTGTGGAGGCATAAAGGTAGAGTAAGAGTTTTGAATATTCTGCTAGGCATGTAGAAGACCTCTTTTTTGGTGAACTAACCCTTTTTCAGTTCTAGTTTTGTGTTGTTGAGTCAGTATGAAATTATTCAAGATCTTTCTAAGATGCAAAAAAGTGTGCTTCTGTTCTATATTTGCCTAACGTTTGGCAATGTTCAGATAGGACCTGTTGATTCAGGATAGCGTATCATAAGCTCTTCAAGGGTCATCCTGAAAGGCTAATACATCCTCTTTATTGCATCACCCTATTTTCCTGAGGTTAAGAGCAGAACGTGAGAAGCCAGGTACCGCAGTCAGCTGTTAGTAAGTACTGCCTTTTTTAAGATTGCAGCCACGGTAGTCGTCTGGGTCTGTAAAATAATATCTATATTACTACCTGCATGTTTGGAGTGGTATATTATTTAAGTATCATTGTAACATTCCTGATATGAGCAAACTCCACATGAGAAGACTTTGAAAACAGACTGTGAACATTTGTGAAAGTTCACGGCTGCGTTTGCATTTCTCTCGCCCACCCAAAGTGCTTCCTCTGGGCAGCGGAAACCCCCTGCTTTGAGCCTCCTGCTAGAGCCTTTACCTGCCTGATGGTACGAGCATCACGCCTGGGAGGAGCAATCCCTCTGGGAAGGCTTTTCGGGGACACAGCGGGATGGACAACAGTATGGTGCTTTACCTACAGTCTCTGTCAGTGTTTTACAGATAAAACTCTTGTGTGAGGGCTCAATAAATCCCCATGCAAACATGAGCTGAGTTCATCTGAGGTATATGGAAACTGAATCTTTGCTCTTGTCCAATTCTCTTCATCTTGCACATTCTTTATTTCTGTTGGTTTTCCACGCTAACCAAAATCAAACAAATCTTCTTTCAGAGACTAACAAAGATCCCAATAAAGTCATTGATTTCAGTGGTAGTAGAACTGAACTCTATAAATTATGCAGAGCAGTTAAGATCTTGTTCGATTAATTGAGTAAGATAACTGCAGTAAAAAGGTTTGGATTCCTGAATACTCTCTGTGGTCTTGCTCTGCAAAGGTCAAAAATTGGGTCCTGTTTTGAAATAAAAGATAAGTTGTATTAATTAAGTTTGTAACATAATAGCAATTCTATCTTTGTTCCTCTATTTGCCTCAACAATAATCCAATTCCCTCATTGAATAAAACTGCAGTCATAGATCAGTCAGGAATCAGTTTACTAGCTCCAAAAACAGAAGAGCAATAATATTACATCTCAGTTTTTCATGTTCGAGAAATTTGTGCCTTCTGGGAACTAGAACTGGCATGATTAAGCTTTAGAATACCAAAACAATGCAGAGATTCAGCAGGTTGGTTTTTCATTAATTACCAGCCTTCCCATTCATGAAAATAGCCTTTATTGACCAAAAAGATGTGGTGAAATACCTGCATATGTGCAGTCTATGACAAACCACAGAAGAATATGAAATCATGTGCACTTTTCTGTCACAGCTCTAAATCAGGAGCATTTTTTCCACCACAGTATATGGTCTCCATCTCCCTCCTGGGATAGTTCCAAACCAAGAGGAAAAATCAGTGCCAAAGTAGAAGAAGTCTGAAGTTCCAGTTTCACTTATATAATTTTCCTGTGGAAAAAAATACCTGTTTTACCATTGATGTTTAAAACTGAAGGGCATAAACACATAGCAAATGTAAAAAGATTATATCAATCTTTTTTTTCCTGGAGAGCTTTTTGAGAACCCTCGCAGTGGGAAAAAAGAACGAGGTATTGTTTATGTACCCACAAGCATTTCTGAAAGAGATATTGCTTAATAACAGTGCTAAAAAAGGAAAAGTATGTTGAATGTGACACAGATGTTTTTGAACCTTGGCATAGGAATTCTCATTAAACATTGATGCCAGTGTTGGTACCAATATGTGCCCTGTCGAATGTGATGTTTTAAGGATGTTGCGCTTGGACATGGGGCAGACTGTTCAGAGCTCCTGCTTGTTGCAAGCATGATTGCCTAGAGAGCAGTCCTGAAGGGTAGGACAGAGATCTAGACCTCTTCATGTACCAAACGTAACTGCGTCTTTTTGTTTCTGGTTTTGGTTATTTGGTTGGTTTTATATTTTTTTTTACACCTTTCACAAAGAGCAGTATATGTTCAGTCAACACAGCCTGTATTTGAAGATAGAAAGCAGTGTTGCAGTTCCCATTACAGATTGCACTGTGTCTGTTGAGTATTTCTGCAGTTAGTAAACACAGTAAGGCTGCATTTACGTTAGGAAATAGCTCAGTAGGAGTGAAACAGTTGGTGCTAAGGACCCAGCAGTCGGTCTTTATGCATTCAGGGTGAGGTGTTACTTCACACTAACTCTAGTCTTGCCCCAGAGACTGAACACCTGTTATCTGTTAAAGTGACTTAGCTGCACTTCTGGAGCACGTCTTCCAGCTTAATTTCATGTGAAAGAACTGTGGTCTGTGCATTCATAGTGTGAACCAAAGTACAGTGAAGGGGACAGGAGTTTCACGTCCAAAGCACACTCCTGATTCAGCCTAATGCACAAAAGACAATGTGAAAATACCTCAGTGAAAATAACCGCCTCTGCAAAACAGAAGGGTGTGAGAAAGTTCCCCACCTGCAAGATGCGCTATGTACTCTTATGAACATGCAGATGTTACAGCTGACAAGAGCTTTGGTGGCGAGAGGACAGTTATAGAAGAGTTACATCTATCTCCTCGTTGTTTAACATCCAGTTCTACTCTGAAGTTCACGCAGCTGAAGACACTCCTGTACGGACACCTTACTACCGCCCTGGGCTTCAATGGGGATATCATATCAGAACAAGACTCTAAAATCCAGCTGGTTGTTAGATACCCTGGTAAAATGGGTGAAAATACATGTTTTTAGTCAGGTTCCTACAAGGCAAAAGCCTATGTTAAAAAAATACCCATTTACTGACACTTAAAATTTATCCATACTGTCGTTGTTGTAGGATACCCTCCATTAGAGGGATCAGGAGGCTGCTGTATTTCTCTGTCCTTCAAGACATCAATTGCTTTGGCATCTATGAGAAATTAGCACCTGTACTGGCCACTAGCAAGTTCAGTTTGTATTGTTATTGATCATAGGAAATGCATACATTGGCAATCTAGCATATTTCACAAAGAGTAGGAGAAATATTGACATGGTTATTTGGGAAAAGAAGAGGTGGGAATGTAAGAATTATTTAAAAATAGTTAATTAAGTAAAGCTTTCTGTATTGCCTGATTATAATCACTGTCACTTTCTTTCACAGATATTTCTCAGTGCATTATCTTTTGTTTATTTCGCAAAAGCACTGTCAGGAAGTTATCTAAAAAGTACTATCACACAAATAGAAAGAAGATTTGATATCCCTTCATCTTTGGTTGGCATTATTGATGGCAGTTTTGAAATTGGTATGTGCTGTAGAAACCCATTTTTGTTTTCAGAAAAAAAAAAAGTGATGTAATTTCTTTTGAAGAATGTATCCCTCTGGCCCATTAACACTGAGCGAGATTCACCTAGTAGTGGTCAACATGACTTGATATATTTACATTGGCTAAGATAGGGCTGCTGGCACAAACAATTCAACACATTCCTAAATACTTTATGATAAAGGCCRTAGTAGTGGCCAACACATGGTCCTGTGTGGCCAACACATGGAACCATTATGTATGGTTCTGGTTGGCATTGTTTCTCAGAACCTGTAAAAACAGGAATTCCATTATGAAAACAGTAATGGCCACAGCATACACTATTCCCATTTTACTCCCCAATAAGTAAAAATGTTAACATATGATGTGGAGTGAAGGATCATTTCACCCATTCAGGTAACTACATGACTTGATAAGCTCAGCTGTTGGCTAGCCCAACCAGAACTTCATGTCATGAAATTTAATAATACAAATTTTACCTGTAGAATGACAATTTAGCTGCACAGATTTCAGATTTTTCCCTCCTTTTGTCAGCAGTCCTCTTCACCCATAAGTAATTGTCCAGTCCCACCAATGTATCCTCATGCTTTGGTAAGCAGCAAGAGTACAAAACTCTAACTATAATCTCCCTCCATTTTCCAGTCCATCCAGGTCACTCTTACACTAAGCTTTCCAGAGTGACATCACCTCTGGCTATTTCAAATTACTGAATTTTTCTCTTGGGTGTTCAGTGGACAGTGGTATTCATGGGAATGAAATCTTAGCTTAAGCATGTAAAGCTTGTTTGATTTCTTCTTTTCTTGCTTTCCTAGATATTCCTCATCTTCTGCTACTGGCTATCATCTGACATAGTCCTTCTCTTCTTTCCTGCTGCTTTTCCAAAAGCTTAAGGTTTTCTTATCAGGGAAGGTATTGGGCTCCCATAAGAATGCCTAGAAACGGTGAAAAGTACCAACCCCATGTGATCAGCCCCCTGAAATTTCTGTGCATACTACATGCTAGGGATCTTTATTTTAGAGCCTAGGTCTCTTATCAACAGGTCGTAAATCTCAGTTTTCTTTTTGTACTTTCAAAGGGAACCTCCTAATCATAATTCTTGTAAGCTACTTTGGAGCGAAGCTTCACAGGCCAAGGATAATTGGTGCAGGCTGCTTAATTATGTCAGCTGGAACATTCCTAATTGCGATGCCCCAGTTCTTCATGGAACGGTAAGCGCACAGTGATCGRTGTTCTCCTGCTGGGCTATGCACACTGGAGGCTACCTCATTAAAATATTTAGGCACTGATTGTGACTAGGCCAGTAGAAATAGCCATATGTTGATGTGATTACTCAACTTAATATTTATTATGAAAGGACTTCTTTTATTACAGCAAAGCAAGTAATTTAACATATACCCTATTCACAGTTGTAATCAACTTTTATCAATTTATTAATCTGTGATCTGATCAGCCACTTTTTGACGTGGTTTAAGCATTATAAAAGCCTCAGTGGTGAAGTGATGAACAAAGTGAGGGAGACAATCTGAGCATAAAGCACAAGCTAGAGGGTACACCAACTGTCTGATAATCAACGTACACTAGTGTAGATTCATGTGTCATAGTAGAGGAAAGTGCTTGTTAAATTGACACGCATCACTGTGACACAGAGAGATCTGAGGGAACCATTTTCATACAGTATCACAGTATAAACCAAGTTCCATTTATTCCCTGCAAACCACACAGATCATTATAATGGGATGCAGATGAAATCTTCATTTAAGTGCTATGGGCCTGTTTCCCATGATAACAAGAGTTTTGTTTGTTTTTTTCATATAAGTTGAGAGGGTAAAGACAATTTTGTTTTTAAACAGATATAGGTATGAAAGATTTCCTTCCACCATCAATTCAACTGTTAGCCTCTCCCCATGTCTACAGGAAAAAAGCCAAATTCCGCTCTCGGCCTTGGAAAAATCTCAAGCCAAAATAAATGCAGGTAAGAACAATCCCTTTCAAATGCTGTGATAAGCATACTAAAATACATCAAAAGGCTCCCAAACTCTAATGCACTAGTTTATTAGGATGTAAAAATAATAAATGGGAATCAGACGAATCTTTCCCAGGGAAAAGCCAGATCTGCTGGGTGAAACAGATTTCTTAAGAAAGACTTGAAAACCCTTCTGCCAACTGCCAAGATATCTTTTCAGGCTGGGGCCTTTCCTCCAGCCTTGCTGTCTGCTCCAGAAGCTTTCTGCAGCTTCGTGGCTTGCAGAAATGCCAGGTGGTCTCCCCTGGGACCTGGGAAAGTCACCATCTTCCTTCTGTTGGAAAATGTGTGAACTAAATGTGATTGATAGCGCTGTCTATCCTCAGTGTTTCCCAAATCTTTCCATTAGGAGATCCCAATTTTGGTCAGAAGCAAGTGAAAACAGTTTCTACCTGGGATGTAGCAGCAAATTTATAAAACTAGCCAACATTTAATATCTTTGGCTGAAGCTTTTCACGCTAAACGTGTGTCTGCCTCAAGCTGATTGGGTTAAAATTTCCACCCTCATCCCCACCAAACCTTTTTTTCACAGTTCAAGGTACACTGCTTGCCCACTTCAGAAGTATTTCACTCACGTTCTTTTAGTCCTGTTCTTTTAGTAGCAAAATGTTATGAAAAACCTGTTGCTGTCTCTGTGCTGATGTATCCAGGATGTGAAAAAGAAGCTGGCTCATCCATGTGGATCTATGTTTTACTGGGAAATCTTTTGCGTGGAATAGGTGAAACCCCTATCCAGCCCTTGGGAATTACATACATTGATGATTATGCCGTTGAAGAGAATGCCGCCTTATACATTGGTAAAATAAATAAATTAGTTTTTCCTAATGGATTTTTCCCTGATGGAAACTGAGCCATTCTGAATAATGGAATGAGTGTTATTGAACTAACCTGCCCTGACTGTTTTGTTTGCATCATTTCCAATATTAAAGTTTTATTTAACAATCACGTACACTCAAAGGACCAAGTTCCCCTTTAATTATACCAGTCCAGTTCCATTATCTTAATTTGAGAAAAGAATTTGACCTTAGGTTCCTGCTGTTACCTTAATCTTCCTAATTCTTCTGGATGTGGACTGTTGAGCCTCTGTGCACAGTCAGTTCTCTGGAAAGTGATAAAAACATGTATTTTTTTAAGCACTTAAAATAGAATTCCAGGAAACTCTTAAAACTTTCCCTCCAGATTAATGTAGAATTGTAATAAGTAGTGCTGCGGTTTGAAAAGTTGGGATCACTGTTTTCTTGTGTTCGTTGGGTGAAGAGCTCTGCACATTCATCTGAAATACTACCCAAAAGTCCTGCCCTGTCAGCATCCTTTCTTGATGTGTTTCCAGCCTGGCAAAAAACAGAATCCCTGTGTAAAAGACTTGTTCTTGCCAGATTTTCAGATCAATTATGAAAACACAAAATATGTGGGAAGTTTGGCTTAGAGTCTATTGAAATAAATATTGGGTACCAAATCACAGTGATTTTTCAGCCTGTCCAAGGTCCACTACAATTTAAATTACTGAAATAATTTCAGTCGTTGATATTTGTTTTCCAGTTATTTTAATATATGTCAGCTAAACAGTTTATATCAATTATACAGTGGTGCTATTACTGAGCTTAGGCCATTAAGTTCCTTGAACTTCTTTTCTTTGGGCTGAATTTCATTCTTTAATTGTATGATAACCAAAAAAAGAAAAAGTATCAATGTAGTGGGCCAAATTTTATTGTTGGTTTCTTCTTGCAGAAGTGCTAACTTGAGTAACTAATGTGTCAGAGAGCGAAGGTTGACTCAGTAATTTAAGATCGCATCACTTGTTACCTATCCAATGTCATACTTTGTTCTTATGTACAGCAAGAACCAATGCTCATTTTCACTTAGAAACATAACAGTCCCCTGTTTTCTATTACAGGCTGCGTACAGACAGTTGCAATTATAGGCCCAATATTTGGCTTTCTTCTAGGATCCCTCTGTGCCAAACTTTATGTTGACATTGGCTTTGTAGATCTGGGTAAGTCAGAAAACTTGGGTTTAAAATTTTAGTCAGGCTCCAATATGCCTATTCTAGGCATGTATTTTAGGCCAAGAACTATCTAGTTCTAGTATCTCTTCTAAGGATAAGGGGCTACTAGATCAGAGCTGGCACTTTGGAGATAAAATGATGACAGCAATGCAGTGCCTCATGCGAAAAAGCCTAACAACGAGAACAGCTACAGAGGAAGTAAGAGTCTTGACACTTCCTCAGTCCGAGCAGATCCTGCCTCGCAGGAGATCATCCAAGTGAGGAGGCACTAGGGAGGCAGCAGATACCAGGAGGAGGTAGACCCAAGGCTCAGTATCCTGCTAAGAGCCAAACGTGTGACTTTTGGATTACATTGTCATTGGATAGAAAACAAGTCCTGAAACTGGTACCAGAGCTCCTGATTTCATTCCTCCCAGGAAAGCACCTTCTGCCCTGGTTTCTGGCTGGCTCCACAGCTTCTGTGCAGAACAGCCCAGCTGRGAGCAGGCTGCAACCACCTGCAGTAACCCCCTTGGGTACATCCTCTCCGGGGATGTGTGCACGGCACAATCTGGGCCCCCGTGGTGTTAGGGAAAGGCCACTGCTGTCCCCAGGGATCAGCAAACCTTTATCACCTCCCCCGAGCTGCTCTCATAACACCAATAGAGACATGTGGCACAGACAAACTTGGGGTGGAGGCGGACTTTCCTGGAGAAAGTCCCTGCAAAAATCACCTTCGTCATTATCAGCAAACTTTCCCTAAAAGTATTTGTTTATTTCTCCTTTCTGACTTTCTCCAGACAGCATAACAATAACTCACAAGGATGTGCAGTGGGTGGGAGCTTGGTGGCTGGGTTACTTAATAGCAGGTGTGATTAGTGTTCTGGCTGGCATCCCGTTTTGGTTCCTGCCCAAGCACCTACCAAAACCCGAAAGCAGAAAGGGCTCCAGTACCTCTTCTGAGCAGTCAAAGTTCATCACTGAGGATAACAAAGAGCAACAGAAATCTTATCAGCAGCATATGAAGATTGCTGAGATGGCAAAAGGCAAGTCACTAGAGTTTGTTTCYTCACTGTTCAGTCTCTCTCTCTCACAAGTTTTTATACCATTTAATAGCCTCATTTTTTTTTTCTCCAGTGTAACTTTCCAGCTAACTAGTATGCACGATTCTAGGGAACAATTTCATTTTTTCCTAGACCTGCTCTTGCAGGCAGAATTTCTTCAGCTGAGATTTGTAAAATTATGCTAGTGGCCCAAAAAGTATCATGAGACCCTGCAAAGGGTTTCCTTTGCTGGTTTTGGCTGTTGCAGGAGTGGAAGTCAAATAGTGAAAACCTGTGATAGCAGTTTCTAAACCTCCTTTTTGTGTGTGCTAAGCTTCCTTTTTCTTTAAGGCCATCCATTAGTAAAATACATACAAAAGCTGACCAGAATAAGGATGGGCACAGACCGCATAAAGTATGTTTAGCTAGCTATCTGCTTTTCAACACCAGCTGTTTCGCCCAATTCAGTTTCCTTGGCTCTACCTTGCCAGAAGTGTTTTTCCTCAAAATTTGAATCTGCAACTCAACATGCTTGTGCTTACCTTCAGCTATGCTGAGCACCCTCCAATCCCAGTAAAGCTAAAAGGAGCTGTGACTGTTGAGGACACACAGAAACCAATTCAGACCTGTTTTATGATCAAAGGAAGGTACCTAAAACAAGATGTCTCTTCTAGAAAATAGGTGCTTAGTAATTTGTTTCACCATTCCCCCATCCAGAAATGCAGTTCCTAAGAGCATCATGGGACTTAACTTATTCCTTCTGAAGTATGCTGCAGTCTTCCTTTGGAACATACAATCATATTAAAAAAACATTATTTGCAGAAGTTATTCTCTCTGACCTGGTTGTCGTTTCCATTATTTTGTTTTGCAGATTTCTTGCCATCACTGAAGAACCTTTTCAGAAATCCAGTTTACTTTCTGTATTTGTGTGCAAGTATCATTCAGTTCAATTCTTTAATTGGCATGGTGACATATAAGCCAAAATATATTGAACAACAGTATGGGCAAACATCTTCAAAGACTAATTTTGTTATAGGTAATGCTATATCTGCTTCTTGATACCTTATAAATGGACATTTTAGGAGTGGCATATACATATGGGGAAAATTATTTCTTAAGCTATGCTTATTTCTTCTCCTTCCTTGCCTGGCTTTAAAGTAGTATCTTGTAGAAGGTAAGTTATTTCATTTTGGCTTTAGCAATAGTTAGTTCTRAGTTTATCTATGCAGGTGTTACTGCAAAATTTGATACCTTATTTCCAGTTCTACTGGGAATGTGAAGAATAATGTATACATCACAAGAGAATAATTGAAAAGAGCATTAATTTTAAAATACTTTACATAAATTTGTCATCAGACAGATCTGTTCCCTTGCTGGCTTCCCATTTATTTCAATGAAGGAATATCAACTCAGTGAGTGCTAGAGGACTGACCATAAATTAGCTGATATTGCCAGTGATTTCTTACTTTCTTGAAGAGGTTGGTGTTAAATAAAGGGAAGTCAAAGTCATATCAATGATCATATAATATACACATTAAAAACTTAACCTTATCTCAGTGTGATATTAGTGAAATAAAATCAGGTGTTTCTGCCTTAACTCTGCTCCTTACTTAAGACCTTTTCTCAGTTATGAAGTTAGTCTCCCTATTCCCCTGTATAACACAAGAAAGACGCTCCTTCTGCCGGTGTTGCTGATCTTCCGCTCTTCCAGACTCGGAGGGAGAAACTATCTTTCTCCGCTAACAGCAGGGACAGCTTTGGGAGTCTGGCCTCCTCTCTTCCTGCACCTAAAATCAGAAGCTGTGGAGGAGGTCATTTTTGAAGACATCATCAGGATGGTGAACTTCACCGCCCAGCTATTGAAACAAGAGACTTGAATTCAGTTTTTGAGGTCCAGTGATTCAATAGCATGAGACAGCAAAGAGGTTTACATCTATGTAATACAGAGGGAGCTGCCTTGTTTCAGAGCTCTCAAGACAGCACTAGTTGCACTGCAACAGAGGTATATATGTGCAGAAAAGCTGTAGTGATCCATTGTGCTATGTTAATTCCTTAAAGATAGAGGCTGGAATTTCCTGGCACAAAACTCCTATAAGAAAGGAGAAATCTTCAACTGTAGTTGATGGCCAGGGAAAGTCCAGAAAATAATCCCTGCGTTCAGTACAGTACTTTTCATTGTATTCACAGATTTTCTGGAGCTAAGCTTTCAGGTATGTACGAACTGATTGAGGATTAAGATCCATCTGATTTGACAAGGCAACTGTATTCAATAGAGGGTATATGATGGCTGGGCTACGAAAGGTCTCTGGCTCAGTAGCCATCCCTGCAGTAAGGGGTTTCCCTTCCTCCGTCTCCTTTCTCTCCCAGTCTTCTGTCTCTTTCTCTCCACCAAGAAACTGAGAGCTCAGTAGAACTAACATTATCTGTCTACCTTTCCCTTTCCCTTCTCCTTTTTCTTTTCTTTTCTTTTTTTTTTAACAATCTCTGTCTCAATCTCTTTGATAGATATCGGAATTGTCTGAGCAATTTGAAGCATTGTAACAAAAAACGGCTGGAGCCTGTAAAGGGTATTTTTCAGTAGTCATGAACCAAGGAATATACAAGAAAGAAAACAGTCACTGCTGTGTTTGTATGGCTTTTTTTTAAATATGCATACAATATTTTTCCCACAATGCCAGTGTCAAGCAATAAAGTTAGCTGTAAGAACATGATAAGTACCTATGAGCCACAGAAGCACCTATGAATGGGCAAGCAGAAGGTATTTACTGTCTGGGGTATCCCACAGCTCCCAGTTTCCATTCCAGGTTCACCTGACAGGCAGAAGAGAACAGGCAAATGTGCAAGTTGGAAGTGTTTGAGCAGGGCACTCACGTGAGATTGTGTAAGGACTCTCCGTTTATGTCTGCTGCATTTTGGATACTGCTGCTGAAATCCCCTGAAGTACAGTGTTCACATGTGCTTAGAATGACCAAATGCCACCCCACTGTAGCTTCCTGAACCCCAGCAGTAACAGGACTAGGCCCAAAAGGAGCACATTTGACAATTTTGTTTAATAAACTCTCTCTTGATATGCTGGTGACAAAAATGAGATTATCTTGTTGTATACTGTTTTGCTCAGAATAAGATATGTTTTATAGTTTTGTCATTACATGTCTCTTCTCAAAGAAATTATTTCCTATAGAGCATCCTAATCACATAAATAACAGACAAATGCAAATCAAGTATCTCATGGCAATCTTTAAGTCAGTAGTACTTGCAGTATTCATTTAACCAAGGTATGGTATTGAAATGAAGAGGAAAGCATTGGTCTGTGTCTACGCAGGAAACCTCTGAGTAATCTGGATTTTTATAAAATATTTCCTGAAAAAAATACTAACCTCTGTTTTTATTGGATAGAATAAGACTATTTTTAACAAAAATATACCTTCTGGCATCTCTTCTAATCACTGCTTTCTTTCCTGCATACAGGTGGATACACTTTGACTCCATTTAAGAGGTCCTTTAAGGGTGTATTTCTTAGCAGGAGGATGAAATTCCAATGTTGTGAACTCATATTTAAAATTAAGTCATTTGAAATCATTTTCTAATATCACCACACGCCTGAATAAACATCCTAAATATCATCTATTATATGAATATATATATGTTTTTGTACTTCCTTTTGTTTTATACACTCAGATCAGTACCACTAGGTGTCAGCATCAATTAAAAGCTGCAAAATGCATAGTCCTGTGAAAATGGGGAATTTCATATGCTAGAATCGGATGGTAAAGCTGGGAAAATTATTTTCAGTCACAATGAAATCCAGCAAAGGGCATCGTGCTTGATTGTGCAGTATCTTTTACAGTGGTCTCTCTTTACATCTTTTTCGCATGTACTGAACAGGATTTTTTTGGTCTTGATGTCCATGTCTATCAATATGGACACTGCTTTGAGCAGAGCTGTTCAGGTAAGGATTAATGGTCACCAGTCTTACATGTTATCTTCACTGCTTTTCCAGTGGATTGCTTGAAGCCTGGTAGAAGAAGAGGGCCATGGGGTATACGTATCTCCTTGCTGTTGCAACACTCACCCAAGGGAGAATTTCGGCAGCCAAAAACAGAGATCTTCCAGTTGTGCCCTCACTCTCCTGTGCGCAGAGGCAATGGCATATAGCTAGCTCTTCCCCCCACTGCAGACTTCCTTAGTGGATCATCAGCAGGATCATTCAGCCAATAATTCCTGGCTGTATCAAAACAGAAAAAGCAGCAGATCTCACTCAAGATTTCTTAACTCTGTAGACCAAAACTGGATTTGCCCTCTAGGAATGAGGAGTTCAGGCTACTCCTGCCAGCAGAAAAGGGAAGGAGAGAAGCTGGCCTGGAAAGCCAGAGTGGGACAGCCCCAGAGAGTGGACTGTGCTGCTCCTGCTGTTATTATATTGACATGAATGGGGCAGTGAGAGGGTCTGTATCAAAAACCCAGAGAGCCAAACTGTGCAGCTGGACTGTGGCCTTCTAGGCTGCTCTCGGCAGTAGGATGCTCTAGACAACAGCTTACTTCTCTGTGCCCAGGGCAGCTCTCCCGAGAACTACTGCAACATGTTACAACCACAACTACAGAATATTACAACAGTAACAGAATTCGAACAACCCCTCCACCAACAAACTAATAGTGGAGAAAAACACATAGCTTAAGGAATTGGCAGATCACTATCTAGACCCTCTATACAATCTCACTGATAATTATGTATCTGTCAAAGAACTAGCAATGAAATATTTCTCTAGGAACAAGTTTTTGAAAGCAGTCCCAGCACCATCGTAGAAACATTCCAAATCTGGGCAAATAAAATCCTCAGACTGAAGATGCTTCATATTTTGCTACTTCATGTTAGCACTGCTGCTGTTTTTGTGACTGAGGTGGACAGTTCATTGAACGGACGTTTTTATTGACACAGATTTTTCTGTTTGATTTCAGGTCTTATCAACATTCCTGCTGTGGCCTTTGGCATATTCTCAGGGGGACTGATCATGAAGAAATTCAGAATCAATGTCTTAGGGGCTGCAAAACTTTCCCTGGGATCATCTTTCTTTGGTTACCTTTTACTTCTTTCATTATTTGTGATGGGCTGTGAGAACTCGGATGTGGCTGGGCTGACCGTGTCGTATCACGGGTATGTTGGGAAGCGCAAACTTCAGTGTAAAGTTCTATTTCAAAGCAAACTCCTTCTTCATTGTATTCCACAAGGAATATATTTTTGAACGGAGAATTACTGACCTAAATATGCTTCTCAGAAATTTGATTCAAAGCAGTGGAAACCATTCCATCTATTCCAGTGGGCATTGTGTCAAAATCCTTTTGTGATTGTTTTCAGCTCTGAGGGCTTTATGCCATAAGTGCAGATTATTTTTCTGATTACTTTTTAATTATTATTGCCATGGGACCCATCCTTTGAACCTACAAATTCCTGGAAATCTGAGGAGCTCAGTAGGGGAGTAATATTCAATTAGTTGGTCCTTGCCTCTGTGTGCTGCTGAACAATCCATGGCATGTAATAGCTTCTGGACCCAAAACTTAAGGAAGTAAAGATTAACCATGAGCACAGAGGTACACCTGAGGCTGGCATTTTTTGGTCATTTTTGCCCCTGCTATTACTCTACAAAGCTCTTTCTATGTAAGGACCTTCCATCTCTGATTGCACAGCAGCCCCAGGAGTAGCTCAAGTGTTGACTTCAGCAGGAGCTGGCAGACAGTGTGTGGATATTAGCCCTTCAGTTTGGGTGAATCCCATTCTGGTCATTTTCCTACCAACTTCTCCAGCRATGATGTCCCATGAGTAACTCACTCCTCTCTTTATAACTGGAGCAATCAAACTTTTGTCCAGGTTTGATTTAATGGCATCAAGCCTCCGATAATTAAAATCTTAGAAAATGCATGAATGGAAATTGTTAGCTGTTCCACTTAAGAAAGTAGCTACTATCTCATAGTAGGCATATGAAATAGTAAAATACTTTTGACAAAAAACAAAAAAAAGAATTAACACTCCTGTGTGAAAGTGGAAAGAGACAACACCTAAATGGACTAAAAATACAAGGCCAACCTCAGGTACATCTGGCAGAAAGGATAACCCATGATTTGATGATGATTTCTTTCACATCTGTTAGAAAGTATCATTTCAATATCTCTTTTTCTACAGAACCAAACAGATAACTCATTATGAACAAGCTCTGTTTTCAGAGTGCAACTCAGGCTGCATATGTTCCAAAAATGACTGGGATCCTATATGTGGGGAAAATGGAATCACCTACGTTTCTGCTTGTCTTGCCGGCTGTCAGGCATCCAATGGAAGTGGAAAAAACACTGTAAGAGATTCTTCTATTTCTGTATATGATGTTGTAGTTTTCCTAATATAACTAGTTCTGTCACAGTAAATGAATTAAAGTTGAGTAAGGTAAATCCTCCCTAACCATAAACTCCTGAGGTTTATAGCAATCTGCCACCCACATTTAAAACTTTCTAAAGTGCTGCTTCCAGTAGAAATCCCAAATGGAGAATGTAGAAGATTTTTGTAGCTGTTGGCTACCAATACCATTAAAACACACACACACACACACACACACACACACATTGCTGTCATCAAAAGTAGATATTTCCATTAGCTAATTCTTCTTCTTCAAAAAAAGACTTTTTCCTGTTGTAAAGCTTTTTCCATTTTGGAATTAAACTTCTGGCTACCCAGAAAAACATGATGGGGAATGGATATGAACATTCACTTTGTTCTGTTCTGGTTATCATGGTTACCCTTTCACCTGCTGTCTTTCAGGTATTTTATAACTGCAGCTGTGTGGGAATTTTAGAATCTCCTTCAAGAAGCTCCTCAGCTGTGGTGGGACCATGCCAAAAAGGAAATGAATGTCCAAAAATGTTTCTGTATTTTCTGGTAATATCGGTTATCACTTCATATACTTTGTCAATAGGTGGTACACCCGGATACATACTACTTCTAAGGTAAGCAATCATTTCTTTTAGCATTGCCAAATGTTTTCAAGGTGCTTTGACACCTGTAACTAGGTCTTCCTCCCTTCCTAATATTCTGTGACATATTTTCAGCTATGCAAGGTGGATTTTAAAATAGTTTGTCAGTACTAAAAGGCATCCTCAGAATTTGGCAATGAATTTTCTACCACTGAAATACATACTTATGATTATCTCTACCTTCTATATGTTTCTGGTTGTAAACATAATATAGCAGAGCTGATTATCATTTATATGAAATTCCACTCACCTTAATGCATCTTACCACCAGAATGGTGTGAAATGGCCTTCATGTGAATGGAAATTAGCTCTACATGTGCCTGTGTACACATGTATGTGCTTGTAGGTAGCCAATTTTCCACATTTGCAATGGATACCAATACACAGGTACACAGAGGTGACCTAACACAAACCCAAACTGCTATATATACTCAGCTCTTCTTCTTGGGCCCATTATATTTTTCTATACAATTGCTACTTTAAAGATTTCTCTCTTCAAAATAAGGATAGATTTGTCATGAGATGGTTTTTGCTATCATAACAATTGTGAGTTCATCCTGTGTATCCCACAAGATTGTTCCACTACTTATTTAACTGCTGGAAGTATTTGTCCACCACCAAGTGTAAGCTTTTAAGCCAGTTTTAGAAACTGCAAACAGAATATAATACTTCCAGTGCATAACCTGGATTTTTGTCAACTTTTGGATTCTAAGTGCTGCTCCATTCTGTCTTGAAAAGCTTTCTTTTTCAGTTCCTTTTTCCAAATTATTTCCACATGGGTACATGCTACTTCTCAAATGAAACAACAGTAAATATGTAATTAAGCTTTATTATTGCTGTGTTTTCCTACCCTAAAATTCTCTTTGCTTTTGAATGAAATTCTCTGGAACAGGCCCTGTCTCATTGCCAGTGTCTTTATACCACACAGAAAAAGCCGGTGCTAGAACTGGCTGAATATATGCTATATGGGAAAACCTAAATAAAGAAATGTAACTCCAGCTGTGGTTCCTGCACAATCCTTGAATCAGAAATAATGTTCACACAGAGACTTATAGAAATGGTTGAGGTGATGATCCTTCCCCATTGTCATCCGCAAACACTGACAGTAAAACACATGCCTTAAACCATGTGAGCTGTGTTGCTTTAACCACCCACGTTATAGCTGCATCCAGCCCGAGCAGCATTATCATCGAGAATTGCAAAAAGATGCAGTGTCTTTCTCTCCAAGGAATAACTGCAGAAAGACCAACCATACTATAATCCATTTAAGACCACTTTTTGCTGAAAGGTGAAACCATTCACCCTGAAGCTGTCCATATACCAAGAGAAAGATGATTCACAAGCTGAGAGCTTGTAGCGTAGCAAAGCCATCAGTATTTCTGTCAGATTGCCCACTGTGGTTGCTTCTGCCACAGGAGGTTTCTCTATTGTATAAAAATGAGCTTAAGGCTGTGCTGGGCTGCAGTCTCCTTCCCTTTTACCTCCACATGTCACGTCTCCTTTTTATCCATAAAACACAAGGTAGCAAATGTATACGTGTGGTACCACATGGGGCCATGGCACCACCGCTGCCATGCTCAACTACTTGCTATCTGTCCTGTCTCCACTGGAGAAATGTTGGGAGAAGACGCTCTTAGCTGGACACCGACAAGCTTAAATCATAGGGGGCTGCCTGGACTTCACAGCCCCAAGTGCTTGCTCTCCAGGGACTTGCTGCTTAACAGATTTATCTGGAGAAGATTAACAAGGTTTTCAGTAAAGTTCCTAAAGCATTTTGTTATATGAAATCAGAGAGAGGGCTTTATTGGTTCTGTTCCAGTACCTTTCATTCCTGTTGAAAATCATTCTACTTTGAGAGCAGTCTAATTGAAATTGAGAAGTTATATGTTCCTCAGCTGGAAAAAAGGCACCAGAATCTGTTCCACAGCTAAATAAAACATGTTTCAATATGTTCAATCCATTTCTTTCTTTGCAAATGACCTGAGGGCACAATTCCATTTTAAGCTCATGCTCATTTTTCTGAAATCCATCAACGACTGGCTTTTCCTGAAAATCTGTCTGAACAAAAAACATGCTTTTTTTTTCCAGAAAGAAAATAAATGCTTTTTGAAAACAAGTACTCCCAAAGCCAAATTTCAGACTTCTTTTAAGTAATTTTTCGCCATTATCTTTTTTTTTAAATTTTTCAGTATTCAGCCAGCTCTGATAAGATTCCTGGGCTTGGGCACACTGATGTTTTCAGATGAGTATGGGATATCCTTGCACCTGCTGTAAAACATGAATAGAGCCAAATCCCCCAAAGCCTATAAGATATAGTGACATTTACTTCAAGGGTTTACAAGAGTAAAATCATTGAAGTATGCTTGAAGCTAGTGACTGAATCATTTGCTGAAATATCCTTTCAGTGGTATTAGACCAATAACAATTGCTAAGGAACCTGGGGAAGTCCTGAAGTTTGGGGGAAAAAATTGCAATTTGGATTGCTGTTGTTTAAGGACAAGTGATTAATAGAAGGTCATTAGGCAATGAAAAGGAAGTCTCAGGTCTCCCAAAAAAGGGTTAGCTTTTAGGGTCTTGAACAATTAGAGTTTTTGTGGAAAACACAAATGCTCAAACAATTTTTTTTCCACCTGAAAGAGATGTCTGTATTATATTCTATATGAAGAAATCTTAGCAGGATATAAACCTTACAGAACAGATAAAACATATCCAGGTTTTGGTTTTATCTTCCATTCTTTGCTTTTTGTGTCCTCACATTGGGTTAAAAAGGCTTCCAGGCAGAGACTTGCTTGTGTAGCATGGCTCCTATAGAAACAGTAAAGCATTGTTCCTCTGGCTCAATATCATATTACATCCATTTTTGCAGAGATGACAATGCCTGTGTAAGCCACAATTATAACAGATTGTATGACAAATATCCATGATCAGAGCATTAGAGAATGAAGCCCTCAGATTGCAAAATGAAATGGGTACAAAGATTTTTTGACTGTGTCAATACTTTGGTCTTGTTTTCCATACATGCCCTTTGTGTCCTTTTACATTTTCACTAAATCAAGGGAAGATGATCTGAATATTATTCACAATAAGGGCTCTTAATGCTATCCTGGCAGATACATTGGAAAATAATAAATCATGTCTGGTGGGGGACCAAATAGCTAGTTCTGAAATGTCTTAATAAATTTTTAAAAAGTATTTCCAGTTACATGAATTTTTGTGCAAGCTGAGTCCATCCTACTTCAGAGCACGTAGCATGTACCTCCAAAATGCTATTTATAATCGATAGTAACTGAATATCAGCCTATTTTTTTCATATTGAATACAAAGACTAACACAACAGGGAGCTTTATACATTACCATAATGAAATACATGTATTAGCCTCAGCAGGTATCAAGCACATCCCAGCTTAACCGTGTGACTGGGACTACTCACATGCTTAAAGTTAACTTGAGCCAGAAAGGCTTAGGTTTGTGCTCAGGAGCTGTGGTTGGGCTCACACGGCAGGTTTGAATGCAAACGGTTTGTTCTGTCAGAGACAGAGATTTATCTTTATAGGAGGTGTGATCCTGATCCTAGATACAGGGAAATTAACATAGTCTGCCTAAATGCTTTTTATTAATCTGGGTCATTATCCACAATTTTATCGAGTGCTTAACTGAATGAGATGATTGTTTGATTTCATGAGCCTTGTCCTCTCTTCCTAACTCCTATATGCTGTTTTTATCTGAAAATGCATTGCCACCTTAAAATTTGGTATTCAGTATAGATATTCAGAATTCCTAGATGCAATTTTAATTTTATCACATTATTTACATATTTCTATAATTCTGCTAAAGTCAGCTGCATTAGGGAGGGAAAAGTAATATCTCTTTCTTCCCTCATGCTTTCTATTTGTGTTCAAATTATGCACAGTCAATTCTTTATTTCTACTTAACACTGATTTCTTTATTTTTAGGTGCATTAAACCACACTTGAAATCATTTGCACTTGGGATCTATACCCTGGCAGTAAGAGTGCTTGGTAAGTCTGGTTGGGTGCATTTTAATGTAGTCCTTATTAGTCACTTATCCCAGAATTAATCTTTGACTGTTGGAAAGAACTACTTCTAGCTGACAAGTCAATATTATATGATTAAAAAAAAAAAAGGGAAACACAGGGAAGAGGCTTGGGAAAAGGAGAGCAACTGTATATTTTGTAAACCCTACAGCTGTATCATACTTATAATAAAAATGTAGATTGACAAAGTACATAGAAGTGACAAGGGATCTGTCTTAGGGCTATGAAGCTAACATCAAAATTACTTCTTGCCTCCTCTTATCCAATAACAAGCCTAATAGTCTGTACTAGAATATTTTGTGATCATTATTCAGGCATGTTTTCATTAGGTTCTAGGGGAATTCCTGAGGTCAGGGTTGACTGCAGCCCTGTGGTAGAGCTGCCTGCAAGCTTTCTCTAAAAGCAAGGGGGCCATGAGATGCCAAGAAACTGAGAGCTCCAAAATCTTCTAGGTCTTATTAGAAAAGATAACAATTAGCAAGAAGCAGGGCACTTATTTAAATACAGAAAATTTAGATGAGCTGGGTGAGGCAGATGAAACAAAAACAAAACAAGGTATCGGTTGTTTTCTTACAACATCTTTGTAAGCCGGGCTCTTCCCTCCAGGCTTACTTTCTTTTCCAGCAACCCTCAGTGGCTCCCTAGCTTGCCCAGGGTCCACATTGTCTCCTTCCACACCCAAGGAAAGGCTTTTCCTTTCCATCACCCATAAGCACGGCCATGTCCCTGCTGCAGGAGGACCCTGCTCCTCTCAGGATACTTGCACCCATGTTGCAGGCTCCCAGCTCCACTGGCTCTCTCCCTTCTCAACCCACTCCTGCAAGCATGTTGGAAACAACCACCACCACCCCAATCTGAACAAACTCCATTGTGCTTATGGAAGGAGAAATATTTCCCCTTTTTCTAGAGGGTTTCTACAAAGCGAAGCAACCAAGCCATGGTAAGTGCTCCTTCTGGCAACTTCAATAGGCTTTTTGATGTTCTTCTGCATTTTATGCCCCATCCTAATTTCACGCAGGGCAGAAAGGTGTGTGTGTGTGTGCAGGGAATGCAAGATGCAACTTCTTAAAACAGCAAAGAGTGTGGAAGTGTCGTTCTTATTTTATATTGTACATTAGCATGCCTCTAGATCAGAACTGATTACGTTGGAAAGTAATGTTATTTCCTCTATTTATTTGTTAAATACATCCAGCTGGAATTCCAGCCCCAGTGTATTTTGGAGTGGCAATAGATACCACTTGCCTGAAATGGGGAAGCAAAAGATGTGGGGGAAGAGGAGCATGTAGACTCTATGATTCCAGTGCATTCAGGTAACAACTCTTGTCAATTCATTCCTTAAATACCTCTACACACAATGGACTAGCACTGGCAGGAGAATTTGCATCAAATAAATTGGGTGAAAAATTTTACCTTGAATGAAAGAGTCTGAAAAGCAATAATAATAATAATGATAATAATGATAATAATAATGCTCATTTTTTTGAGTGCTCTTTTGGTTTAGTCTTTTTTGGTTGATATTATTTTAATTTCTGCTGAAAATATTTATGGCTTTTCATTTTTAGCCAAAAAAACTTCAATTTAATCCTCATTTTTCTACTAAAACTCCTCCCATTTTCTCAGCAGCTCTGCTAGGGGGAGGGTTGGAGGGAGCTATTGTACCTCACCATTGTTCCTTATTGGAGCTGGATCACAAGAAGGAAGGGAAGATGCCATGAAGCACGCCTGGCTTATTGAAAGGCTTAAGCTCTGTGATGTCTTTATTGATTCATTGCTAGAGGAGAGTAATTATATGAACTGTATTCATGAATGGCATTACTCTGACATGGAGAACGGAATAACAATGGTAAAAGGAAAACAAGAGAACAGGGGTGCTGGTAAGTTGTCACCCATTCCCCTCCTCCCCCACAAAAATAAAACATGAGAAGAGGGGTACATCTTCTTTTGAAAATTTCATCAGAGAAGAAAAGAACAAAACTCATTTCAGACTCATTACTAATAAAGCATGATGAGACATTATTAATGTTGTTGTTGTTGTTATTGTCATCATTATTATCTGCCTGTAAATCAAAAATGCCATTGGTATCACTGGTACTGCTGATGAGGCAACCAAAAAATATATTAATCGTCCTAGAAATATTAGCATTCTTCTAACCAAAGCACATTAGAGTGGAGGATGACAGTCAATGACTGACACACTTTCTTTGCCACTGTCCACACAATACCTGACCTGGGTGAGCTGAGCATCTCTTGCTGCCAGCGTCATCACCTTGCTGCCTTGCTTGAACTCCTTCCTCACTCAGCTTCACCTCACAAAAATATAAATGTGTCCATCCTGCCAGGCTGCCTTCTAATTGTACATTGCCTTCCAGATAGGTCTGATAGATCTTTTCTCTCACAGATACGTTTATCTGGGACTGACTTTGGTGTTGGGCACCATGTCTGTTTTCTTCAGCATCGCAGTCCTTTGGGTCCTAAGGAAAAGATCCTCTACACAAGATGAGACCGTCTCAGCCAACGGGAGAGGCACTGGTTTGACAAAGAAGAGGAAAGATAATTTTGTCAATAATGACCATTTAATTCAGACAACTTATTGGCCAGAAAAGGAAACTAGACTTTAAGAAGATTGAGATTTTGACAGTGACTTTATCTAGTGAGTGGTGTTCCAGGCAAAAATTTATCATCACTGAAGCTCTTTAAGTGAGGTGTCCTCTTAGTATCCACCCTGAAAATGTTCATATTTATGTAATTTTCATTGTAAATACAAAGACAAAAGACAAACATTTTAGAATATGTATAGCTCTGAAAACACTGCTCAACATTTGTCCTGCCAAGTAAGTGAAACTCAACAGAGGGAATTTGCTGGGGTTAAGGGGGTGCAGCTTGCTCCCTCGCTGAAAAGCAGGCTTTAAGGCTGCCCCTCAGCTTCATTCATGGTCTAGGCGCAACCACTGCTGCTGCCCCTTTGCTTTCTTCTGCATGTAAGAGGTGATGCACGGGCTGCAGGACCTAGCTATGGTGCACTCAGCCTTACTATCAGCCCTTCAGGGCACTGGTGCACAAAAACTACTTTGTAAATGGAAGGGGCAGAGAATATTCTGCACTGATTTTCACACAAAACTCCCCCTTGCAAGCAGCCTGGCACGGGGCAGCAGAAAGGTGGAATGACAAACCAGCTGCAGGCTTTGAGCTTCCCATCAATTCTACCCATAACACTTGGGCCATCAAATGTGGTTAGGGATTTCTTTTCAAGCATACTCCAGCTCTGTTATAGCACAACATTAACAGTAATGTAAAATGTCATTACAACAGTCAAAGATTCCATCAGAATATCTTCCTAAGGAAACTGGAATGAAAAATAGAGCTTTTTTAGGTTTCCAATAGTTTCTTCCTACTTGCTAATACTCAGTGTACTGAATAATTCAATGCATTTTATGCAGTGTAATAACACCATGATACAAGACACACATGATTTATTTTTAAAAAAGCTATGACAATACTTCTTGGAATAATAAAATGAATTCAAAGACTGAGTGATTTGGGGCATTTCTTTTTAATTTGTATTATTTAAGTAGCTGGAACAAAGACTGTATGATAGCAGCCCTCTATATGTAATTTTTGCAGTTCAATAATATTTGGTGTTTGATAAATTTGGGGGCTGGGGGTTCGATAGAGAATTGCTTAGAATGGGACAGAGTCTCAGCTTATGCTGAGATATGCTGAGATAGTGTCAGTACCACTACAGACAACATCCTTTAAAGTATTTTAGAGTGCCTAATTAGGGGCAGGCTTCACCATTCATCATAATATTGGCAAAACAACCTCATGCCCCATCACTTGCATCTCAGAAGTGAATGTAGGTTCCCTGCTGCCTACCTGAGCTTGCAGACCGAGGTTAGATGCTGAATCTATCCTGTGGGATGCATGGGAAGGGATAGACATATAAGAATGGGGTTTACTGAGCTTTATCAATGAAAAATGATTACAGTGGATCACTAGAGAACTACCTAATTTATTCAATAGAACAGATTCCTCCCCAAGGACAGGGATGCTGCTTAGGCACCAAACCCCCTGCAGAAGGGAAGGATTTAAACCAGTCACTTCACAAAATGCAGTTGTTGGAGGAAGGACCAATGGCCTCCACAGCTTATCACATAGGTGAGCTGCTAGGCCACTCTCCATCTGCTAGGCCACTCTCCATCCTTTGAAAGGTCTTGGAGAACAGGAGAGGTGCCTGAGGACTGGAAGAAAGCCAGTGTCACTCCAGTCTTCAAAAGGGCAAGAAGGAGGACCCAGGGAACTACAGGCCAGTCAGCCTCACCTCCATCCCTGGAATGGTGATGGAGCAGCTCATCCTGGAGGCCATCTCCAAGCATGTGGAGGATAAGAAGATGATCAGGAGTAGTCAACATGGATTCACCAAGGGGAAATCATGCTTAACCAATCTGATAGCCTTCTMTGATGGAATGACTGGCTGGGTAGATGAGGGGAGAGCAGTGGATGTTGTCTCTCTTGATTTCAGCAAGGTTTTTGACACTGTCTCCCATAACATCCTCATAGACAAGCTCAGGAAGTATGGGTTAGATGAGTGGACAGTGAGGTGGATTGAGGACTGGCTGAATGGCAGAGCTCAGAGAGTTGTGATCAGCGGCACAGAGTCTAGTTGGAGGCCTGTAGCTAGCGGTGTCCCCCAGGGGTCAGTCCTGGGTCCGGTCTTGTTCAACTTCTTCATCARTGACCTGGAWGAAGGGACAGAGTGCACCCTCAGCAAGTTTGCTGACGATACAAAACTGGGAGGAGTGGCTGATGCCCCAGAGGGCTGTGCTGCCATTCAGAGAGACCTGGACAGGCTGGAGAGGTGGGTGGAGAGGAACCTCCTGAAGTTCAACAAAGGCAAGTGCAGGGTCCTGCACCTGGGGAGGAATAACCCCATGCACCAGTACAGGTTGGGGGTTGAGCTGCTGGAAAGCAGCTCTGCGGAGAAGGACCTGGGAGTGCTGGTGGACACCAAGTTGACCATGAGGCAGCAATGTGCCCTTGTGGCCAAGAAGGCCAATGGTATCCTGGGGTGCATCAGGAAGAGCGCTGCCAGCAGGTCCAGGGAGGTGATCCTCCCCCTCTATTCAGCCCAAGTGAGGCCACATCTGGAGTACTGCGTCCAATTCTGGGTTCCCCAGTACAAGAGAGACATGGAACTCCTGGAGTGAGTCCAGCAGAGGGCTACAAAGATGATTAGGGGACTGGAGCATCTCTCCTATGAGGAAAGACTGAGAGCTGGGCCTGTTTAGCTTGGAGAAGAGAAGGCTGAGAGGGGATCTTATCAATGTATGCGAATATCTTAAGGAAGGGTGTCAAGAGGATGGGGCCAGACTCTTTTCAGTGGTGCCCAGCAACAGGACACGAGGCAACGGGCACAAACTGAAACACAGGAAGTTCCATCTGAATATGAGGAAAAACTTCTTCACTGTGAGGGTGACAGAGCACTGGAACAGGTTGCCCAGAGAGGTTGTGGAGTCTCCTTCTCTGGAGAGATTCAAAATCTGCCTGGACGCAATCCTGTGCRAYGTGCTSTAGGTGACCCTGCTTGAGCAGGGGGGTTGGACTAGAYGATCTCCAGAGGTCCCTTCCAACCTCAACCATTCTGTGATTCTGTGATGAGTGTTCAGACAGTCACTGGGAACATGGGAGACCCAGACCCCTGTCCTTGCTCTTTGTCCTCCCAGGTGACTGTCAGAGGTTGGTGTCCATTCTCTTCACTTTGCCTTGCATAGCTGGGTATTGAACTAAACAAATGAAGTTTTAAAAATTTGAGAAGTTTGTGAAATGGGACTGGCTAAGGCATTCTGACTAGGGTGATCACAAAGGCTGGTGGTCCAGTCTCAGGTCCCATTCATACTATATTGTCATAAAAATAACAAAAAAATGCCAAACAGCACCAGCCTCCGGGAATGGGAGCTGCTCAGAGCCTTCCATAGCCTGCCTGGGAGGGCGCTTTTGGTAGAAATGAGCTCTCATACCATGTGAGAGAAAGGAGGAGCTTAACTTAAGGATATGCTAGGTTAAAAGAGGCTTTCACTCAATGCCTGATCTTGTATGTACATCAGATAAATGGGGATGTTTCCTAATTTGTGAATCAATCACAAATTGAGGTTTAGGGCAGGGACATTGCTGCTCAGCAATGCTGAAAGTAGCACAGAGAAGAGCTCTGCACATGCCCTGCAGCAAGACGCCAGGGAAAATTTACTGGTTTACAGACTGTACAAGTGCAGCTGTTGTAGATCTGTGTTTTATACCAGCAAGCTAAAGTCTAAGCATTAACAGAAGCAAGGAAAAAAAGATACTGTCAAACCACTACAGTAGTGACCACTACAGTCAARCCGAATCAAGCCAAAGTGCCAGGCTCTGCAAACCTGCGGTCTGTTGCAGATTACTAGCCTTGACATCAACAGGTCTCAAGGTAATTCAGACTTAATCTCTGTTTATTCTCAGTCTCAGGCAAAGTAAACTTTGGGTCATGTCAGAGACTTACATAATTTCATGTCAAACAGAAAACAGTGTATTCCCAGAAGTTAAAAAACAAAAACAAAAAAACAAAAAAAACCCCCAAATCCTACCAAGCAGGACAAAAGAGAAACTAAGAGAAACACCTCCTGTTCTTCTAAGTCAGCAAGAAGCATGAAATTTTTTTTTTTTTCAGATTATGACCTAAACTTAGTGCATATGCCTGTACTTTGTGGATAATTCTTTTAAAGCATGGTTTTTACTTCCATGCCTTGTTTCCAACACATATGAAAGGAAGACGAATATTATAAAAGAATTTCCTCTAGCAAGGCATATTTTCATTATGGTTTAAAAATGAGCAGTCCTTTCCTCTCACCTTTCAGCAATGATAATGCTCTAAGCTACCAAGCAGATATATCCCTTTTTCACTTTGAAATATTCTCAAGTCTACTGCTGTATTTTACTGCTCCAGGTATTAAAGTGGATGCATGGTCTGACTAGAGATACATGCCCTGGATTGGTTATAATAAATAACCAAATGGACACAACACTAAGGAATTTGGACCTGTCAAGTTCTTCCTACCAGAATTCTTTCTCTTAAACTAAATCTATGTCTTAACCTAAATCTACTACTGGCAATGTATCCCAAAGGTTAGCAAGTTTAGATTTTTTTTTTCCTTTTTAATATTACAGATATTAAACTGTAATTGAGAGACTGCAAAACGACACATAGTGTTCCTTTTCAAAGGTGAGGCTGTTAAAAGAATTGGCTGAGGAGCTTTCCAGACCATGGATGTCAGCACTTGAGGCTAGAGTGGGACATGCAGCCTTGTCAAGAAGCACCCATGCATTGTATGTCATGTAAAAATAATATACATGCATCTTCTTCCTACAGCAAACGCCTGAATTGGCACACATTAGAACGTGTGTGGGTGCCAGGCCATGTCACATGTTGGGAAGTGCAACCAAGCCTGGGGTGTGTGAGTCTGCATGGTTTCCTTTCCAGCACCCAGCAAAAATGCACCCCTCCAACGGCATAAAACAGCCTCCTTTAAAGCTAGTCATTCCTGGTCAGGCCACCAGGGAAAATTGAGCAATTCTAACAAATGAAGAGGGAAAAAGTGGGGGTCAGTGGAGTGTGAGACCAGTGCATTTGATCATGTCCACCCAGCATTTGAGTGCAAAGAAGCATCAGTATAAGATGAAGTATCTTCAGCTCAGTAGGCAGTAGAGAAGCTACCCCATCCTCGTGCTATTATTAAATTGCAACATCAAATTCCGGAATCTAAGGGAACTTCCAGAAAACAGAAAGTAAATGGTGTGAGAATACCAAACAATATAAAAGCTGAGTAATGATAGTTTACTCCCTTGGCGTGCTCAGAGTAGTGAATAGGATTGATGTATGAAACAATTAGTGCAATATGTTAAAATGTCAGCACGTTTATTTTCATCTGAGAGAAAACTTTTACCTTTTTTATATTTTTACCATTTTGGTTGTTTGACTGTTGATAACACAGTACAGTTTAACTTTTCTAAGACATGCTATTTAATTCTGCTTAACATTAAATAAAAAAAATCGCATATAGAAGCTATAAAGCACGTAGTACATAGAATCACAAGTAGCTAATTCACAGGACTGGTTAAAAAGTATTTGTAAATAGAGTCATTATGGAGAATTCTGAGTGACATGAAGAAAGGGAGTGCATTTTTGTTGTTTAACACAAGAAGAGCATCTGAGGACATTAACAACTGACAAGTTCAGGATAAATGAACAGAGGTACTGCTTCAGCTGATGAATAGTAGAATTATGGAGGTAGAAGTTTATATGAGTTTAAAGAGTGACTAGATGAAAGGGACAAAAATCTATGGAAGGCTCTTAAAAAAGCACAGAAGCCACCTCAGAAAGTGTCAGGCAAAAGAAAAAAAAATCCCTGGAGGCTGAAAGAGCATATGAGAAAGCCTGGTTATATACATTGCTACAAGGATGGCCACAGCAACAGAGATTAGGCCTATTCAGTCTGGAAAAAGACCACTTAAAGGAGAAGAAAACAGAGGTCTAAAAAATTGTAAGTAAGTGGAAGAAAAATGTGGCCAGGGATCAGCTGCTCACCTACATCAGCTACAAGTACTAGGGAGCAACAAATGATGACCATAGGAGCAAGGTTCAGAACAAATAAATGGAGTTGGCTTTTCACACAGTAGATACAAGACTTGTGAAATCATGCAAAAAATGTAGTATTCAAGGGTTCAAACAGAAATAGGGTAGTTTTACACAAAAGAAAACTCCATGTGGGTCACTATGTACCTGCCTTCTCCTACTGGTGCTGCTCACAAATTCCCTTGTATTTTGAAACTAACTGGATATTGGGAGAATAACAGAAGTGTATCATATGCATATGATACATTTGCTGACCCTTACTTTCCCTAAGCATCCTCCCTTGGTTACTGGCCCTGAGGGCACTAATAGACCTTAATGATCCTGACCAGCCCCACTGGGATCCCCACCCACACCTCTGCCCAGGGGCCTGGGGGCCCCATTTCAGCTCAGCCCTAGGCACCTGTCCCTGGCTGAGCCATGTGGGAAGTGTGCCTGTGCATAGCCTGGGCTGTTCATGAATTTCTGCTTGGATTTCCTGGGTTGTCCTTGGGCCTGCCTTTGTTCACTGGACTGCTGCTGGGACCTGCGGCTCTGGCTACCCTGGCTCTGCTCACCCTCATCAGGTGCTGGGGGCTGCATCTTGTCAGCAAGGGCATGGCACACTGGAATTGTCTTGGTTCCTGGCTCATCTCCACTTGTGGGGCAGCCCCTAGGGCTAGAGGGATGGTAGGTGTGACTCTGGCTGATGATCTTTCTTACGCCCTGGAGCATCTGTAATGGAGTTAGGCATGAAGCAGGTCTTCACCCAGTGCTAATCAACCTCCAGAAGAAAGCAAATCTATAGTTGCGATAAAAAATTATGAGAGAGTAATTATGAAGGTGGGGCCATTTAAAAATGCTTGTTAAAATGACCTCACTTAAGCAATATGTAGTTAATGTTACTAGGAGGCTGGTTAACCAATAGCTCATTAAGACAGTTCATTGAATCCTGGAAAGGAGTATATGGGGAAAGGATTTAGTGGAGAGCAAATGGAGCACATTCTCACAGCATGACAGTGACTAGGTCAGGAAACTTCCTCTCATGGCAGTGAAGCAAGGTAAGTTTGAGTGAATGGTTGTTGTACATGGGGTGTTACTAGAATCCTCTCCTTGATCTTGTGCTGTTGATGCGTCTAAACAAAGATACTGAGAAATGGGATTTGGCTTAGGAAAAAAAGCTGTGAAAGTGCTATACACTCAGGAAAAATCTGTCACAGAGTGAGAGACTAATAGCATGTAGAGAAAATGCAGATCATGACCAAATCACCTTCACATGTGGGAAGATTTCTGACCAGAGAGGGCTATTTAATTCTGCAGACAAAGGAAGAATACATTCCAGCACCTGGAAGTTAAATAGGACAAAATTGGCTTAGAAATAACATACGTTTTTTCCCAAGAACAACTTTCTTTGGGATCTTACTGATTTTTCTGTCACTTGCAGTCTTTAAATCAAGACTGGACCCTTCTTGTAAAAGATTTGCTGTAGCGCAACAAGACAGAGGAACAGCTTAGCGAAGTTGTGTTGTGTATTATGCCAGGCATTCAATTACTTGAGCATAATAATTTTTTCAGGCCTTAACTCTCAGGGTAATATCCCAGACCATTTGAAGGTGATGGAGATTTTGGCCCTGGATTTTCACCTGAAGAATTTTTTCAGTATTGTTATGTTGTATACACACACACACACACACACACACATGCACGCACACACATATATATGTATGTATATATGCATGCACATATATATACATCTATACACAGCACACATTTGGTCTAGCTCCTACAGAGGTCTAAGTACTCTCATCTCCCAATGACTTGCATACCCTCAGCTCTACATCTATAATAACAACCCTGAACCAGGTTGTTGTTTAAAATTGGATGCAAGGTAAAGCTGGATAGTCATCATTACATGCTACTTTTTGTATTTTAAATGGAAAAATTATAAACATCATTAAAACAGCACACCTTCTTTTTTTCCTAGATTAGATACATGATACAAATCAATAGCAAAATTATCAATGGGTTTTTATGAATGACAAAAGCTCCACTAAGCAGTGGAAGGAACATGTCCCAGACAATAGGTAAGATGGTGACAGTTTTTGGTGTCACCAAATCAGCTTGTAAGTATGCTTTTTTTTCTTTGTAGCTCTACAGCAACAAACTGATATTAGATGCGCTGAAACAGCAGCAGCAGAAACCTTTTCTTTCTCTTGAAGTAGCTACAAACATACTGTGAAGGTTTTCACAGTCTCAGGACTCCTATATTCATTTAACATATCACTTATTTTTCTTAGTTCATTAATCAAGAGTTAAATTCTAAAGTCCACTGATTTCCTTTATTTAGGGATAAGTGGCCTGAGAATAAAAGGGCTCTAATCAAAGCTGCCCACTGCAGTTGGCCTCTGCCTGGCCGCCTGCTACTGCTCGCTCACCCCTTGCAAATTGGTGCCTTGGCAGTCACTTCTTCTGGTGGGAGTCTGCTGCCACCCTCTGCCTGGAGGAGTCTGCAACCATGTCCTGCTGTAAAGGTGATGCTTAGTGCGGCTTTTGTAAGAATTGTTTTTATTCTCAGGAGTAATCAACAATTACTGATATCTCAGTGTTCTTATTATGGGGATCTTGCTCTCATAATCCAATTATTTCCTTTAAGTGTAAATTAGAGTCATATGGAAGGAGTTCAAGGGAAAAAAAAAAAGGATGAGAAGCCTTTTTTTCAGGTTTGGTACCATAGTCTTTCATTTAACTGCAGTACTTTCCTATTTCCCATTCTAGTTCTTTTGGTCAACATCAAATGCTCTGGTTCATGAAGGCCACTTTGAGTGTGAATGCTTCCATGCATGGCTTGGACAATAACAGTCTGAATAATGAAAAATTCTTCTCAGCTATATAGAACCTAAAAATAAAAGATATTTTCATTCCAAAATAAGTCATAGATTAATGGTATATAGGCAACTAGAAAAAAACCTGGGGAGAAATTGCTGTGTATTCATGTGCTGGAATGAGGAAGCCAAAGAAATATTGTTTTCCCTTTTTGCCATATGAAAAATTGTTAGTTTTTTCTACCGGTTCTATTAAAGCATGCATTTAGCTCGGTGTCTTTTTATGTTTTTAGAGCCATAAGGCAAAAAAATATTGGATAGGTCTTTTAATACATCTGAATAAAACCTGACAATGAAACCTTGGGAAAGGTAAGATCCATTTCATTATGCAATATCGCAAAACAAGAGGCAACACTTATCCTGATATAGTTAGAGCATAATAATGGAGCTCGTGACACATCTCTGAAGAAGAAGGAGGACACAGTTTGTTGTGTGTAGGTGCCCTAAATGGAACACTGGTAACTACACTGAGAAGCAGAAGTATGGTATGCCATCCCGTAATAAATAACGATAAACCAGTGCCAAGGCAGCCTATCTTGTAGACTAGCTGAAAACCTCAACAACCTTATAAGAAAAATGTTAGAAGAGGAGGGCTGATGCTTTATCCCACAAYATGAAGTGAAGAATCACTACCTCTCAGAAGAAAAGAGGCCCATATCTGTTGTAGAACTTCTGCAGAAGAGCCATGAATTTGGACTTCTTGCATGTAGCTAGTACTAAGCACATGCTCAGTTGACCGGGAGGATACACTCTACTCCTTTTCAGTAAAATGGCCTATTTGTTTGTTTTTTCTTAATTCAGACCTAAATCTGATGGATGCAGTCATAATAACACCATGTTTTTTCCTCTGCAACAATGAACAAACCCTGCGCCCCTTTACTGTGTTATTGATCACTAGTCATGGAAAATCAGTAATAGCTCTGCACAAAAAGCTACAAGTAAAAGAAACCAATAAAATACCAAGAGAAGATTATGGAATATTACAGAACAAGTTCATCTTGAAGCCATCATCAGGCACACAATGGACCGGTGACTGGGAACATTGAGCATGGATATATCAAGGGCAAATCATTCCTGATCAACCTGGTTGCCTTCTACAACGAGTGGACAAGGGGCGAGTCATGGATGTTGTTTACCAGGACGTTTGATATCACTGCCCTTAGTATCCTGGTAGCCAAACTGGTGAGATATGGACTGGAAAAATGAACTATAAGGTGGGTGGAAAACTGGAAGACTCAAAATTGTTCAGCAGTTCAAAGTCCAGCTGCTGGCCTGTTGCTAGTGATGTTCCTCAGGGTTCAATACTAGTGCTAATATTGTTTAACATCTTCATTAAACATTCAGACAACAGGACTGAAAGCATTCTCAGCAGGTTCATGTTAGAAAGCAGGATTGCTCTCAAGAGGGGCCTCAAAGAGGCTGGAGAAATGGACTGACAGAAACCTCGTGAAGTTCAACAAAGGAAAATGGACCTGCACCTCAGATAGGATAAGCCTACACAGCAGAATATGCTGAGGGGGCCAATTAGATAGAAAGTAGCTTTGCAGAAAAGGATTTATTTGTCCTGGTGGACAGTAAGCTGAACAAGAGGCAGCAGTGCACTTTTGATGCTATTAGGTTAACTGCATATTGGGCTACTTTTATGAAAGATCAGAAGGCCAGGAAAAGTGATTCTTTCCTTCTGTTCAGCACTAGTCAGTCTGTATTTGGAGTACTGCGTCTGGTCTGGGGCACTCCAGCACAGAAAAGACATTGAATCATGTTGAATGCAGGGGCACCAAGATTGTCAGGTGGCTGGAGCATATGAAATACAAGGAGAGGCTGAGGGAGCTGGGTTTGTTCAACTTGGAGAAGTAAAGGCTCAGTGGGGCAGGGGGGGATCTTACTGTTTCCTCTACCTACCTAAATGGGTGTTTATAGAGGAGACAGCACCAGGTTTCCTCAGAGATGCACAGCAAAAGGTTGAGAGGCAATAGTCACAGGTTGCATAAAGGGATATTCCAGTTCTTCACTCATTCATACATACATACATATATATATATATATGTATGTGTATATACACATTATGTGTGTGTGTGTACACATACACACACACACACACATATATATATATGTGCACATTATGTATGTAAAAAGTAACATTACCTTATGTATTTAAAGTTATTCACTGTGAGGAAGGTCAAACACTGGCCCAGGTGCCAAGGGAGGCAGTGGAACTTCCATCTTTGGAGAACTTCATCCAAAACTTGACTTGACAAGATTCAAGAAACTTTACAACACTTTGAAGTTAGCCCTGCTTTGAGCAGAGGGTTGTAGCAGATGAGCTCCAGAGGTTCTTTCCAATCTAAATTATGCTGTGATTCTAAGACTTTCTCTAGATTTTTCTCTAAAATTACTTTTTTTTTTTTTTTTTTGGAAGACACCCCAAATGTTGATGAAGCAAGCAGTTAAGACCCATCTATTTTAGCTTTCTAAGCTAGGCACCAGTCTATCATCTCTTTGATTTTCTTTACTGTTATTTCAAAAGTGAAGCTGGAATGTTGCACATAATGTATTTATAAATCTGATAGCAGTAAGGCACAAAGGTGGATGGTACTGTTAAACAGGGGATGGTCTGGATATCATAGAGGAAAAAAAAAGAGGAATGATTATGAGAATGGCAAAATAGGACTGGATTACATTGTAAAATAAAAAGTACAGCTGAAGGCCAATGACAAGAATTTCTGTTCTAAAGTACAATAGACCAGCTAAGGATTTCCATCCTTAGCTGTAAACATATGAGAAGATCCTGAGTGTACCTGTTATTTGCAGATAATAACAAACCATCCTGAAAGAGATACTTTGCTGAGAATGCTATGTGTAATCTTAGAATACATCAGACAAGGCTAGAGATAAGGAGTAGTTAATATTTCAAAATGTGGCACTGGTGAGATTACACCTGAAATATTGTATACATTTTTAGCCATGTTCATTGGGGAAATATGAATCCAGTTGGAGAGCACCGAAGCCAAGCGCTCCGAGGATGAGCTGCAGAGTCAAGAGAGCCTGTTTTTCAATAGGTGATTAAACATGATTGTCTTGCTTATCTAGCAAAACAGACTAAAAAGTGTGATTGCTCTCTTCATTTATTATCAAGGTCAAGTGCTAGGTATCAGCATGAAAAGAAGAGCTTTTTAAGCTAAAGGGCCATGTCAGTGCAAAACCAGAATATAATTTGATTGTGAATTCTCATAGGCTGGAAATCAAAAGGAAGTTTCTAGGCATTATAGGAGCAATGTTTTGCAGTAGCCTTAGAAGCAGATGGGAGGTGGGAGGAGGATCTAATTCTTACTCATTTCAGGACGGAGCTTTTCCATTTCACAAAAGATGATTTTGAGATTGCAGACTGGATTTGTGATCTGGGATTCTGCCTGCATTCTTGTTTTCTAATTTTATTAATGCTTGCATTTGAACTGCCCTGACATATAGCTTTGGGGTGACTATCCTCTTCTTGATGATGCTGATGTCTTTTGTTCTGTGGAAGCTGAAGGGAGCTGTCTGGTTGAGTGTCAGAAATAAAAGCCATGAGCAGTGCTAGCTATCACTGCTTATCTCATAATAGTATTGAAGGCTGAACAGTTCAGATATTGCAGAGGTGAACATTGTTAAGTGGGCTGTAATTGCTCATACCAGGTAAAAGAATAGGTATGGTGACCATATTTAGGTTTGCATAAATTACAAGGAATGGCACATTTCGGCCTAACATCTAGGCAGACTGTAGTCAAAGTTTACATGGTCTAAAACCAACTTCTGTTTTAACTAAAATTACTCTTAGCAGTCATGTGTAGTCCACAACAAGAGCAATAAAATAAAATACCTTTCAGGAAACCAGTTCAGGTTTCCTTGAACTAGAGCTGTAAGTAGATAAAGACCTGTTCCAAAGTACACATAGCCCCAGTATATTTTCATGTCCTGTTTGCCTATGCTGTTAATAGCACTGAATATAAATCCCATCATTATTCTAAGCATGAATGTTTCTTGAACATCCAAGTTGTTCAATATACCCAGTGCATTATATTTTCTCTTCCTACAGATCCTTGGCTGGGGCTAACAGGTTTTAATCTGAATAGATTTTAGCCATAGATTAAGAAAATAAAACATCATACCAAGATATGTTTAAGCTATCTGTTATCAGGAACACTTCTAAAGTTGGGTCATCCAGTTTTTAAGAGCAAGGAAGGTATGAACTCTATGAAATTATAAACTTGACAAGCTCAAGAGAACAGGTGTTCCACAAAAGTGTGCAAATGAAGCACACTTGCACATTTTCTACCTAATTTTTGATCCCTGTAGATAAACACATATTTGGAGACCTTTAACAGAGGACAGAACTGGGAGGAGACAAGATTAAAACTGCCTAAACCATAGTTTATATTTGCTTATGTTAGAAGTTAATGATTCTTCTACCAAGTACCAGTGCAGCCTTGCTTAAGGAGAGACTACTCCGGCTTTTGATCATTTGAGTGGTAGTAAAACTGCTGTTGTGGTGGATACAAAACCTAGGTAGGCACCTTTTAATATTCTTTTTGTTTGTCTTAATTTTAAAATGTTACCATTTAGTGTTTGCAGTTAATGAGCATTACCAATGTAGTACTAGTCACATCTCCTGTGACCAGTAATAGCGGTAACATTCGTGTTGCAATGATGGCATCCTACAACTGTACGTATCTCTCTAAACAGTAAACATCATATCTCATGAACAATGCAAGCAGCATTTAGGCCTGCACAGCACTTTGTGATATTCATTTCTCATATTACATTAACTTAATAGGTTTTATTATGATTATGTATCTAAAGATCAATAAGATTCTTGGATTAGCACTGCAGTTGGTACAAGTCAAGATAGTTACATAAACTCCTGGATGAAATCTGGCTCCTGATTTGTGATATTGTAGTCTACTGGATGATGATACAGCTTTTCAGAGTGCAACTGCAGCAAGAAACAGCTGAAAGATTTAGTTTCCTGCTGGATTCTGAAAATTCCTCATTCCTATTTTCTTTCATACCGTTCTGTATAATCTGCAGCAAAATATTGTCTTCACCTTTGTAAACTGATTACCTATTAGTCATGCTGTGTTTAAATTAGTGCTCATTATAATTTACATTGTTGTGGGGAATGGGAAACCAAGCTGGAATTTTTAAAATGTTCATTAAGGGATAGATTAGTATTCTACACCCCAGAGGTAGTGGCCCCTTGAGGGTCATATACTCTGAAGCACTGAAGAAGTCTGTGGCTGTACTGTGCAAGGCAGGCTGCTGGACTTTGCAAGGGACTTGCAAGGTGCTGTGTGCTTCCTGTGATGTTGTAAAAGCTCTCAGCTCCCACCGGAATAAATGATCCACACTGATTATTAACTAAGACCCTTGATATCCCCTCACCCTAAGTATTTCTCTGAAGACACTGTATTGAGCACAAGAATAAACTCAGTACTTTGTTTCTTCTTTTTTCCCCACTTATTACCATCACAAGTATACTAGCTATTTGTCAGATATTCCCTGGGTATAATGGGAAAGTGAGCTAGAAAGAGAGCAATTGGAACAACATGGAAGAGTATTAACTTTCATTCTCACAGTATGGCTTGGGCTTTGGGGATTTTTTCCCTTATGCTGCTTTTTGGGGGAAGGATTGGTTATTTTCCTGGGAAAGGGGACAGGGTGATTTTTTTGTTGTTGTTTAGGCTGAGTAACTACCTAAACAGGCTTGTTATATGCACAGCTATGTGTTGGCACATTCCACTATTTCACTTGGTAGATCTCTTCTTTCTGCAAATGCAATGACTTCAAGTCAGTACTGCAGCAGAGTGGCTTGTACAAGCAAAGAGTAATAGCTGGAAAGAAGCAGTATGACTAAATGAACAAATGTGCTGCAGAGAACTTCATTCTTTTCCTTTGCTGGTACCCAAATCCTTTGTTTATTAAAGATGGAAACAAATTCTAGTGGCATAGTTCGAAAATAGCAACTTCATCAATACTTTTTAGCCTTGAAATGGTCAGGTTCAACAGTTAATTTAGGTTGATAATGATCGTAAATTTACCTTTTACCTTTTTTCCTAATCCTCTTGTGGCATGACGTCTCCCTAGCCCTGATCTTTTCCTATCTCTGAAAGATCTCCCTGTAGGTCAGGGGCAGCACAGGACAGCAGGAGAGGCTGCCAGCAGCTTCAACTGTTGGTCCTTACACATAGCTCACCCTATCATTTCTCCAGAAGTGGTTGCATCACCTTTTCTCTTGCAGCTCCTCTTTCCCCAGCAACAGTCCCTCCAGTAGCACCTGTGCAAAGAAGCCACAGCACACATGCTGTTCACCCCTGGCAGGAGCTAGTCACCCTGCTCTCACCTGGGAGTCCTTCCCCTGGGTCACTGGAGGAGCTCACCACTGACACTGCTGAGCCAGCTGGCTATCAACTGCTGGCTGGTTTCACACTTTTCTACATGCATCAGGCAGTTTTTGCCCCCAGAAGATGAATTTTACTGCATTTTTCTTCTTTTTCATCCTTTGTTTTGCCTGACACCCTAACCTCTGCCTGTCGATGCCTGTTTCACTATTTGCCACTTTCTTTTTAACCTGCTGTTTGATACTGCTCTCACCCTCAGGGCCTGTCCTCCCTTCTTACGCCTTCACAGTCCCTCTCTGAAACATTTTCCTCCATCGCCTGCTAATATCTTAACTTCTTTTGTTAGTTATGGATACTTAACTGCCTTTCTGTTTTCTCTCTTTTGCCTCTTATTTCTATCTTCATGTTTTTCTGCCTTCACTCTTTCTTTCCTTATATCCAGAGTCTACGTCCTGTTGTATCTTCAAACTCTCTAAAAAAAGCTACTTCTATAGCCCTGTCACCAGTGATGACCTGCTATCCCAGCATCTTACTGTAGTCCTTAATGTATCCTCATAAGAGGGAGAAACTAATCTTCAGATTACATGGGTGTAGCTAAATTTTGGAGGACCAGATGCTCAGAAGTGTTTGAGTACTCACTCCCTGGGTCAGATGCACAGAGAATCTTCTTTCACAAACATTTCTGTTAGTAGCCATGCAGGCTTGAGCAAATCCTTCCTCTATGCCTTGTTCCCATCTGCCTGGGGAATCAAGGTGTGCGTGTGGGAAGCTATTTTTCATTTGGATCAGTTTTTTGACCCAGACTTACAGCACAGTCATGGAAGCAGTGGCACTTGCTTGAGTGAAAAGTGTGGGAAGCAGATATGAGCAGTGGAAAAGGAAAGGAGATTTTTATGGCAGCAATAGCACCTAAGGACAGGCTGGTGAACTTAAGCCTAAGAAACTTTTAAACCATTTAAATCTCTGCTTACTTGTTTTAACATCATCGAGGCTTGCCCCATTTGAGTAAACAAAACTGTTCTTCACCACCGTGCATTAGAGCAATGTCTGCCCTTCAACTGCTCTGAAAAATGTTACTCTGCCATATGACCTGTAGCAGAGCAATTTGCAAATGCAGCTGGACTTTTTCCAGCTTTGTAAAAGTTCGTCCAACTTTTTTTCAGCTCCATTCAACCATGGAAAACATCTCTTTGTATGCTTTTTTTCCTCTCTCTACCTCTTTCTTGCTCTTTTCTCAAAGGAAGAGACTACTGTGAAAGGTGAAATAAATCAATTCCTGTGAGCTATGATTTCTGAGCTCTGAACTGGGTACATTAGTTCCAATATTCCCATTTCCTCTGTGTGTCAAGATCTGCAGATCTGAAGAATGGTTTGTTTCCAGTGATCCATTTTTCCAGGGGGGCTCTGCAGTGGCTTTTGGATCTTCCTTCAGAAATCTGTTCTGTTTGTAGTTGGAGTTGCACAAACGGGCAAGTGTTTTCATTCTTTAAATAAACTTTGCAAATAGATATGTAAACTTCCCTTATAGCATTTCACAGAAGTAGTCTCCTTTTATATTACTTACACATCCCTCCAATATACATTCTAAACAATCAGTAAAGACAAATGTGAAGATTGTAACATTTGTTGCAATAAAAACAAATTTACCTTAATCATGCAACTAACCTTTCAATAATACAAAATTCTATTTCAAAGGAGGGGAAAGATTAGTCCTCTGTGGCTGCAGTATGTGCTGTTCACAGGGGAACTGGAGCAATTCTGCTGAACTGCTGAGTAACAGTGGATCTCATGCATAGATATAGATATAGATATAGATTGCATTCTGCAGACAGAAAGGTACTAAGAATACCCTGCATGCCATTGCAAGAAGAAAGAGCATCTAAGTTCCTTACAGGAGCTCAGGTAGCTGAAATAATTAGTTCTTTTTGTCATCAAGAATTGTTTGTGACCAGCCAATACAAAGGAATAAGCAGGATGAACGTAGATGGCATGGTGTTACCACACAGATCCTACCAGCGTGCTGACTGACCCCTAAGCCACTTGGCCCTGGAATGCAAAGCTTCTCTCAGACTCCCTGTTCTTCAGCACTGATGCTATGTTGACCCCTTCAGGTTGTTTTTGGACAGAGGTGCTCTCTCTTGCTCTTTTTAGAACTAAAAGTCATTCCAGACCAAAAAAACATACACCAAAAATGGGGGGAGGAGAGGGAAGAACCATTTAATTAAAAAAAAAAAAGACATGTCAAAACAAGAAACTTAAAAACTTAAACAAATATACACTTTGAAACACCGATGTCATTGAACCAAATCCTTTTCAATGAAAAGTTTCAGTTTCAACATCTCATCATTTTCCTATAACTGCTGTTTCAACAGAGAGATCCTTAACCAACTTTACCTTGATGTATGTGTTCCTATATTTATTATCGTTTTCTCTTGGGTTCAGATAATTCAGTAAAGAAATCAGCCATGACAGTGGAAACTGAATCCAGCCACATTGATGACTCAAACCAGGAAGCAGAACCTGCCCAGCTTTTGGATGATGAAGCAAATAAACAACTGCCAGTCAAAAAGAAGACTTCCTGCTGCATGGGCCTGAAGGTTTGGTGCCTTATCAATATCACCACAAATTACTGTTGTCATATGTTAAGAAATGTTGTTCAAGATATGACATGGCAGATTACTTCGATATTGTTCCCCCTGTCTTTTCTGAAACTGAATACACACTGGAGGTACAGGGAAGGGTTTGATATTATCAGACTTTGTCCTAAAGAAAATAAAAATTCCTGAGCTAACATATTTACCCTCAAGTTTTTCCTAGTTAAGCCCCCTCCTTAGTCACTGGAGAGAGGTAGCAATCTCCAGTGGAAGACTTCATCCATCCTAAAATAGGTGGCTAAGACACATTGCTGCCTGGAGGTTGCTATTGCCACCCATTTTTGTAGGGCCAAAATGGGGTGACAAGAATCCTATTCCAGGGTCTTTAGTAAATACTAAGGCCTTTAGGCCAAGCAGTCCACTGATTCACACAAGTACCTGAGCTTTCAGGAACACACAGGAAGAATTTAATGCATTGACTGGACAAAGCTGACAGACTAATGAGAATTTTGCTTTCACGTTAGAGCCTTAAGGATTTATCGTTTCTTGCTGAGCTGCAAATACTACAAGGGCAGGATTCGTGTGACACTGATGTGTTTGGGTCTGTGTCTTGACTAGTTCCTGAGCCAGCTTCATCTCAGGTTAATTCCATAGGCTCAGTGGAGTTGGAACCAAGGACACATTTCTCCCTATGAAAAGCCTGTAAAAGGAAAACTTTACGGAAAAAATAGGTAATTGCAAATTTCTCAAACATCCAACATGGTTTGGCTACAGTATTGGGCAAAGGCTGTCACATTTTGCATTTTCTGACTCTCTTTTGCCATCCATATACACCTGCAAAAATAGAATCTGATCTCCCTGGGAGAATCGTGGCACTAGCTTTACCATCATATACACAGGCAGTGCTGCAAGACAGTGAATCTGTAACTGTGCGTCCTGTGATTGCCTTTATATAAATTAGACTTTAATAGACACAGTATATTTAAGGTAATAAAAGGCAAGCTCTTTTTCTACTTCACCTTCCTATCAGAGGTCTTTATGGTTTACTTTGGGATTGTGTTTTCAAACCCAAAATACCTAAGTCATTTCTGTTTGTGTTTTCATGCTTATCTGCAGTTTGTGGTTTCAACTAGAACCCAAGAGAAAGCATTGCTGAAATAAGGCAAGAAAGGTGATTCTCACAGTCTTTTCTGCCAAACTGACTCAGCAAATATAAAACATATCAGGACAAGGCCTGTACTTGTGAAAATTTTCCATTCATTCCTAGGCCAAAAGAGAATAAATATAACTATTTTCAAGCATTTACTGTCAGGATTGGACTTATTTCTTACAGTAGATAGTAATGCAAAGGTCTAAACATATATTTAATTTTGTTTACTTATCCAATGTTGTATTGTATTGTAACTTTTACCCAGTGAGCAATAAGTCTATTTGTTTTTAGTCTCTGTTGAAATAGTTGGATAATATTTAAACAGACTTAGTTTAACTTGTTATCAAATATATCTTTGTTTGCAGAAGTCACAATATGTGTTAGTGGAAGCAACTATAAAATTACAAAGAATATTAAGCTTTCTTCTATGAGGTATGCGGTACACAAGCAACATAGCTTATATATATCATAGCATGATATATATATTCAAAATATATCTAAACGGAGATGCATCCGGATGAACAGGCCTAAAATAAGTAATACATGGCCCAGGCAGAAGATAATTGTGACTAAGGTTCATTTGAGGTTAGATTAGTTTCAGTAAATCTCTGTTGATGGGGAATTTTACCAGTGGCACATTTAACATTTCTGTGACATCTAGAAATCCCACCATTTCAGCTGCCCAACACTGGGCCTCAGCACTCTGACAAATTTCATCACTGGACATAAGCAAGGTAAGCAGGACCCAGGGAGTTGTCTGACAAATTTAAGTTCCACAGTCCATAGGATTTCTGCCTTGGAAAACCTTTGACCAGCAACACAGGAAAGATCAAGCTTTCTGGTCATCAAGATGGCCAGAGCAACCCTGAAGATAGGTAAAGCAAGAGGCTGCTCTCAGCTCAGAGCCTAGGGCCAGCTCTCCCCAGCAGGGAAAACCAGAGCCAGGAGCAAACCTCGATGAAAGGCCACCATGACTCTCTGTAGCATTAAGGCGTGTGAAAATTCACACACAACGTTGTCACTGGAATTGGATTAACAAAGTCAACCCGACTAAAACATGTGCCATAAGGATTGTTCCACACAAGTTTAAACTTATTTCATCTCTGTATGACCTGCTTCCCTGTTCCTACCTCCCATTTTCCATCTTCATCTTTCCTCAGGTGTTTCTCGCTGCTTTGTCGTTCAGCTACTTTTGTAAAACGTTGTCTGGTACGATTATGAAAAGTTCCATCACTCAGATTGAAAGAAGGTTTGACCTTACGTCCTCTACAGTTGGTCTCGTTGATGGAAGTTTTGAGATGGGTAATTGATATCCCATAACACAGAGCAAACTTTTCAGAGCACTATGAGACACAGCATCTGGTATTAATTTTTGTTCTTTCTTTTTTAGGTAATTTGCTGGTGATAGCGTTTGTAAGTTACTTTGGAGCTAAACTTCACAGGCCCAAAGTAATAGCTGTAGGATGCTTTATTATGGCTTTGGGATGTATTTTAACAGCGATGCCTCATTTCTTCATGGGATAGTAAGTACTAATCAAGATCAATTTGAGTAACAGAATGTTGGAATTGGATATTACTTTTTGTTTTTTGAGAAAAGCTGGTGTATATTAAGTCTTAGATTTCCAAAGATCTATTGAATCCCACCTTGAATAAGACCCAGCTAACTCAACAGTACATCAAATGAAAACACAATTAATCACATGTAACACATACATTACTGTACTTTATATCTGGTTGAAAAATATGGTTCCTCCAAGGTAAAAATTCAACTTTTGGCAAAAATCTGAAAACCAAAATGCTTTAATTTTCAGTCAGATTTGTTCTGGAGTAGAGGCAGAAAAGGAAATTATTTTATGAAATCATTATAAATATATATATATATATATTTGGCAGGAAACAGTTCCCTATGAAAAACTTTTGAAAAATCAAATTTCAAACAGAAAATGTTGTTCTTTGAAAGTCTTCAGCCATCCTACCATGCTAGTGCTATTGCTTTAAAGAATTAAATAATCTTCCTGAATGGCTTACTGTGTGAACATTTTATAGGGGAAATCAGTGGTAATCTAGGAATGTGGTATCACCGGGTGTTAATAAAGATGTCAGGTTTATGTGGGCAGGAAAGTTAAATCATCAGGAATCACAGTAAAATTATTGAGATACACCTACTCTGTAACCCACCTATATGATTTCCAGAATAAGTTGCAATTGGTGCCATTCTGCATAGGACCTCAAAGCTTTGAGCCAGTAGCTTCGTATTGGGTGACAACCCTATCTGAGATATGACTTTATTTATAGCAACAGGCAACCCTCATGCAAAACCAGGGTTTCAGAGCTAAATCATTGAAGAAAACAACCTACAAAGGTGCTCATTAGAAGAAATCCAGCTCCCTGAAAGAGGCACCCAGAGCCTGGTTGCGGCCTCGGGCAGCCTATTTGTGAAATCGATTCTGTGCTCTCCCCTGGCAAACAGCAATCCCTCACACAAAGAAGCCTTTCAGCTTCAGTGAGTCAGGGGGGAGCACAGATGAATCAGTGCTCATAGAACTGGTCCCAGGCTTTTTTCTTATTCCAAATGCTCATGGCTGGTTAAACTGATCTTCTGTGGTTGGTTAAACTAATTTTTATGCATCTTCTCCAGATTCAGAGAATTACTGTATTTTGCTTATATGTAATAATGTTTCTAGCCATAGTTCTGATACAGTGAAATGATATAGTGAGACATATTTCTGTTGCTCCATTAGATGTATTAGAATAATTTTAGGTGTACCATTGTAAAAAGAAAACTAAAGAGTACATTTCCTCACAGTGGTGGATCTTGCACCAACACCAGACTTATATTTCCCACCGCTTGAGTCAAACTGTGTATCTGACTTGTCTATACTGGGAAACTCATGAAGTTTTTCATGAGCTAGGGACTGAATTTTTCTGAGGAAATTGGTTTGCAGTGCCTCCTAAGATGAACAGTCTTTGTTTCAAACTGAAAATAAGACTGCATGGTCTAGCAGAACTAGTCTGGTTCCTAGAAGCAGAAAGCATATTAGTATATTAGTATATAGCGTTTCAGTTTTCCGTATTTTAAAAATAATCCTCCTTTTTACTCCTTCATTAACACTTTGGACTGATATTAAAAAAAAAATACATTTATCTTTACAGAAATAGCAGTCAGGTGACTGCTACATACTGTACTAATATTTCCCTAGTAAACACTGTTTCTAAACGTACTATTGTGTGTTTCCAGTTATAAGTATGAGACGGCATCACGTACAGCATCTTCAGTCAACTTAACTTCAGATGTAAATCCCTGTTTGCTACATCAAGATGCCAACAAAACTTTGTTGGAAGTCTCACAGTCAGGTAAGGAAGTGTAAGTACAAATGAAGCAGTTAGTTTTATCCTGTGTATACCTTGGTCTTTAGTCGAGTGAATTATTCCCCAGTGCAGGATGCTCATTAGATTTCTAACTTCAGACTCTACTTGTCTGGGAACATTACCAATACTTAAATGCACTTTGTGCATTTCATTTGGAGAAGAAACAACCAGCAAACACAGATTACTAGGATCCAGATCCCAGTTTCCTACATTCTTCCTTCCAGATTACAATAAAATGACCCTAACATTAAAAGGATTGCAGAGAATGCACGCAAAGACAATTAGCTTCCAGAGAGATTCAGGGACTCAGGACCCATGGGGAAAAAAAAGAAGAAGAAAAAACAGAATTGGATGAAGGGAGCTGAAGCTACACMGAGTTAACAGTAAATGAATGGAAGTTTCTATGATTTTACTTATAAATATGGAGTATAGCTGTCATTCATTTTGCTTTGCATGCTGCATGCGTACAGAAAGAGCCAAGCTGTACCCCGGTGACCATCTCTAACTTCTCAGGTTAAAGATATAAGTTATATGCCAGATAATATATTTATGACAATATCAATCTGTCATTTTTTTTACATGGGTATTTTTTGGGGGGTGATACCTGTATCTTTAGAAACCAAACATGGTGGAGGTTAAGGTAAGTGTTATTAAAAGATTATTAAAAGATATAATGAGATTGACAACCTTGCCTTAATCTTCCATAAGGAGACTGTTGTTARTACCTTACATACTAAATAATAATCATTTTACGTGCTTAATTTCCTGAGATTTGTCACCATTTCCCATTCAACTATTCTGTTTTGAAGATATAACCCTCATTATGTGCAGGCTGTGAAAAGGAAACATCATCGTATATGTGGATATATATCTTATTGGGAAATATGCTGCGTGGAATTGGCGAGACACCAATAACACCACTGGGCATCTCTTATCTTGACGATTTTGCTAAGGAAGAAAATGCACCTGTATATATAGGTAATCTCAACATAAAATAAACTGAGAGGTTCCTACTGTAAGAGATAGATCATCCTCCACAGGGGAAATTGTTCAGCCATTAAAATTTATTTGCATATGCTTTGTATGTTTTCAGCAAGTTTGCACACAATAGCCATGTTCGGCCCAATGTTTGGTTTCCTGTTGGGATCACTATGTGCAAAACTGTACGTGGATGTTGGATTTGTGGATTTAGGTAAGCAAAGCAGAGGTAAAGTGAAAGTAAGCTAATAAATAATAATCAATTTGCACCACTGTTGGTAACAGATTCCTCTACACATCTGTGTAAGGTTTTACTATATTACAAAATATTGCTGGAAGGTTTTTGGGGGGGAAAAGACGGAATTAGACAGGGGATGTGTTTTAGATTCCTGCTTTAGGATTAAAGGATTAAATACATGATTAATTTTAAATATTAGTACCAAGAACTCTCACTAAACAAAAATGTTTTACTAAATTGAAATCTTAATGAAAGGATTCTGCTGGCATAGCAATTTTTCAGTTTTGGTGAACTACTTCCCCTTTCAGCTGGGCATTTTACAATATTTAGAATTCATTTAATGTTTGCAATATATTTATATTTCTTGCTTGTTTAAATGAAAAGAAAATGTATGAGATCATGTCTGCAAAATGCCAGAGAGGGCAGGGCAATCTCCACAAGTGGTAACCATGGCCCTGCATCCTGTGCACTTACACTTGGAAGAGACAGGAACCATTTATGACACCCTGTTTCCTGGCCAGTCCATTTTCAATTCCACCTGACAAGGCAGGGATAGTCAAGCAGTGTGGACTGGCAGCAAATTTTCAGGAGATAACCCATCCAATCAGCAGCAGTGGGTGATCCTATTTTACTGGCAGGAGGGAGAACTTGAGCTCTTCATGATCCTGTGCTTGGATAGATGAATTATTTTATGTCTGCCCTGTAAGCCAACATTATACTTTACCTAAGCATAAGGGCATTGAGCCAGTTCTGATCACACAGTGAAAAGTCTTACAGTGTTGGTCCACCAACAAGCTTGAAGGCACATAACAGTCATAAAAATACAACAAACCACTCTCATCTTTCTTGTAATACATAATCAAGTGTAAATTCATGGCTAATCTCACTGAAGCCAAAGAGAATATGCTTAATACTGACCTATGCAATTCGGATAAGCAAAGGACAGTTTCAGTAGAAATCTGTCAGGCCAAAAAGGACCCAATGTTTGGGGCCTGTCTGCCACCTATTTTGGATTCTTATGTGTTGGGTAAGGACTGCTGTGTTGCCCTTTATGTCAGTCAAAATGACAGTCAGCAATGCCATAAGAAGGCAGATGAACCATAACACCGTCCAGGGTGTGATTCCCGATGTCTTCAGTGCAGGAAAGGTCTCTCGTCAGATGATTATCTTTAACACTGAGAGTCAGATACTGTGAAATGTAGCTACGTTTGCAGGCAAAGAGTGGAAACTTTCAACTTCTTCATTAAGTAACTCGTTTCTGTCTCACTTGATTCTAGAAAGCATCACTATAACCCCACAGGATTCCCGCTGGGTGGGTGCATGGTGGCTTGGTTTTATAATAGCTGGAACAACCAGTCTCCTAGCTGCTATTCCTTTCTGCTTCCTGCCGAAGAGTCTGGAAAAGCCAGAGGAAGCCAATAACGACAAAACTTCATCTGGTCTCCTGGAAGGGACAGGAGCCATGAGGAAGACRCACACCTCTGTAAAACCTAAGCCAAAGAAGTGGTCAGTAATATTGAAAGGCAAGTGTTTTGCATGTTTTATAACTATGGAAAGCAATTGGTACAATATACAGCAGGAACATGACAGTTTTGCCAAACACTTCACCTCTCCAGCACTTCAAACTAAACCAGTTAGCTATCCTCAGGAAAGGAGGTGTCTGCTAAAGATTATTTGAAGACAAAGAGCACCTTCAGGACTGTGAGGATCTGCCTGCTTTAAATCATTGCATGACAACTACCCCGAAAATTTTGCACTGGACTAGATTAGGACTGTGGAAAAAAATTGTTTCTGTATTAGAACCTAAAGAAAATATTAGAAAGCTCCCTTTGCAATACGGAAAACCAAATTATTTTTCTGATCATCACAGAGCTCATGGAGACTCTGAAGCACCTTGCTTCCTGAGGAAAATACAGCAGGCTTGAATTTCAGTTCTGGCTGAGCAGTCCTTAGGCTAGGAAAGTGGGGGCATAGAGGCTAAGGACGAGACAGCATTGTGTCCCTTTCTTTCAGATTTCTATACTTCCCTGAAAAAAGTCTTGAGTAATATTGAGTCTTGAGTTATATCCCTTTCTTTCAGATTTCTATACTTCCCTGAAAAAAGTCTTGAGTAATCGAATGTACTTGACGCTCTTGTGCAGCTCACTGTTACAGTTCAGTAGCTTTATTGGTTTCTTGACTTACAAACCAAAGTACTTGGAACAGCAGTATGGACAGTCTACATCTAAATCTAACTTTATCATAGGTGAGTGACACTGTGCAATGACTATGTGTATGCAKGGGGAGAAGTTCTGGCATGCTTTTTCTGGGACTGAATTCCTTCTAGAATAGACTGATGTCTCTCCTGAAGCTGAATTATATAAAGGCAGCATACAAACTACTCCTTTGGTGTCTGTGGGACCAGAATAAAGAAAGAACAGGGACGCTCAAAATGTGGAATGGATGTGGTGTGGGAGTTTTAAATGTTGCAACATCTGACTGGTGGGTGCTTGTGGTGAAAGTGGGAGCCAAAGTCCGTGTTAGGTAGCTGGGTGTGCAGTGGTTTTGAGAGTTAAACACTTCAAAATAACGTGTCAGACATAGGGAACAGGCTGAGCAGGCAGCCACCTAGAGTCATCAGATACAACATACAGCTGCCTGAGAAATCGCCCCAAGGACAGAAATTGGCCCTTAACTGCTGTGTGAGTCTCTATTTTAACATTCCTCTTATATAATCTCTTTCAGGATTGACATCCTTACCTCCTGTAGGTATTGGGATTTTCCTAGGAGGGCTCATAATGAAGAAGTACAAAATGGGCATCGTTGGAGCAGCCAAGTTTGCATTTAGCATGTCGATTTTGGCCTTCCTCTTCACTCTGTTGCACTTCTTTGTGGGCTGTGAGAACCATGTGGTGGCAGGACTGACAGTGTCCTATGATGGGTGAGTGTAAAATGGACAGTACATTTTTCTTCACAGGAACAAGGAAATAGTCCAAATGACATTAAAGCTAAAATAGGAAAACACTTTTTCATTGTTTAGAGGAAGTCAACCCTACCAAGTGTCACTGTCATAGTCTCATTGAACAGGGGAGTGCCAGCCTGCCAGAGTATAGCGCTGGCAAAAGTTTAATTACAAATATATTAGCAAAATTACATTGTTACCAGTGTAGGTCATTTGGCTGCTACAGGGGTTGTTCAGATATTTCACATACTGCTGCCTTTATACTAGCAGTGATTTCCTAGCAAAGTGCGTCCAAACTTTGTAAAAAGGTGAAATATATGTAACAGAGAACACTGGTAGCATATCCTGCACAGAGATGGAAAGACTGGGACATGCTGGATTCTCAGTCTGCTGTAAAGCAGCTGAAGCTTTTGTGCCTACTAAGGATGTTCTCTAGAACCAGGGTTCAGAAGTTACTGGCTGTTATTTTTTCTTGGAGTGAGTAAAGCCATCGGCCCAGGGTATGTGTCCTAGGATAAGGCTCTCAGAGGGGCCCAGTGACACACTAGCATGGCTGTACAACTTCTGGTTTGGCACTGCCTCATGTCCAGCCAGATCAGAGTCCCTCATAGCTAGTGTGAATCTGTCTGCAGCTTCCTGAAGGTATACCTTCAGTTGAATAATCTGTCACTACAACTCGTTTATCAAACCATACTGGTCCAAAGCTTAAAACGTGGAACCAGATATGCAGGATGCCAGGGATTTTGACATTTGTTGGAAGCTGAGGACAAACTGTCTGTCACACATCCTGTAGCTAACAATGTCTTCACTAAGAACCCAAATGGTGGAACAGAGAATACACTCAGTAAGCACCAAGATGAAAGAGGTGGCAAACATATGAGCTTAATTACTCCAGAAGGGAGGAGATGAAGGAAGACACCTGTGTTACAGATCTCACTACCCAAAAGGTGGCTGAAAGTAAATGGGAATACTGCGTTCTCCATGTCCTCCAGAAAGAGTTATGCTAAGCTGTAAGAGGGGAATATTTTTAACGGTGAAGACCAGGAAAGCTGGTTTCCATTGTTGGTGCCTTTTACCACAGGTTAAACAAATATTTGACAAGGCTTTCTCAACTGTTGCTAGCCATACCTACAGTTAGGGGATAGTTTAGCTAACCTCTCAAAGCCTTTCAGCCTTTTTTTCTTCTTCTTTTCTATCTATGCCTGGGAGCTAAAATCAGCAGCAACACTTTTATTTGTTAAAAAATTCTTTATAATGTAGTAATCTTAATATCAGTGGAAGTCGGATAGAATCTCAAGTAAAGAGACTGATACTGTAGAAACTCAACTATTAAAACCCATGTTCTTGGCATATGGCCTGAATTTCAGAGTAGTGACACTGTCAGAAGGGAAAGTCGAAGGGATTAAACTGATCTTAGCACTGGATTAAAAGTTGTTCTTACACCAGTCTAAACTTATCTTCTAAGCAAACCCATTCAGCACCATGAAAATGCCTTATTTTCTGACTGCAACTCTGACTGCAAATGTGCCACCAATGTGTGGGATCCTGTGTGTGGAGACAATGGAGTTACCTACGTTTCACCATGTCTTGCTGGGTGCACGGCTTCGGTGGGACATGGAAAGAACATGGTAAGAGCTTGCTCCAGTTTCTGGGTTTTTTTTACTAGCTTATTTTCTATATAGCATCAGAAGTTTAGTAGTGTCATGCATTTAGAGGAAACCAAAGGTACTGGGGAACAATAAGTAAAATGTTTATGATCTCTGGCCACAAACATCATGGATGGCATAGAGATTCTCCTGAGTTATTACACATTAGGCTGAAAACCCAAACTCTTTGTTGTAGATACTAACTTTCATCTTTTGTGGATTGAACATAGAGGTGAAAAAAATAATTCAAAGTGCTTACATATTGTCTATGTCCGTTGCCCATCATTTGGCTTTCATAAACCTGATCTTGGCTGCTCTGAGGCTTTCAGCCAAGAGTGGAACTACACTAACATAGCTGCCCTCTTCCCTGATACAGAGCATTAATGTAACTTTTGCATAAATATGAAAAGTCATTTGAGGAGAGGCAGCTTGTTTCTATGTGAGACTCTGGCATGGCAGGATACTGCTTATTTTTCCAGATAGCTGAGCTCTGTTTGGCACAGAGCAAGACAGTTCCAGTGCTTGGATATATGGCTTCATCACACTGTAATTCTCATGTCTTATGATGCCAGATGATCATCCTAGAAAACACATGTTCTGGGGCATTCTCTTTCACTCGGACAGAATTTTTTCTCCAAAAGATTTTTCTTTCTGGATAGTTTCTTGTTGGTGCCTACAGTGGTCTTTTTCAAGGAGATTTGTTGCTTAAACTCTTACATGTTGAAGGATGGGGGGAAGTAGGGCTCAGCAGGGTCTGTGAGACTAGGACTATTGCCTCTCACAGAAGCAAGCCTGTGTCTATAGAGGTTGAGGTTCATGGTGCACAGCTCCCCTCACCTCAGCAGACCTCCATGCCTCTCAGTTCCTGCTTGAAAGGGGGGTTATTGCTCTCAGACTCTCAGTACACCTGCTGCTGACCTCAGAGCGCTACATGAGCTATGACTTGTCAGGTAGCTGGTGCTTACAGCTGCAAGGTACCTCTGGTTGATGCATCAGCTTTAGTAGGAGGGACCTATGACCTGGGTGCTTTTCACAGAGATAAGTCTGCTAATAGGTGGCATAACCCAGCTGCAAAAACACTGGTCCCCAAGCCTGCTGTTCCCTTTCAAATCCCCTGCAGGGACACAAATGCTTAGGTACCCTGCAGGTACTCCAAGCACCTCCCAAAAAGTGGTGCTAAGTCCACTGGTAAAAGCACTCTGGCAGGGAACATCCCTTCCTCCTCTGAGCACTGTTTGTAGGAAAGAAAAGAAGCTGCTGCTGCTCTTCTAAGGCAAATGCAACAGGAGCAGGATGCTTAGCAAGGCTGCAGTCTCTGCCTGTGCCTGGCAGCGGGATGTGCCACCACACGGGCAATGCCCCACTGAATCCCCTTTGTGTCTTTCAGCTCTTCCATAACTGTAGCTGCCTCGAAGCCAGAGGGTCACAGTGGGGAAATAACTCTGTCACTTTGGGGCAATGTCCAAAAAGCGATGCTTGTTCAAGGAACTTTATTTATTATACAGTAATACAAGTCATAAGTGGCTTTTGTTATGCATTGGGAGGCACCCCAGCTTACATGCTGATGTTTAGGTAAGTAAAATTAAGTGAGTATGCACCAATGGTAGAGTCTTTCCAATGGGGGGATCACAGTGATGTTTAGGCTTCTTTCTTTCCCTTAGCAACAAAAACTCTCTTGCAGTATAACGTATTTTCTCTACTGAGTTTTCTCACTTCCTGTTTGTTTGTGATTGCTAGCATTAAACCTTATTTCGCTGCTGGCAGTAAGTCAGTTTTAGTGTGTTGCTTCCAACTCCTCCATAATGGTGTCTCTTATAGGTATCATACATCTAGGTTTTCCAGAACGTCTTCTTTCTCTGTTTGGATATTTTGGCCACATGGATTTTGAAAACACTGTACATTTGTCAAGATTCCTTGATGTGGAGTAGACCTAACAGATCATGCTCATTGGATGTCTGTAAATTCAGGACATGTGAGACACCTATGCACATATCTTTTGTGATATACATGTGCAGGGATACCAGGATGCAATTAGGAACACACATACAAATTAATATATATTTTTCAGTAACCTGAAGAGTAAGCTCAAGCAGTAGAAAAATGCATTAGTGGCAAATTAATCAGAGTCCCAAGGGCACTATGTCATCCTAAATGAGTATGGAAATCAGAATGCGAACTCCCCCTCTTCCTAGTCATTGTGAGACATCTTTTTGAACGTTGTCCATGTTAATATTTGTAAGATGACAGACTGGATATATAATGGATTCAAGATCAGTGCCCAATTCAGATTCTTGGTATGTGGTTCCCCATGGAACTGATGGATGTACTGCCAGATGGTTGTGTGTAGTTCAAGATGTGACAATTGAACAGACTGCTTTGACAAATGTCGTTTGAGAATAAAATGATGCTGCAGTAATGCAGCTATATGCAACACTTCTGCCTCAGAGCAATAAGATATTTTCCATCACATGAGTAAAATATTTCTCATCAAGTGGGAAAATTTGTGACAGTGACTTAAGGTAGCTGGGGACCGTATTTCAGTAACCCTAGGACAGAGAGTGTGATTATGTCTTTAAAATTTCACCTCTTTAGTGAATGACTAGTGAATGGACTTTCCAAGAGATAGATGATGGAAAACAATAGATAAATTCGCCTTTTTCATACCACTTAGCCTATTTCAGCAGATGTCAGACGCACTATACTCCTGAAGTTCAGCATTCTGTGATTAAAAGTGTTAAATCCAGGGGAAATAGCATCAGTTTAACAGGCATGTCTAAGCACTAGGCAGGCAAATGCTTCTTATTTATCCCTCTTTCTTTCAGATGTGTCCAGCCAGAGCTGAAATCTCTTGCAGTTGGTCTGCACACACTCATTATGAGAACGCTAGGTAAGAAAAATTATTCTGACTAATTAAGATGTTTGCTCCTGTGGCTTTAAATGACACCAATGCAACCACCATTTGTAAACCAGATATATACTCAAAATTGCTTTTAAATCCTTGGTTGTTCCTGAGGGTTCAACATACCATCGAGAGTTCACTGTGAAAACAGCTGACACAATTTTGAAATGTTTTGGCCTGCTTATTAAATGCTGTTGCACTTTGGGAGCATGGGATTCCAAAATGGAAAGAGTTTCTGAGCAAAACTAAAATATTATCTTAATTACCACTCAATTGATAGCTTTTCTTACTGAGACATAGTGCTGTAAGTAAGATAAAAGGGAAAATCTCTAATAGGACTTTATTCAACACAAATAAGAGAGTTCATAGCAGAAAGTACTGTCCCTACTGAAACTTTGCTTTCRTGGTGCACAAGTGCTTAGATTCCATTTCCTTTTTAGCATGCTGCAATGCTCTTTTTTGTCTAAGGATTGCTAATGGGATGTGTTGCTAATGAGATGGTTAATTAAGATGCCTAGACAGACAGGAAAACATCTATCTGTTTGTTTCCTTTTATGTTTTCTTTGTTAATGGAATAGGAAAACCAGCATTTTAGAAGTGTTGAGAAGTGTAAGTGTGAAGAGTCAAGCCAGATGGATTTACTATGAAGCCTGAGATATCACCAGCAGCTTACAAATGTCTGCAGTCAGAGGTTGATTAGGGCTGTAGTCAGTACTTAGGATTTTGACCAGACATTTTGAGACAGGAAGTTGTATCCACATTTTGTCCTCTTGTGCTTTCCTCGTCACACAATAATGGGGCGGATTTTCTGACTCAACACTCAGGATTTAGTCTCTATCATAAAACACACTATGCCAAAGGGATTCCTAGAGCTTTGCTGGCCATGGGAAGGGGAAAAAGCATTATGAATAAAGAACTGGCCCCCTTACAGACTTCTGCTTGAGGACATCAAGCCGGTAAGCACCTTCCCTTGTAGGTGCCATTGCCATCGATTTGTGAAAGCTGGTATTTCTCCCCAGTGCCTTGGAGTTCAAATCTTCTGTGCTTCCCTTTCCCTCTCTGGGGACATCCAAAATGAGCATTTCTCTCATCATGCCCTAGCTGCAGCCCTGATCATCATAATACACAGACCTCTATAGATAGATTATTGAGTTCACACTCGCAAGAACCCTATGCAAGAAGTAACATGCAAGATTATATGCCTGGTTTTACAAAATAAGCCATTTCCTGTGTAAGAATGCAGGGTGTCTGTGTAGGAACAAAGTTAACTAAAATATGGTTCCAATATGTATACTTGGTTCTGTCTCTTCCTATCAACTGCTTTCAGATAGAAATAAAGGGTTAATTTAGGCTATGTGTAGAAGGGACCATCAGTTCAGTGCTCCACGTACACAGCCAGTCCAGCTGTCTCCTGCAGGAGCTTAACATTTGTCCTGAAAGCCAGCAGTGGCTCTGAGAGCCCTGTTTGAGGAACCAGTGTGCTGGAGCAAGCGACGTGCGAGATTACAGACCTGGCCAAACCTCCACCCTCAGATCATGTTTCGCAGGAACTGATGATCCACATGGCACAGAGAGGGTGTTTCAGTTATTCTGAATGTCCCTATGAAGTACTTATAAAGGAAAAGAACCCACGGTCTCATCCGCCAATGCCACTATTACAGCTCAGGATGGAACTTGCTGCTAAGAAAGTATAATGCTGATTTCTTAAAAAAAAAAAGTATTTTCTTGTGGTGTCTTGAGACATTTCTGCTTGCTTCATTGCAGCTGGAATTCCAGCTCCGGTTTATTTTGGTGCATTGATTGACAGGACATGCCTGAAATGGGGAAGCAGAAGCTGTGGGCAGCGAGGGGCTTGCAGAATATATGACTCCACTGCTTACAGGTAAGGTAAATTAGAACACAAAGAAAGACCCTCATGCACTTCCTCACTGCAGATAGATACTCCTTATTTTATTATACTGTAGTGTATGAGACCACTGATCAAACGCTGGCCAAACACTAACTCTGAACTTAGATTTACATCAGCCCAGAACTCCAAAATTGACCAATCTTAGGATTAAATCATGGCCCTTTGATATCAATGACAGGATCTTTCTGGAATTAAATATATATATATGTGTGTGTGTATATATATATATATATATATATATATATGTAAAATATCCTTTGAGTCGATTTAAAAGACCTAGGGTTTACCAGTAAGAGAGGAAAGATACCCAAATTTACCTTATTTGCAGGTAGTTTGTTCATACTGGCAAGAACAGTAACTTTGTGTATTGGCCACACTTGAGAGAAAAACAAATGAAAGAAAATCACATTAGTTAAACACAAACAAAAGCTGTCTCCAGGAGGAATATTCTCGAGATTTCTTCAGTTTCACTCAACCCTTGACCACTTATGATGTGTTTTTCATTTTTATATAAAATAGCCCAACCTGGGGATCTCCACCTATTTCTAGCCCTGCAAAAATCTCAGGCCTTAAAATGATCTCAAAATCTTTAAGAACAAAGGGAAGATGATGGAAGTTTCAATCTACAACTATTTTCATAACTTTATAAATTCTTTAGCAAGTGTTTTTAATAGCAGTTTATGGCACCATTCAGAGAGAGTGAGATTTAGACTTTTTTTTTTTCCCCCAAGCTGCTGTGTGTTTCAGTTTCTTTGAAAAATTAAAAAGTTAGCACTGTCTTTTATGCTCTGTCCCACAGATATGCCTACCTTGGCTTATCAGCGGTGCTAAGAGCTCCTTCCTACTTGTTAGGAATCCTTTTTTTAATATTAGTAAAGAAACACTATCAAGCTAAGAAATCCAGATCTACAGAAAATGGAGGAAGAGAAGATGCTCCTATGAATAGAGAAGATAATTTCAAGAGCAATGAACGTCTGGCAGGTTCTCTTGAAGCAGAGAAAGAATCCTGTATTTAGGAGGCCATTTAAACCAGTGCCACATGAATCAGGGCACCTGCTTTTAGGAAGAGCTCTCACAATGTTATGAATAACTAAACAATAAATAACACTTCTTTGGAAAGTGAAAGCAGTAACAAACTTGTAATCAACAACAAGAAAAGCTTACGCACAGGCATGTTTCACTTTCAAGTATGAATATGTGTACAAGGTTACCAATAACAGACATAACAAGTTATATGAACGGACTCAAGTTCTCAGTTGATAAGGAAGGAAAATCCCACCTGGCATGACTGATAGAGCTCATCTGCAGTTTTTAAGGGTGTTAGCAGAGATGCCTGCTGGCAGAACAGCCACCTCTCCACGGCCCCACAAAACGTGCAGCTCGGATCCTGCGCCCAGAGTCCCACTGGGGAGCGGCAGGGTGGCGTCCAACTGCAGGGTTCCCATTTCATCAAACTCGACACAGAATTCAAAATAAAGGCAAAATCTTTGAGCGAAGCATTCCCACCTCAACGAAATGAATCATCTCAACCATTTTCCATTGCAAAATTGGCAAAATCTGGCAAAAGCAATATTTTATGAGAAGACATTTTATCTTAGTTCAGCTGAAAACATTATGCCTAGTTATAACCAAAAATAGGCTGCTATAAATGAAATAATTGTTTAAAAAGTCTCAAAGTTGTAGCATTGTATTAAAAGTTAATTTTTTAGTTGTGACTATAAAACATAAGAAATATTCTGAATTTTGTAGTGACATTGTTTTCTAAGCAAAATCTATCCAGTGTACGACACTTTATCTAAGGTGGCTTTTATTGCTATGCCATGTAGTAACCAGCAGAGGACACTCAAAGAATAGCATTACCCATCCAGCAACTGCAAATGCTCCAAATACTTGTCATGCACAAAGTCGCTATTTTGGGGGAGAAGCTGATCACCAGTTATGCGCAACATTCATTTGTGTTTTCTTGCACCTTAAAACTTTTTCAGCTCAAGCCTTTAGCTCGTGTTTTCAGAGTTGCCTTTGTATATTTGTTGGTTTGAGTTTATTATGTTTGTACCAATCAGACCTGGAAAACTGTCACTACTTTAAATAAAAAGATATATGCTTGAGTACCATTTCACAACAATGATTGAATTCTCTGGTTAATACTTCAAAACAGATGCTCAAGGTACAGTGGGATATGGAAGATAGACATATTAGGTAATATACCAAAACACATTGAGCAAAATGCTAAGCTGAGCTGTTATGAAATAACAGTGTGGGCCATCATGATAGTTTATGTGGTAGTGACTATAGCAGCTAAAGGGAAAAGAGTGAGACTTCTTTTCCAAATGAAGTGATACTTACTGGAGGCAATGTCTCTCTATTTATCAAGACTGCCACGAGTTTTTTGCTTGGGACTCTCTAAGAATTGCATTTGCAAATGTTTTTACATAGCCAGATAGAGCCCTAGGAATGGCCTGCATGAATGAACCACCTTACCTAGTTATCAGACTCTGGGATGAGTTTTGGCAGGGAAAGAAAATGCAACTGTTTGTTTGGTTCTGTGTGACTGTCCTCCACCTTGTCCAGATGATACTTTATTAATATGTCTGGGTACATATGTGATTTCCTATGGTGACTCCAAAGCCAGAGTTTGGGTGAGGTACTTTAATCCAAAATCTGCAACCTTTGAAAACACATATTTCGTGTGAAAACATACCAGTTTAACTGAAAACAAGAGCAGATTCTGGATGAGAAATTGTGAGAATTATGCATGAGGAATCAACAATGCCAAAAGAAAGGGTTATGGCTTGCAGCTGATGTGGGAAGCTATTACTCCAGACTCATGAGGTCAAGGAGGTATAAATAAATCGGCTTCTTTGAATACAGAGAGGAAGGTTGATGCAAGAAGGTCGTAATCTGCTTATCAAGGGCTTTTTCCCCTTTCGCTGTGGAAAAAATTGTTCCAGCCAGAGTCAGTGTGCAAAGCCCAGCTGCCTTTGGTTGCTGTAGCAGCTTGTAGGACACAAATCTGTGGTGGAGGCAGAGCAACCAGGACACTCTGGTTGCATTTTGTCTCACACTACAACTCTGTAATTAATTTTTGTGCTGCTGTTGTGCCCTGAGAGCACTTGGTGGCTGAGGAGCACTGCGCGCACATATGTATGCGCACACAAAACAACCTCTGCTCTGAGGAGCTTGTAGCTGTGGTCTAGGGCAAGACAGATATGGCGAAGCAGGAACCCTGCAAGAAATAATACTGCCTGCTGCTCAGTATGTTCAGGAGGGTTTTGCAGGATAGAGATAATTTCTGAGCATCTTTACAGTTCTGTGAGGAAAGCCTGGAAGCTTTTCTCACTGTTGTTTTTGAGGGGAGAACAATTGCCCTGAGAGAAGATGTGCATGAATGTGTTTCAGTAGCAGTCTATCACTGCAGTCACCACTTTGACACATTGAGTATGTAAAATGAAGTACCCACATCTACTCTTTTGTTCATCACTGTAAATGTATCCATAGCTCCCTTTGCTTATCCCTTTGGAGGGGCAGATCAGTTTTATTCAGGTGCCTTCCTGTAGGCACTGAAGTTTTGAAGTTAGCAGCAATGCCTCTAAATCCAGAGAGGCAGTTTACAATTAACAAAGCTGGAAGTTGTTGCAGTAATTGTTTGATTGATTGTTTCGTTTGTTTGTTTGGGGGGCTTGTTGTTGTTCTGGGTTGGGTTGGTTTTTCTTTGAAAACAGTGTGGGGAAAAAAGTTTCTCTTTTCTATTACTTCACAGAAAGAAGCTAGATTGTATCTCTCCCACTTGATAAAAAATGCCTAGTGTCCAAAAACAATATAGAAATACTTCTAGAGTTGCTCATGCTTTGTTTAAGGTGCTTTCAGGTGTGTATCTACATTTCAAGCCACAGCTGAAACCCACACAACAAGTGATTTGTCCAAAGCTGTCTGAGGTGATATGAGCTTAATGCCTGAACTAATGCAAAACACGAGAAAGGCACACTCAGCTTTTGTGGGGTGTATACTACCTCATGAAGGTTATCCTAGTCTTGCCTGGAATAAGGATCCACAAGCAACAAGATGCGCTGCAGAGACACATGGCACAACACAAAGACGATGACTTAATCTGTCAATTTTATCTGGCGACAGATTATCAACTGGTGCAAATCAGTGCATTGTAAATGACTTTGCTGATCTGTCCAAGCTGACAAATGGGCTCATTAGTGCTCAGCTGAAACAGTGTTAGTGCTCAATTGAAACAGTGTTAAAGATTAGCCCTTTTCCTTTTTTTTTTAAGAATTCATAAAACATGTTTCTTGGCAAAGTGACCATCTGTCATGCATTTTATCCATAGCAGCATATTGTCAGAAGGTGACTTTAGTTTGAAACATATGAATTTTCCTCTCTAATAAAATTCTTGGACTTTTAGTAAATCCATTAATTGTACGTGCCAGTGTGAAGTATTCTGGCTAAATGTGAAAAGCCCAGAGACAGGCTAWGGAAATAGTCATGACTACAGTGAGCGCCCTGTTGGGTTAGGGTCATCGTCCTGACAAAGGATGTACTTGTGATGTACTCTACCCACTTCAAGGGCAAATGTCTCAAATTTAGCAGGCTCTCTCTCTCTTGAGCCTTTCCAAAGTGAATTTTCAGTTCAGTTTGCTACATTCAGCTGGTATCTTAGTAGTTATCCACTATTTTTCAAAGATACTTGCTAGTGGTCAGTAGTAGCACTAGTTGTTTTCTTAGTGTACCTTCCTTTTCTTGCTTTCCGGAATTCTTTACTTCCATACACTAAGTATTTGCAAGTATTTGCTTGCAAAAGCTCCTTAGTTTCCAACTATTCATCCTATTTTTTCTCTTTTTTTCTTCTTCAAAACAGATTTTGAAAGAGAGTTCAACAGCTGACTCATTTCTGAATCATAATTAATTTCAGCCCACTAGTTGTATTTTAATCCTCATTTTAATGCATGGGATTTAAAGCTGTTTGTTGTTTTCATTGACTTTATGAAGGCATTGAGTTGGTTTAGACAGAAATGGTGTGGAATGTAAGAAATGCTTTTGCAGTCCAGGTCTCACAACTGCCATTTTTCCAGCCCTGTGTGACAATTCCCCCACTGCTGTAAGAAATTCAGCATCTGGCCCACAATATAGATGACTTGATGATGGCACCATCACATTTCATCATGTTCTTAATATTCTCCAGGCATTTAGAGGTCTAAAAGACCTGGCATTGGGTGAGATGTCATTATATCTTTATGTTAATAGCACTGCTCAGTGAGGGATGCACTTTGCTAGCTTGCAGTCAATTTGGACTTGTAACAAAATGCCAGAAATGGTTATATAAAGGACAACATACATTTCATTGGAAAGAACAGCAGTGAACACATAGAACAAGTAGATTCCTGCCATTCCTAAAAAGCTTCACTCTGACTGAAGGTTTTATCAAAGTAAGATTAAAAACACAAAATTTCCTTAGCAGCAGGTACTACACAGACATTAATTATAGATGGGTGGATGGGCAAACATTCAATGCCAGAATGTGAATTTAACAAATCAGTGTACTACCTAAACTATATTATATGCTAAAACAGCTGCATTTGGTGCAAACAATTACCATTCTACAGTGCAGAGAGTAGAGCTGAGAAGTCTTTGCAAGACAGCAGCTGTAAACTGTTCTTTTTTAAGCTGAATTAAGGAGGAAAAGAGAAAATAGATGGGAATACAAGGAAAAGGATCTATCACAGTAGCCAGACTACATTATCTGGGCCAACTTCTGACAATGTCAAAGAAAATCTGCAAACAATCCAGGGCAGTTGATCCAAAAAGGCAAGCTCTGAGTAGGCATGTAGGGCAGTGATCATTTGTGTTGGAGCAGGAGTGAATTACTGAGTTGTGCAATTTATAGTTGAACAAGAGAGAGAAAATCATGTGTTAAAGGAGTTGCTTTCTCATTTGCAATTACCTTTCTTACCAAGTGGCTGTAAAATATCTTTTACATTGAGAGATCAATGACCAGCATTAGCTAATTTTGCTCCTCTCCACTCTTCAAATTTTCTCTTAGATGGTGACTTCTCAGCTCTCAGCAGAAACCAAAGGATTTCCCTGTATTTCCACTACAGTTTCCATTAACCTCTGCAGCTCTTAAATCAATCTCCTTTAATGTGGTATAGTCAAAATGGAATGGAGAAAAACTGAGCTGAAAATAATTGTTATATTACAGATAAGCATTGGAATGGCCTGACATGAGAAGGAATGTCCCTTATCTTCCAAAACTTCAGTAGATGAAATAACTGCAGGCCATGTCATGTCACCTCACAGCATGACATCAGGCAGCAAAGTCCTCACTTCAGCAAGCAAAAATAACACCAGGGCTTTTTGTTATCAGGGAAGCATCCTGAGGGACGCAAGGAGTCAGGTGACCAGGGGTCTCAGAGGACAAGCAGTGGGGACTCTCCCACATGGCGCATACGAGCCCTCCATACTGCACGCCAGGTGGTGTCTCGAGCCACCTAAAAGCGGGTCATCCTTGGAGGACACATTCTGGCCTTGACYGAGGCTTCATTAATCCCGCTACTGTGGAAATCCCATCTGGTCACAGCAACCAACCAGAGCTAAAACAAAATATGTTGATCATACACACACAGTTGTGTTTCTCTCAGCATCTCACTGGGTTCATCCATCTCACCATGTCTGCAACAGCCAAAACATGCAGTTGCTACCACTGGAATGATAGAGACCCATATACATTTGCTAAAGAAATATTATCTAAAACAACAAAGCTAGAGACAACTCCATAAAAACCAAAAAAAAAGAGCAAAAAAGTCTGAGCTGTGGGAGTGGCAAAACTCAATAGATGTATAAGAAGTCCAAGCTGGGAGCTACCATAATGCTGATTTTAAAGAAATATGAAAAATATGTGGTATGTAAATGAGCTAATAGTGGCATCAGTGTTCCATTGATGAGATGATAATAAAATAAACATACGTTCAAATGAGATGAAGTCAGTTATTATTTTGCACGTAATAGGAAGAGCACTTGTTCACCTATGCAGCAGTATGTCCTACTGAGAAACATAAAGCTCTTCTGATGATTTCTTACCTGATGATTTTAGTGGAGAAGAAAACGATTCCTTTCTATATAAATAATCTTAAAGCATAACACAGCTGAGGAGATAAATTACGTAGGTATGACAGTCACTGACTCAGAATATCTCTGGTTTAAGAAGCAAATCTGTAACAATAGTTTTAGAAACACTTTTCAGAGTCAGATTTCTGGCATGACGTAAGTTTTATTCTGAACAAACCTTTAGGATTCCATTAGAATAGTCTGTCTCCAGCTGCATTTCTCTTATAATAATTTTCTATATATTCTCTCTCTCAGTTTATTCCACTGATTTACCTAAATCTGCTGACCTGTTGCTTCCCTGACAGTCTTGAGTGATTATTACTTAGTTTTTCACTAAATATAGTAATCACATTGCAGCATCAGTAGAAGAGCTAAGTGAAAAACAGCACTTCAGTCCTGTAGGAAACAAACTGCAGGCTTTCTGCTTCCAGTTCTGCACCACAACCACTAGGCTATTTGCCAGAGACACCTAAAAAGCATTTTTGGCATGAGCCTGAGCCAGGGCTTTGCCCAGACCAGCCTCCCGGGGTGCATGACCGTTTCATGCCATGACTGCAAGCCCAGGTTTTGCTTGACCCGTAAAACAGTCCTGCCCGCACAAGGGAGGAACCGCATCCTGGATCTCTTAACCAGACACCGTCAGAGGGTTTTCAGACCTCAGCTGAGAGCCTCTGCACCCTGCGGTACACTGCTGGTGAATTAGGCAGGAGCTCAGGCTGAAGGGCCCATCCAGTCTGCAGTGCAGATCTGCATGAGTCAGACCTTCTAGTAACAGTTTCATTTAGAAAGAACTACAGCCATATTCCAGAACAGAAGTAGGCAAAATGACAATATATTCCACAGTGAAAAACTGGTGGACTAAATCTAGTCTAATGTTACCTTTCTACTATTTTTAATAAAATGTATGAAATGCTTTTTTTTTTATTTAGTTTGAGAGCCTGAAGTATTTTCTGTTTGTTCAATGACAACTAGTACTCTAGTCCCAATATATTTTTGTGCCAGGATAGACTGGACTTGCTGAAAATGGGGACATGAAAACTGTAGGAAGGCTACGTCTTTGCAGGATACATGATCTTAATGCATACAGAAAACTGGGGGTTTAGGGCTGCTGGGTTTTTTTCTCTGTGATAAACAACTAGAAAATATCATAAAAACAGATAGTCATAGGTCATTATGTCTGCTTGATTATATACCTAAAAGTCAGGAAATGCCAAATAACGACTGCCAGACGAAGTTCTGTCTTATACAGTTATTCTCACAGAAAGATTTTGATAATACCAGTAAAGGGCCTATATGGTAGACTCACAGCTGGTAAACACAAGAGTCATGCCCTTAAACTTTCTACAGTCTGAAAAAAAATTCAGCAATTCAGCTATTTCCTCATTGATTTCAGTGGAACTATTATGTTTTAAATTATCTGCATCTTTGGCCCACCAAAGCAGCAATGGTCCCTAAACTGCCTGGTTTGTGATCTTTACTCTCAAATAAGTTTGTCTTAGTGTAATTGAAAATAAAAAATGTCCTACATAGCTTTCCTGTTTAAGAAGTCCTCTACTTAAACTTCAAAATATAGCCGGTTCCTCTTCCTCTTGGAGACAGCAAGAAGACTATATCAGCAAAGAGGTTAACTTGTACAGCCACCAGCTGTGTCTGACGATGTGCAGCTTCATCGTGTGAAATGCCAAAGGGCACCCTGCCACAAGGAGAGGAGCCAGGCCATAGCCATTCAATGGCACATCCACCCAGCTCAGAGACCTTCAGCAGCTAATGGCCATGCATGCAACACTTCCTTCAAACATCTTGGATATGTTCAAAGGAGGTGATGCTCTAAAGGATCAACTTCAAAAAACAAACTTCAGTCCTGCCTATTTCCTTGGCATTTCCTACTGAGTAGTTGAAGAAGTTCCTTGCTTTGTGTGCTGAATTTTCCATAACACCGTTTAAGGTGTTTAATTCTTATGTTTGCCGTGAAATGTTCCATTCAAGGCTGGGGCTTACAGCAAGTGACAAGAAGTGTTAAAACAGGAGAGTAACTGACTTTTGTTGCTATGGCCCCATTGGATGGACTGGAGTATTTCCTGATGAATTGAAGGGGTCTATTCATATACTTAGTGGTAAGTGTTTTTATTGGATCATCTCCAGAAGGTGCAATCTTTGTAACCACTGTGTAATCACTACCCTTGTGCAGTTGAGCAAATCAGTCTGAAACTGGTACCATTTCAGGCAGTGACAGCTGGCATAAGCCAAAAATGGAAACAAATCTAAGAGATAATAAAAAACAGAAAGTTCTTTTACACTAGAAAGTGCAACTTTGAGACATTTTTGTAGACTCTGAAAGGAGGAATTAATCAACAGAAACTTCTGTGAAGGGGATGCCCACTCAGTCAAGGTTTGGGCCAGGCAGTCTTATTCAATGATGATACAAATCTGAGGATGGGGCAAGTAACTACAGAAACCAGTAGGTTACCTTTTAAATGCCCTGGAGCAATGCACTGGAAATCAAAACACTTGTTAGCATTCCAGTACACCAATTCTAAGGGTTTCTGCAACCTTAAATTATTATGTAGCAAGTTAAAGCTCTAGATGAGATTAAGGGAGAAAATAATGCTTACTTAAAAACATGAATCTGCAATAACGGGATTTAGGATTTTTTTTTTTTTTTTTATCCATAATGAAGTTTCTACATAGCAATAAAGATATTTTTGTTGCTCGGTATCTCTGCTGCCTTCCAGCTCTCCAGTGAAGTTGAAACCTCTGCCAATTAGTTTAAGCTGGAGTTTCTTTTGCTTCTGTTGGTTGCTGCTGCTGCTGCTTTTTCTGTTTCTTCATCCCTGTTCCAGACCATTTTTCAAAACTGTCTCATGCTTAGTTTCCTAGTTTTACCCATTTGCCTCCTTTGAGGTTTTCCTCCCTTGAGTATTGCAGTCTGGCACAGAGATACCACATGATGCTGTGGGGAACTAGATTCCTTTCTTTCCTTTGTAAGGCCCTTTGGTTAATGTTTCTGTTGCATTTCTTAACTGGCACATTCCTGCTTCAAGACTTTTCTCTGCTACATACATCTGAAGAGGTACTGGTAAAAGTTACTACATTTGGATGGCAACTATCAAATGCACATCCTTCTTACCAGCTTCAAAACTATTTTCTTTCTTTCTAATACTACCCACGGTAGCGTTTATGCTATTATTGATTTTGGGATTGTTATGAAGAATTATGTTGTCCTATTTATTTGAAAAAGTTTGCTACATCATGTTGCAAGTGGAGTAAATATCTGGACATCAATTATCAGATCTGACCAGAACCTCAGCTCTAGTCTTACATCAATTATCGAGATACCCATGATAAAACATTACCTATTGGGAAAATCAAACAATTAGGTGCAAAAGATACTCTCATCAGAAAGCCTATTATATAAAAATCTATGTATAGAAGTAAATATCTAAACAAGAGAAGTAAAAGGGAGATGATGTTAATATGAGTCACCTGCCTAGATCTCTTCCTATATACCTAGTGCAGATCAGGAATATTTCTAGAACTACCAATATGTTTGCTCAATGTTATAACATTATCAGAAGAGGGAGAAAGACACACCATAACTTTCCTAGAGTAAAATTCCTGGGATTTCTGGACCTTGAATTTTTCTTTAATTATTCCCAGACCTAGCTGCAGTATTGGTACCATCTGTTCTAGAGTAGCTTTCATTCCTGTTCCATTTTAACACACATTGCTTTCCCACATCTATTTACAGTTTATAATCAAAGTTGTGATTGCAAAAGACACAATGTCTGAATGTGCTGGTCATTGTCTTTAAGCAATAAAATTCAACCAATGGTATCCCCAAGGCCAGGATCTGAAAACCTGGCTTTCAGTAAGTACTACCTAGACCCTTTTTCCAGGGGCTTCAATTCCTGTGTTGGCACCTACATGGGACAGGTGGTAGAAGAAAGATCAGAAGATCATTTGATATGGAGAATCTCTCTCGTCTGCCCTCTGCTCTGTTGCTTTCTCCTATAGACGGTAGTACAGTTTCTTTTGTATTAATACAGTGCTCCCTTCCATGTCCCAGAGAACTTTAAGACTAGGAAGGAAGCTTGTTTCCTACTTTTAGGCTTTTGCATGGGACTTCAGGGAGTACAGAATACACTTCAGGAAGGAAAGCAAAATATCTGTGGTGGTGGAGATAAAACCTACGGTGATCTTGCTAGGCATATTTGCTCTCCTTGCACAGCCACAGAATGAGATCTGTCAGAGAAATATCACACCAAGTATCTTTCAGAAACTGCTTTTTCCCAGTAATAACTACAGAAAGCATTCTTTATTAAAGATTTTCTCTAAAGTAGTCTGTCCATGGAAAGACCTGAATTTTGAAACTTTCAGCACTGTATTTCAATGCTTACTGGTGGTTCCTCAAAAAATGAGAGAAATCTCTATATATGTGGCCATTAGGACACATATCTATATACTGCAGTCATTAGGATAAATCTGCCCACACCAAAAAAACAAAACAAAAACAAAACAACTTAACTTCAACATCTATCAATTTATTGCATCAGTTCAGAGTAATTTTACTCAAACCCAATACTGAGATGTGTTGCAAAATTAATACACTATTTTCTTTTGTTTTCAATCCACTTTGATTGCTTACTGGTTTTGAGCCAAATCCTGATGTCACTTTCTTGTTCAGAAAGTGCTCACTGATGTCCATGGGGGCTCTCATCTGAGCATGGGCTGTGGGACCAGGTCGGTAACAAGGATCATCAACCAAGCAACGAAGTCCATCACAGCAAATGGGCAAGTATAACTTGATTAGCCATTTAGAAGAGTGGGACTAGATACAAGGCAAGAGGACTTGAAATAAAGTTGGTTAAAAACAGGAAAAAAGCTTATTATTGTAGATTTCTTCTTTTTAATTTCTCAATTGTATTCAAAATTATGATACTTAAAAAATTTTGGCCAGTCCTATAGTTGGTCTAGAAAGAGAACTGGGGGTAAGGAAGTTTGCGAGTTTCCTTAAATCTTAAAACCCTTTTTTCTCTATTGTTTGGGATGGGCAGGGGAAGAGGATATGATAAAGTAAATTAAAATTCAACAGTTCAAAAACATTTTTTCTTTGAATCCCCAAAATGTAAACTAGCTGTTAAAGTCAGTAATAAAACCTCTGTTGTGCTTAGAAAAACTGGCACATACGCAGAGTTAGAAAAGGACTTGTTTCTTTTTCACATACAAGTTTCTTCACCGTCCTCTGAAATTCTTGCACCAGGCAGAGTTTCTTTTTTGTTGCTATTAACTGGTTCTTTACTGGTTGGATTTTCTATATTTTTAATATCTGTCATCTCTTTGCTGTCTGGTTTGAACCGTTTCATTATTAAAACATAGAGCACTATGTATAAGAAACAGCATCCTGCCCGTAGTCCTGCGATGAGTCCAAGATAGATGTTTCTGGAAAAAAAAGCAACAAAACATGTTGCTGCTAGCAATGCTTGCCACTTCCGAGTGAWATCATGAAAGATATCAAATACAATTAGGCATAGGCATTTATTCTTAGCCAGGCATTGATCCATGTTTTGAGAAATAACAGACAGAAAACAAACAATCTGATGATTTTGATTCCCAGACAGGCCCTGGTCTGGTCCTACATTGCTAGCGGAGATGCTTCCTGTGTGAACAGTGCTCCTTGTCCATGGACCACATTTCAGGACTGGGATGGGGGAGCTGCGCAGCTGGGGCCCCGCCGGCTCTCCCAGACGACACCAAGAGCACGATATCGAGCTCCTGGCCACAGCACTTAACACACCAGCAAGTTTCTGCGTCCCTTCTCCAAGTGCATTTTGTGACCAAATCTCTCAATAACAAAATCCTACAATAACCTCTCATGGTAGACTCTTGACCTGAAAACACTCAATGTGTTTTTCAGCCCTGGGTTTTCTCCCTAGTTCCAACCCTTCACATTCACACAAAAAACTCCCCAGTTAAAGGACAGTTCAGCTGGGGAACAGCCTTTTGGCCTGGGGAGAACAGCTGCTTCCAGAAAGTGTTAAGTCTTTAACTGGTCCAGGATGACCAAGATGTACTGGGTAATGGAGATGATTGAGATGTCTTGTACATCAGTAAGGAGAGAAATGAGGAGGTGAGGAAGAGTGCCTTCAGTACTACACTTATTCTAGGTCGCTCAGTCTCCCCAAAGCACCACAGAACTCTTCAGTGCACTAGGGCTTCATTAAAGATACAGATTTTGGCAATGTAAAGGAGTGTATTGCAATGCTGTATGTCAGATTTAATCTAAATCTGTGGCTTATTTGAGCTACTAAGGTGTAGTCAAAAAAAAGGAGTTTTGATGCTTGTAGTGTCCTAATCCATTTCTGGACAATTCTCATGGGCAAAAGTATACCTCAGTCCTCAGTGGCCAAAGCTGCCTCAGAAGCCAAGTTCCCAACTCCTTGCTGAAGATTTCAGCTCACCTGAACGCTTTTGTGTCGTAGACTCGGCAAGACCCAGATCCCCCGCAGCTTTTTGTTCCCCATTTCAAGCAGGTCTCATCTATTAAGGCACCAAAATAAATAGGAGCTGGGAGTCCTCCTGCAAAGAAAAGTCTTATTACATGATCTCAGAAATAGAGAAGTCAGAATTTAAAGTCATAGTGAAGAAATGGCAAAATGAATCTCAGTGTAGGTTTCTGCTGCAACAAAAAGGAACAAAACAGCCCAGTCCAGCTTTGAGATAACAAGACTTGTGAATTTTTTTTTAACCAAATACTGAAAGGGAATGGAGTGGATGGACAATTACAGCATTGTAATTTTTCAGTTCCAGTTCAGGGGAAAAAAAGTTAGTAATTCCACTTTAATATTATTTTTACCAGAATTTTAACTTCTGTTGTTTAAAGAAATAATATAACCAAAACTTCTTTGTCAGTCCCTGGTGTGGAATTATGTGCCATGATATATTAATATATATATGTATAAATATACCTATTTGGGTATTATACAACTGTTTGCCATTAAAACGGTTAATTCAGTGCAAAGGGCTCAATCTAAGCATTTGGTCAAAATCAAATATAAAGTGAGTGTGTTGCTGGACTAGAACTTAAAGACAGTCATAATGCTTTAATACAATGAACTAGCTATTTCAGGGGTAATGTGTGGTTTTGTGAAGAAAGCTATTTCCTAAAAGCATGAGATTGATTCTCTGCAGCACTCAGCTAAAATACGGAGATTAAGGGAGAGAATCAAATGACCAGAAGGGCTTATCTGCATGGGGAAAGTTTCAAAAGGTAGGACATGCTACATGTCTGAGGAATGGAATAGTTACTTCTTGTAGGCCAACACAAGAAGGAAAGGAATAGGTAGACTACATGCTGACTGTAAGAAAAGTGGTCAGCAACAGGGAGCATGGGTGTTAAGGGCATCCAGACTAATCCTGCTCAGGTAGCTGTGCCTGTTAATCAAAAAACACCCAAAGCTACAATGCAGTTTCCTTCCTTCACCTGATTTCTCTGCTGCACAGAAAACATTCTGAAGAGATAATTATAATATGTAACTATATACCAGGAAATAGGTACCAAACTCCTTCAAATATTTTGAAATTTGTTTTCTGCTTGTAAAGAAAAGTGTCATACAGTAAGTTTTGGAGAATTTCTTTTGTTCTGGCCTAGAACAAGGACATCCCACCAGCTAACTTTGGGTTTTCTCCTCCATTGCCTATTTGAATTCCAAAAGAAAATGAAACAAAGCTTTACCTAGTACTCTACCACCTAAAGTTTCAATCCCCACAGCGAAGGATTTCAAGTCTGGGGAAACAGATCTGAAAAGGAAACAAAAATAATACATTGTTTTGATGTTTTGGGGAACAGTAGACTAAAGTAGCTACACTGATGGCTGTGCTGTGAACATCTGCACCTGCCCCATCCCAAGAGTATTGTGGCTTACCTAGCACATTTCACCGGGGCTCTAATTGAAAACATTCACCAAAGTTAAAGTTCAGATGTTGAGCCTCCTTCCATTGATTTCAGTGGATGAACTCTCATTGGGCTAAATGGGAGAACCTTCAGGAACTACTCTTGAATCCAAGGAGAGCAGGTTTTAAAGACTTTTTGGAAAGCATACATGCAGATAAAACCCACCTGGGCCTCTAGCATTTTACGGAGAGACAGTGACCATGAGTTACCTGGTTATAAAAGCACCTCATTCCTACCAGTGGAGATAAGGCCTGTGTCCATCAGGCAGATTAGAAGAATTCACAAAAAGAGCAGAAGGGAGCACTGAGCTGGCACTGGGGCAGACAGGACATTTGCTCTGACCTGTCTGTTTCCCAAACTGGAGTTTTTGCTAGGCCAGTATATCATATCTTCTTTCCAGCACTATTATTAATAACTGTTGATTATATGCACTAGCTGTCTGACAGCTTTCCCCAGTAAAGTTAACCTTGTCTGCAATCCAGGCAAGAAGTAAGAACAGCTGGACTAAGAAACACTGCAGAAGAATCAGCAATTTAGGGAAGAAAGTTAGCTAGTGAAGTGCCCTGCTTGCTGAAGATTGTAATTCACTTGTAAGCACAAGTGGAAAGAAACTTCCATGTGAAAGGCACAAAATATTGTCTTTTCTTCTAAGTATAACATAGCAGTGTTGCTTGACAATCAAGGGAACAAAAATAAAAAATTACTGCTGATAACATAATTCTGTTTATACCAGCTCTAGATAAAATAGACTATTCAACTTTTCACATATTTCCACAACACAGACAACATTCTGAGACAACAAAGCTTTTTGGTAAACCTCTTAACAAAGGTGAATGTTTCTTTCTTGAGTAAGGTGAAAAGTACAGCCACTTTGGAAATGGGGTAGCACCATATCTTATTTCAAGTTCATTGCTCTGTTAAACACATCCCTCTTGTTGGAAGTAAAATGTAATGTACAGAATCAGCATAAGGCCTACCCATTATCAAAGTATATATTAGGTCTTAAAGTGGAATTAAGTGGTGGATAGACATTCCGTTATCCCTCCAAACAGAGGCGGATTTTAGAGAACAGGGAAAGACACACAACCCCAGTTTGATCAGAATGCCRTTCCTCAGAACAGGAATGAAATGGTAGATATCGTACTTTGGTTCTCTTTTCCCCAAGCTTTAGGGTCAAGGTAAGGCAAAATATTTCACCTAAACATTATCATATATGTAGGAGTGCCTCCTAAGCATAAAATAAATGCACATGCGGCCTGTAATGCTAAAAAATAGGGAAATGTTTTGGTACAGCTTTCTCTTTGGCATTGTCCCAAAACTGCAGAGGAATTGCCAAGTCCATGTCCTTGTCCTTCCACACAGCTGCAATTGTGAAACACCTGAAAGATGAGAAGAAAAATTTATTTAATCAGAATTCAGTGTATTCTGTGTACTACCTATTAGGAGGTAGATTTTTCACTCCGTGTAACAGGCAGGCTGTTGTTTATGCTGAGAGAGCCTCCCTAATCGTCTTTGCAGACTGATGGCCAAGTACATTGGTATGCTCCAGCCGCTCTAAGCTGCTCCAGACACACAAAGCAACCACGATTCTGGTTTCAGCCGTGCTGCTGCTAGGACAGAAAGTGCTCTGTGTGTGCTGAAGATGGGCCAAAGCTATAAAATTCAGACATGAAGTCTGAAGCCATTCTGACCAGGGATGCTATGAAGTACATAAAATAACAATAAAGGTATAGATATGGGCCTGAATGCGAACATGTGTATCTATTATTATGTATCTAAATCAGCATTTGGCCTTGGATTGAAAGTGGGCTGTGTCATAGCCATTGAAGCCAGCAGGCAATGTGGGTTCGAATGCCAGTCCTACTGATGTGAAGCATGAGTATATGGCTATGCATATCACCAAGGCAGAATACATCGCCTGTCTTTTTCAGTATTGGTATGAGAAGTCATTCGTGCTTCTGCCAGAAGACATGGCCATTCACACAATTAATATGACAATTTTCTTATTTTTCATTGCTTTGCAAAACAACTTAAGGGAATTTTCAAAGCTGTATAGTAATGGTTATTTGAATGGAGAGGTATGACTAAAACTTTGAAAATGAAAGCTAATGGTCTAAACATTCAGCATGTGCCATAACATCCTTAATTTACAGCATTTGGAAGTTCTTATGATGGGTATGTATAGGCTCAGACTAGGGTTCCATTGTAAATATTCATATATTTAAATATTTGTATTTGTAAACTTTTTGTATTTGTAAATGTATTTGTATTTTTTGTATTTGTAAATATATTTTTTAATTTTATATATTTAAATATTTGCATAACTTAAATATTTGTTTAGATATTGTTTCTGGCTATAAACATGATAACGTAAAACCTGGGGTTGAGCTCTATGTATTTTCCCTGTAATGCAAAGCCTTTTCAGATTGATGTTGTGACATAAGGAAAGCTTAGTTCAGCCACCTAGTCTTCATAAGCACTTATCTTCAGCAAGGACTAAGGATAACCCAGTCAACTGCTCACTGAAGCAGGCCAGGACCTTTCACATGATCTGATGATGATGCTCAACTTTGAGGGTCATAAACTGCAGCAGAAAAGTAGTAGCAGTTACAAGAGCAGCAACAGACTAAATGAAGCAGATAATCTGGTCATGCAGTGTCATCTTAACTGCACTTACATGAAGATAGACCTTGCTAGCTCTTTCCAGTGTAATTTGCAAAGAGCGAAACATTTCCTAGGGCTCTGGACCYACCTTTTCTAAATCCAGCTGTGGCAGTAATAGCAATCCTGTCCCTGATGCTGTTAATATCTCCAGCAAGCAGTGCCAATGAGTGCTGTTTACTTCACATCAGGCACAATTAACTGTTTTATGTTGCTGATCCAAGCCAAACCAGGCAATCTGGCCCAATGTGAACTAAAGATCGTTCACAAAAAATGTTGGGGTCTTGAGGATGCTCCTCTGCCCWTGACCTAGCTGACTTAAATTAAAGTGACGGAGCCCTGCTTAAAACTTTGCAGGCAGTTTAAGCAGAGGTGAGCACAAAGGCCTACATTTACAGGTCTTCCAGCTGTACAGTTTAGAGGTAGAACCTATTTAAGTCAACACAGCTGGGCTGACTGAATCCCTTGTGCAGCTGCTGCTCCACTGCTATGGCAGCTTGGGAAAGCAGGCAATTCTAGTACCATTCATACTGGTTCATGAAAACAGCACTCACAGTTTTATACAGATCTGCACAGGATTTGCTGATACAATGACAAAGGTAAAGGTCTTCTAAAGCAGACCACTCTTAGCTGTGTTGGACCTATGCAATAAGAGATCTACTGAGAAACTTAAAATGAAATTTATAGTCATCTTGCTGAGAAGAAAATAATTTAAGCTAAATTTCAAAATTTAAAATAAAAGCATTCAAGAAATTTTAGTCAAGAGTCTGGGAGTTTTACATCTCTCCTGAGTGGCTTGCTTACCTCTTCCCAACTCTTTTTGAAATCCTACCTGGAACCTTGCATTCACTCAGTTACTACTTCATGGTTTAACAGTACGGACTGGACATCTGTCTCCATGGGATTTCTTAATCAAAAAGCCCCCCAAAAAAGAACAGATAGAGAAATCCAGTTATATGAATAATCATCTGTCCAGCTACACATTTACCATATCCTTTCCAGTTCCTGTTGATGATTTACACCCAGCAAAGCAGGCTGTCATGTAAGTGATCCCATTGTCCCCACATACAGGGTCCCACTGGTTCATCTTGCAGCTGCAGTCAGCATTGCAACTGGCTATGAAGCTGTTTTGGAGGGACGAGAGTTGTTTTAATCTGCAGGAAAAGATCAGGAAGAAACAAAGGAATTATGTAGTTGAATTATAACTTCAGACAAAATATGTGAGAGTAGGTAGGAAAAAATGAGAAAGTGAAGCAACGCTCGTGGACAGATATCTGCTAGCATCCAACAGCATCCAATAGACTGTGAAGCTGTTGTATGGAGACTAAGCAATTGTCAGCTAAACCAATGTTCTCTTAAGAGCTCATCTCATCTCATCATGTATTAACAGTTTTATCCACTATTGCTGAAAAGGCATGTAACTCGCAAAGTAGGTATCCTTGGCTTTATTAAAGGGTAGGAGAACATGAATAAACACAAACTTGCAGGGAATATTTGATATTACTTTTTCATTTGAAAATTCAGTCCAAGAGAAAGAAAATCATACCCCAAATCTCTATCACCTTTAGACTAGCCATGCTCTTCCCTAGTGGTGGAGAGTTTGCCACATCTGCATGTTGGAAGCGGTGATATAATACTTTCCATAAAACTACAGCAGCAAGGTGTCCCTGACATTTGTTCACTGGATCAGAGCAGGTTAGTGGCAATGAAAGTCAAGGATGTCTGAGGGCGAAGTGTTGCTTCCACCTCAGCTCTGACCACATGCAGCAGCAGCTCTGCCCCTGGGCCAGGCTTGAGTTGTTTCTTACCAGATCTCATCTCTTATGGTACATTATCATGGACTTTTATAGCTTTCATTTTTATTAGAATTTCTGTAAGAAACATCTAAACTGACGCCCAAGGTGCTAAGCTAAGAGGATGGCAACAAGAGCTGAGAACTAAAGAAGTGGCCAATGGCTCTGCAGGCACGGTAGCAGGGCTCTATTTTCAGAAAGTGTGAAGAGCCCACAATCCACAAATCACCCAAGCTTTAAGGTGACTTACATCCACAGATTTAAAAAACATGACCTGAATTCACAAATTAAAGAAAAAGCGTTAAAAATTTTCCTTTTCTTCATCCCTACCCCTAATCCAAAACAAACCTCATGGGAGCTACATTTCTCCTAAAGTTTTTTAGGATGGAAAATAACTGGTTTCCTTTTAGCCTTTGCTGTGATACGGCTGGTCTTCAAACCATAAATTATGAAACTGGTGAAATAGTATGTGTCTCACTTGACCAGAGAAGTCTGATCACATGATAAATTCTCCAGTCACTCCCAACTGTCAGGGACTAGAAAAACTGTAATTGCTCTTTCAGTATTTGCTATCTTGGTATTTCTGGCTTATTCTTTAGTTCTGTCTACAGCATCTGATGTTGCACTCTGCCACAGTAATCACCACTGACTAAAACTGACATCTTTTGCATAACTAACCTCGAAGCTGAACTAGGTTTCAGGTTTGCCAAGATACCTAGGTATTTCCCTGAACATATGCTCAGTTTCAAGAAACACAGGCCTGAGTTTCTGTTTGAACTGAAAATCTAGCAAGACCTGCCGGATTTAGTTTAATCCTTTAAAACCCCTTTAAATTTGTCAGACCAGCCTGAGCTAAATTTACACAGTAGGCAAAATGTTCTCAAGAAGGCATGACCCTGGCCCTGGTAAGGGAGGGGGAACTTCTGTTTGGGCAGCACATGCTCCTCAGGTAACCAATCTCTATCTTTCAGTGGAAAAAAATAGACTCAGGTAGGTAGGTAGCTCCAGATACTAAGGGAGGCTGGTATCTAGCAGTGCAGGCTGATAACTACTGAGCTAGAGAACGGTGCCTTCTAAACGTAAAGCCATTGGGGTGCTACAAGGAAGCCACCTTCAACACTTTTTATACCTCTCACTCCCTATGGGGCCTATTTGGCCTAGGAGGCCAGCTTTAAATTAAACCTTTGAAATAAAATATAAACATTTCAATTACTTGAGATCAATTTCATCTCAGTGATTTGCYAGCGTACAAAGTTACCTTGCCAATATTCATCAAGAAACAATTTCCCCCCCCCCCCAAAAAAAAGTCCAACTTAACTGAAACTTGAAAACCAAAGTCATAGTATTCTGCACATCCCCAACACTAGGTATCATTTCAGCCTGTCAAGTCTGTTTTAACTCCTAGGATCCTCTTGTGTGTGTTACTAGTAAGGGAGCGATGAAGTGACATAACCACAGTAGCTTCACTCTCTGAGCTGAAATGGCACTGATTGACACTAACAGGTAACTTGGTACACTAAGGTTTCAAAGACAAATTAATCAGCTTTTAAACATACAAATATAAATATATCTTTGACACAGAAGGCTATAGCAATATGCTACAGTAAATCAACAGAGAGGCTATATTTCAGAACTCATCCAAATTCAGTTTAAAATGTTTTCTAAATTAGAAGGTTCTTAGTGCAGATGAGATTATGAGCCCAGATGAGATTATGAGAGTAAAAGAATTCAAGTGCATGCAAAATATTCTGAACAAGAGAGGAAACAATTATGGCAAGAGGCAAAACCAGCACAAACCCAAGGGAATACATACCCAGAGTAGGGCACTGTCAAACCAGCCACTTGGAGCACCTCACAACTGCACGTAAAGTACAAGAGATTTAAGAGATATGCTATTATAAAGGTGATGCCCGCAAACTTTGCCATTCCAGTTACATGCAGTTTGAATTTCTTAATCAGAAAGCCTCCTAGAAACATCCCCAGGATCGTGATGGGTAAAAGTATCACACCTGCAAATAAAAGGCAACAGAAAGATGTTAATTGCTGCCACTTAGACCCTTTTTAGAGTAAATATCTGATACTAATAGTTCCCCCTCCACCCCCCCCAAAAAACCCAAACCCCCCAAAAAACAAAAAACAGATACTGACCTTTTTTCAGACTGGTCCTTTGACATTCTATGAATTTTTCTTACCTTTAACTAATTTTTATTATTTCTTCATTTTCTTCCTACTCCCGTTATGGTTTTAAAAAGCTTAATTCCTCAATATTCCCTACCTTTTTTATTGTACTGTTGTTAGTATGTATACTGATGTAACAGAACTTATACAGGTGTCTATTAGAAAATGGAGTATATAAGATAAATGTCATAGCTCATGGGAACTTTTTCATCTAATGTAAACCATTACACTTCCTGAAGATTACGAAAAGTCCCAAAAACAGAATGTGAAAGGAAGGAATGTCTGGTTTTGTACGAGATTCCATTTTGCTCTGAGACTGAATCATGGAAAGATTTTCACTTAGATTTAATATCTGTTCAACATTTCATAAACTCCAGCCCTAATATTTACGTGCCAAATAGAGAGCTCTTACTTTTCTATTGTGAGGGGTTTGTAATTCTCTGCATGTTTTTTTTTTTTTGTCATGCTGTTTTTGTAAAATTTTACCTGTATCCAAAAAAGAGAAAGAGGAAAAAAAAAGTTCTTTCCACTTTTGTACCTGACTCACAGCAAAAGCAGACCTGCTTCAGATTAAAGTAATGGAATACAGGTTCTGCAATGTCCTCAAATACCCTGGGTTTTCTTGCCAGTTTATGAGACCATGTTCATCCAGCGCTGCAAAATATTAATATTATTCAGCTTTTTTTTTTTTTGTAGAAAACTAAAATGAAATTATTTTTGAGGAAACTGGCAAATAAAAGAATTTTGAGATGAATGAAATGACTTGAAATTTTACACTTTGTTTTTTGATTGTTTATATGGTTTTGATTGTTTTATAAAATTTGTATTTGTAATCAAAACTGAAGAACATATGAACCAAACTGTTATTCTGGAAAGGAAAATCAGACATTTCTTTGGACATTTTTGAAAGTAAACAATCTTGGATCTTTTAGTTGCTATTAGTTGCAGTTTATGKGGGGTTTGTTTTCATGAAGATTGACACAAATTCACAATCCCAATCTCATTCTTTGAAAAAAGCTTCAACTAAAAAATTCACCCAGTTCTAATAATGTACTAGCCCACTATATTAGGAACACCAGGAAAATTTACACCAAAATTAACATCCACTTTCAAAATACAGCAGGAAACTAATAAACGTCCACACAGGTTTTTTTAACCCCGAAAAGTTCACAGGAGCTCTTCTTAAAACAGAGGACAAAACAACAAAGAAAATCTTCCTTTTTGATTTTAGAATAAAAAGAAGACAGGTACCTACCAATTAGAAAGATGGCTCTTGCCACAGATACATTGAATTGCTGCTCCATAAACTTTGTCTCATAGGTTATCAGTCCAACAAGAGAATTGTACTGCAAAATAGTGAGGAGCACGTACACCAGGAAAACTGGGTTTCCAAACAGCTTCTTCAAAGTTGGTAGGAAATCTGCAATGGAGAGGTATATGCTGTACACCCTGCTAAACACAGAGAAGAGTTGTTTTGGCATCTGTTAGCTAATAAACCTAACCTTGATTTAATTAATAGCAGGACATAATTTTTTGCCTATCAAAATATATGCTTGTCAAAGTGAGAATTTTCCCAGTTGCCAACACATGATTTACAGAGTTACTGCTGCATGAAGCAGCAATGATGAATGGTATGGTGGATGCTGGACTGGGAATCAGAAATCCCAAATTATCTTGTCTGTAACACAGGACTATTCATCAAAGGCAACACAGCTTGCAACACCAATCATCAATGCCCAGACAGGAGAATGCCCCAACATTAAAATTCTCTATTATGTACTAAGCAAAAATTTTGTTGCCTAAAGTAGAAGCCTTCACAAACCACGTGAGAGCACCACACGTGGTACCAGGGGTGGCATTAGGAGAAAGGGATTCGGAGCGCCTGGCTCAGCCAAAGGCAGGAACCTTTGCTGGGATCCTTGATTACAGTACTTAAGTCCATAAAATTAAGCAGTGAAGAAGAAAAGCTTGTGATTAGCCTGTAGTCTAGCTGTTGGTACACTTGCCTAAAAGATCAGACTTCAAAACACTTCTCAGGGAAGCATCCTATACACTAATGGGTACACGTGCATACATATGAATAAAACTCTCGTGGGACTGAGTCCAGCACTGGGTACTTGGCACTGATCTTGACTGTAGTAGGTTAATTTATCAAAGTCAGCATAACTGAGCTCATATACAGGAACCATGAATTCAGTGAAACCCCACCAACTGCCAATGAGGTACTTAGCCCCATGTTTCCCTCCCATATGTTGGCCTCAGTTAAAGAGAAACCTGCCAATAGCGAATTGCTCATTGATGAAGGGCTGGGATGTTTCATGCCCTCCCCCTTCTTATGGTTATAGCTGTAACACGTTGTATGACAACTACTGTGTTGAACTGGGAAGTGCTCAAAGCAACAGCATGAGCTTTTTCCAACTGTCTGACATAGCAGGAGGACTGAAGCACACCCTTGGCACTCAAGTATAATATTACAATTTAGAGAGAGCACTTTTGTCCATCATTTGCACTGCAGTAACATGCATTTCACTGCATGTTGTGCAAACCCATGCTCAGCTCAGAATGAACCCATGGGAGAGAATTCATGTGCAAACACTTGGCCGTAATCTTTCACCTTTTACTGCCTCAGAGAACTTTAACTGTGGCTGAACTGAGGGCTCTATTTTACAATGATCTCCCTGAACAGACACAGGGAAATGACTAATCTTCTGATTTTCATCCTCTCCTTCTTTTGGTAAGGAGTACGGCAGGAACCAGAAAGGCAATGAAGCTATGAAGCTGACTGCTCCACAGATCAGTAATCCAAGCCACCAGGCACCAACCCAGCGGGTGTCCTTAGGATTTATACTGATGGCATCTGTAAAATACAGAAAGACAGGAAAAGAGATTAAATACAATAGAAAGCAATTAAACTTTAATTTAAACTTTCATTTATAAGATTTAAACAGCAGGAAAAAGCAGATTTATATTTCATGTGATGACTTAAAAGGCAGCTTGTATTAAATCAGTCCCATGCAGTCAAAAGTAAGAAGTGCCAGTGTCTCCATCTGGACCCATGGTGACCTTTCCTGCTGCAGACTAGCCTTTTAATACCTTCTGTGGGGATGGGTGACAGCAAGAGAGCCTTTTACCACCAAAAAAGAACGTCCCTTTCTCAATTTCCCACTGTCCCCTCCTTCTTCCAGCCTCAAACCCAACAGGTTTATCCTTGAAGTTCCTCAAATTTTCCTGGGACAGGAGACATATAAAGAGACATAAAAAAGTGAATTGGACAATGAAATGGGATTTCATATGGATCTTTGTTCCACTTGTATTCAGAGAACCTAATTTTTGCCAAAAGTCCATGAACAAAAGGCCTTCACCATTCTCTTAAAATGGGGATGGCCTTTCATTTGTTCATTCATTCTCAGCTACTCAACAAAGGTGTAATAAGGGCTGTCCCAGTCACAATACAGTGCTGGAGATGTAAATCAAACAGCAATAACATCAGCTTCTGAGTAGGAAAAACCTTTAGAGAGTCCCCCTTTTTGGAGTAGTAACCTGGGAATGCACTGTTAGTATGCAGGTTCCTATACTGCAGCCCTCTCAGCTACTAGAGCATCCCCTCACTGTCTCTTACCAATATCCACAATGCCAATATCGACCCACAGATTGGCGCAGAAAGATCCAAGCAGGAAGCCCAGGGTTGGCCCAAACATCCCCGCAGATCTCACAACGCCTGTAACAGGAAGGAGGCACAACAAGCAAGTGAGGAAGACACTATGTGAACAAGCATCCTGCTCCTCTGAGGAGAGGTATGGAGGAGACTAAAACAAATGGGCACAGACTGTTTGAGAATGTCTAAGGGTAAGTCTTTTAGAGGCAAGAAAATAAACTGTAAGCCCCCAGACCGCTATTTGCAACATGAAGTGGGCTCCTTCACCCACAGAGGGCTTTGCTGAAGGCAGTGGGCTCTCACATGGACTCCCACATGCATTTTAATTGGCAAGGTCTGGGTCGCAGAACAAATATGAGGAAAAAGAATCTACTGCAGTGATTTTTACCCACCTCTTCCTCAAGTTCTCTCCTCAGATTTTTGTATTTCTGTTGCTCAGTTTATGGCAGTTAAAGAACATACAACTCTAGGTCCATTGAAGGTATCATAATTATGTTTATAACTCGCATGATGTTTTGTGATTTTAGAATTCAGAACTTTTCCCCTTACTGTATTTTCAGGTCATTGTTTAAGTAACAGCAGTTCTATTGACAATGTGCATGCAAGAAAACATGTTTTTGAAGCACATTTAAATGATAGAGGCAATAAAAGTGAACCCTGAGAATATTTTCATTGGGCAGCAAGGAAATATAAATCCGGCTGTATTTGAATAAAGTACCTTAGACAGAACTTTTGTTGATTCATTGAGCAGTAGAATAAGCAAACTAGTTAACGGATGAATTAATACGTACTTATGTACACACTGTGTTGTTTTACTGCGGAGATATTTCACTCATTAGTTTTGCAAACTCACTGCTGAATACAATGATTGCTCAGCTAATGATCAGAGACTTCTGTAATGAATTCTTACAATGTAATTTAACCATATGAGTTTTCTTCTTTGCTTCATTACTTCAGTTGCATATTGCTTTCATTCAGAGCTCTCATTCTAATTCTTTGGAAAATCTGGCCTTTTAGATTAAATTCTGATGCTAAAGCATTTGACTTGTGTAGAGTCAGGATTTTGACACTGRAAGTCAGGAAATAGCTCTTTACATTTATCAGTCTAGAGCACATCTTACTGCTCCGCACTATGAAAGCTCATCTCCAAAGTTCAGATACTCAGTGACAAATTTCTAAACTAAACAGGTAAAAAACCCAGCACGCCAGTATCAGCAGCCTGGTATTTTACAGCATATGTCTTTAAGATACTATAAGTTATCAGGTAAACTAAGAAGAACAGGTGCAATAATTTTGCATATGCGTAAATAAGTTCTTAACTTTCACATTTGCATAGCTTTTAAATTAAAGAACAACTTCATTAATCTAATAAGCTTACACCTACATTTGATAAGATAAAATCAAATAAGTTCACTGTGATATTTTCCTACTATATTTTTGTATTTATCCTTTGTAATTAATAAACAGACTGAACTGTAAACAGTAAATCACTCAACGTATCAATTAATCAGCTGCTGCAAATAAACATACCTCAACCTAGCCTTTGTATTGACGAGTAACTATGACATACAACTGGTTTTAAATTTTACAACATACATTGGCCTCAGACATGTTTTTATTGAAGCCATTGAGTTCAATAGATACAGGATTATATGTTAGTGTTCAACTCTGTGATGTAATTTCATTCATTCACAGTCTCTCTTTCAGTGAGAAACCCATGGAAGTGGAGTACACCTCATTAAATAATTTTAATTGCCTATTATTCCTCTTAGAGAATGCTAAATCTGATAGCTACTGATGTTAATTAACCATGTCAACATTCAGTTTCAATTACACTCAGAAACTGATTTTAAAAAAAATTGGCCACCAAAAGCTTATAGCATGGGCCAGATCCTCAGAGACATAGTGGCAGCTCTTCTAGAGGCACCTAAGCAGGAGTTAGATATCTGAATACCATGAAATACCTAAGTTAGGTGATTAGTATGGGAGAATATTTATAAAAATAAGCAGTCAATCAGTCTCAGCCTTTCAAAGTTTTACTCCAACAAAGTGCATTCTCAGAGCAAAGCAAACTGGTCAGAGCCTTACAGTCCTACCTCCTAATGAATACCAGTTGCTTGCAGACAGTGGGTCAGGTTGTTATACCTCATAGTCATACTGAGCAGCGACCTGACGGGGAAGCACTTTTTAGGACTGTATGCCGTGTACGGTGCATCATACCAGCAAGGGCATTAACTCAGGACCACGTTGATGGCCTGGTAGAACTACATAAATTAAAGGGCTTGTGTAAAAAGATCAATTTTCTGTCTTATATAATTCTATAGTAAAGTTATCATCCTCTATTAAGTTCTGTAAGGTAGTTAAAACACAAAAAAAAGCGTCGTTTTTCCCTTTCTGTTCCATTCTATGGCAGCTCAGGGTTTTATTACTCTCAGCTGTCATCTGCACTACAGCTCTACCAAAAAAATCGTAATGCTGTATTCTACTGACATTTAGTGAAAAGCTGTCTCTGCCACAAAGTGGCATAAATAGTGGCACAATAGTGGTAGTAATCTACACTCTTGCTCAGCAAAACATCAAAGAGTAGGAGAAGAAATGGATACACATGAAGCTGATGCTTCTGCCTCAGGGTCAAATAACGAGATCAGTGTTCAAAATTCAACAGCAAGGCTTGACTTGATTTTTTTTCATTATAGGACAATACCTATTAAATATTTGAGAAAAATGCTGTCATAGATTGACTCAGACAACTGATAAAAATGAGATATAAAAGGAGTCAGAATGGGTCAAAAAGTGGAATTACAAGCCTACGATATTTCAGTGTTTTCTTTTTTGCACTTTGGTTAGTCCATTAAAATATTGAAATCTTTTAATTGAATAAGGCTCTGAAAAAATCTGTTCAGAATGTTAAAATGAAACATTTGGATACTCCATAAAAAAAAATATTTTGTTTCAGTTGCATGACCCAAACAAGTTTTCATTTGGTTGAATCTATACTATTCTCTGCGTCTCCTTCTGCTTTATATTTTCGGTCTCATTTCACCAGTAGCTCCCAACACATCACAATCTCTCCTAGATCAGACTTTGACAAGAAAAAAATTCAGCTGTACTTTTTAAACTACCTTTAATTATAAGCTCAGAGGTGATTAGAAATATTTCTGATGAGCGGGGAGTGGAACTTGTATTTTTGTCATCTCCATTCACAATATTTCCATTTTCTTTAAGCTACAGATTTCCTCATCACCAAATGAAGACATTTTCAATGGCCTTACCTTGCAGCCTCACCCATTGAGTTTTTCTTGAAATTAGTATGGTGTCTGACTATCTCTGTGACCAGTTCAGCTTCACCAAGTTTGTTCTGGGCAGCAGTTTCAAGAACCTTCAGTCACACAAAGACTCCAAGGTATAAAATCAAATTGGCAATAAATCAATTTGCTTGGGTGTAAGGCTTTCTGTCTTGGGCAATAGGGTATCTTTCCTCAAAACAACAACAACAAAATCCCAATTAGAAGTGATTTGTTACAACATCCTAGCAAGGGTTTKGTTTCTCCTTAGGTAACTATTGGCATTAAAAAGCTTTCATCAGTAAGTATGCTGCATGTAAAATTCAAAATGTGACCTAAAGGCTCTGAAACACATGTTTACATTACTGTGATTAAGCATAACTCTGGTATTTGTGGATAGGTGATTAGGAAGAATTTATTCTCTGAAGCTGTGGTACTGAAGGTGATATGCTAATGCCAAATATGAGTAATAAATACTTGTAGAGAAATAAGTATCTAACCCTGTTTCTTTTCATCAGAGAGAAAACTGGCACATGTAGCAGAAGCCAACTGGAGAAAGCAAGAGGAGCCTCTGGGAAATATCCCTCCAAGACAAAGATGAGATTTCTTTAGCACTCCTTATTTGTCTCTGCACAACAAAAAAATAACCAAAATAGAGTAGACAGATTTTTTGGCTTTGCTACAGAAATCTTAGAGAAAAGAATGTCGAAAATAACATCACCCATTTGGATATTACCTATGTAAAATGCTGAGTTTTCTTCTTTAGAAAAATCGTCAATATATGAAACCCCCAATGGCATAACTGGTGCTTCTCCAATTCCACGTAAAAGGTTTCCCATCAACACAAAGAGCCACAGATAGGAACTTGATGTTTTCTCACATCCTGCAGGCCATAAACATTTACACTTTTGTGAACATAATTCTGAGAATACTTTTTTGCAAAAGAAAAATAACATAACATAAAATATTTTTGTACAACCATAGTATGGGTTTGTACATATCAGGGTTTCTAATAGGGGTTTCACTATTATGCTTTCCAAAAAAAAGAGGGTATATAAAATGAGGATAAGCAAAAGACAGGATTCCAGTGTCAGATTTTTTGCTTACCAGAATTTTTCGCTTCTCTTGGTGTTTCTGTAGCATCTAAAACTGGATGGTCCACAGACAATGATGCAGAGCAAGCTGATAAACTTGTAGAAGAGTTGTCCACAGTAACAGTTATCCTTTCATAATTATAACTGGAAAACAACTGCGTAAAATACAACTGACATATGAAAATCTCTGTTTTGCAAGAAATGAGTATGAGCCTTGGGGGGCAACCCACCTCCAGAGCTTTTTTTTAAAAAAAAAAGGCAGAAAAAAAAAAGCATCTTCATGTGGGGACTGCACAATGTCTTCTAATGGTTACCTAGTTGCTAGGCTAACTGCAAGTTAGTATTTTTCAAGATGCTGTGACCACTCTGACACCAATATTTTCTTCAGTTAAAGAGCCAAAAAGTTGCTCTAAGATAAGGGATCATTCTTTAGACACAATAACAGAGATCCACCCACATCTGCCTACATACAATAGTGCTGATATTTTTCCCTACTGGCACCCCTTTTCTTACCTATGTGACAGACATGTAATATAGAAATAACTCTATTAACTTAAAATTAGCTGTCTCAGGATCTAATAATAATCTGTCTGTGTCTATAAAGAGATTAACACAGGCTGCAAAATCCATGTCCCAGGTAGGCTGTATTTAGACAGTCAGCTACTACCGCAAGTCTGCTGAGTAACCTGCAGCTGGCTTGAGTAGAATTCACTACACTGGGGTGAATGGAGAGCAGATATTCCTTCTGGTATTCCTTCAGATATTCCTTCTGACAATGCTATCAGCTGGTGGCATTTAATATTATGGTGGACAACAGTGAGGCCCCCACGGCCACTGGGTTTTGCACAGGGTTGTGGAGAACAGGTAATCTTCAGGACTCATCTGTGAGTTTGGAATAAGTCAGAAATTTCCCTAGCTCTGCTTCCATCCTGTGCTGTACCCTGCTATTTCACAGGCAGGGCAGTGACTGTGGCCACTTTCTGCACCACGGTCCCCACAGTCCTCCTTCTACGCTCTCTTTATCATAGGTGTAAGTCTTGGAGCTAAGGAAAATATACAGATAAATAATTTTAATTTTTGAGAGACAGAGGGGCTTTATTTTCAACTACTGTTCAGTAAGGCTGCTGAAGAACTGAAGAGGGAAGAACTGCTTCTGACAGCTATGTAGGCACTACAGCTTAGATCCTAAGGGCCTTTAGATACTTAACTCTCCCTGAGATCAGTGCAGAGTAGGTACACACCTTCATAATTTTAAAGAGCTCAGCATAAATAGCCATCATGGAGAAAGAGACCCCTTCCAACAAGATCTCATTAAGAGTTTAAGTATTTAAAAAGGAGCACATCTAAAAAAAAAATCTGTGTCTATTTACCTGTTTCATGTGAAAAATTCAACTCAGTTTATACATAATTCTGTAGCCATACAAAAACCTTGAACTTCAGGTTTCTCTCTTACCTACCTAGTAGAAAGAGCTGTGCTTTCAGAAAGGAAATCAAAAAGTCAAAATTAAAAAAGTCCACCTACTAAAACCTTCTACCTATCTGGAGGAATCTACTATTGTCAAGGTTTTAACTGAGATATTTGATAAAAAAAAAAATCATATGATCAAGTTCAATTACTACACACTGTGAAAACTGTCCATATTTACCGTCCCATTAGGAACTGAGGCATCACTGATAAAAATGCTCCAAGTGACATGATGAGACATCCAACAGCAATTACTTTTGGTCGATGAACTTTTGGTCCAAGATAACTCACCAATACCATTACCATTAGGTTACCTGCACCATCAGAAAAAGGTATCAGTAAGATTACAAAAGAAAAGGTGTTTGGGGGGAAAAAATGTGTTAAGAAGGAGTATTTTTCCACTCTCCCAGAAAGTACACATACCTATCTCAAAGCTGCCATCAATGATGCCAACAACTGATGATGAAATTTCAAATCTCCTTTCAATTTGGCTGGTCATGCTCTTCATGTAGCTTCCAGAAAATCCTTTGGCAAAAAAGGAAAAAGCTAGAGCTCCAAGAAATATCTGAAGAGAGAAAATAATGGGGTTTGCAAAGAAACAAATTTTTCTTCACAGCTGGATGGCTCAGCAATCTACTCAAGGAACACAAGAATCGGATACTTTGTTTACTAATTCTGCATGAAGAGGTTCTTTCCACTGTTTTCATTTAAACAGATGTTACGTACTTTACCTTTGGTGGCCTGCACAGCCCCTTTTACAATGAAGAAGAAAGTTGAGAGGCGTTGACTCTGTGCACTTTCTACCTTTCTACCACATATTGTTTTAGCTGTTTCCTTTTTTGGAGAAAACTTGCAGCATAAAGCTGTTTCTTATTGGTATTATTACTATGCCATGTTCTTATTACTCTTACTTTTTCTCTTCTAAAAATACAGATAAAAAGATGTAGCTGCTTTAGCAATTACTACTATGATTATACCACATCTGTAAGGCATTCATTAGCAAAATATGGCACCATCTCTTAACTGTTGAATACATCTATTGAATTTGAGGTGCTTGGAATCACAACCTAAAACACTGTTTCCAAAACATGTAGTGTAAAATACTATCTTACAGAATTAACTACATTTTGATAGAACTTGAAATTATGTTTTTCAGTATTCTAAAGAAAATATATGCTGAGGGCTACTCTCCATACCTTTAACTTTGAACAATTATGGCACATGCGCTTGGCAAGAACTGCTCTGCCATTGTTGTCCTGCAATGGTGGTTTGTCTTTAAGTTGGTCAGTAGTGATTCTCCCATCCATGATTTTCCTCCTCTAAATTTGATATGTAGGTTTTCCTGTTTGGAAGATATGACTGTGAGTCACTATTATTTACATAGCAATAAAAGCTTCTCCAATGTTTTTCAGGCATGCTAGACAGTGAGACACTACTTGAAGCACTTACACAGTAAAGTTTTTTCTCAGAGGGGATCTTGAGCAGCGTTCAAAGTGTCATTATAATGATTTAAGGGTTGCTGCACCTGCTTTGGAAAATCTGCTTTTTAGGAGATTTCAGTACCTTGACTGAATTAATGGGAATTTAGAGATAACTTTCTCACAGTTTTTAGAAATCTGTACAGAGAAGGAAAGTCCCTGAGCAGCTGGAGGCTAGGAGAGTATGTCAGAGAAACATCTCCATTGTGCTTGAACTAATTCTTATATTTTTCCTTAGGCATCTGCTTTTGGTCACTGTCCCAGGATAAATGAAACTTTGGTCTGATCCAGCATGGCTACTGATATTACGTACTATTCACAAAGATTTCCACTGACTTCATAATCTATGAATTTGCAGAAATAYTGAACACTCCTCTGTACATTTCTGGCAGTACTCCTATGAATAAAAYTATTTATTGGATAAACGTTTGTAGAATCAGACCCTAAATGATGACAGAGGAGTAAATAAAGCAAGGAATATGGTAAAGAAAAAGATGTATTAGAAAAAAAGAGGACAAAGACTAAAAGAAACAACGGTTATCTTCAAGGCATATGGGCCACAAGTTTCTGCAAAAAAGAAGTTAAATGTAGCTATTTTAATGAGACTGCCAAATTTTCTCATTAAAATTTAACTCTGATACAAGGAGTTGTCTTAGCTACATGAGTTGATGTAGGTTAAGCTGATTAGGGAAGATCTGCTCATGGGGAGGATCTGAAGTGAAAACAAGTAAAAAAGGCCTATTGCCAAGTTCCTGTGTCAGAAAACTGGTGCAAAAGTATTGAAATCAGTGAGTTAGCTCTAATATGCATTGGTATAAATATTGGCTTGCGACATTTTCTGCCCATTGATATCTCAGATATTCCAGTTTGTAGAAGTGCTGAATTCCTCCGAGAACTTATCAAAGTCCTCCTCCTGCAGGCCTCGGAGGCCAGCTGAGCTCTGAGTTTCAGCCCTGTCATGAGGTGTCATGAGGGCTTTTAGACACTGGAGTTGCAGGGCTACTGCAATGTCACTAGCTAACCTGTAAGGATCTCTCTGTTCCCCTGGATTGCTCTGTTCTCCCAGGCGAGGCACTTAGAAGTAATTTGGTCCACCCACACTCAGAAAGGTCAAAGCTCTCTTATCCCCCCAAAACCCAAATTGAATTACTCTTAAAGACTGTGAATAGGTGCTAATGTCTAATAAAGAGTTATAAAGCCTCATAACCACTCACTTCAATTTTGTCATTTTTTATTCCAAATCTTACTCCAGGAGGACCCACCAAAAGTAACTATGAAAAGCAAGCACATGTATATTACTCAGTACTCCACATAATATGAAGTTACTAAAAGGATCCAACCTTCCTTAGACCATTTTTAGCAGCTTGCAAATCAAAAAAAATTGAAAACAGCAGTTTTAGATAATTAATGTATGATGAATTCAAACTTACCCCAGTCTTTACAGGATGTTAGCTGAAAGACAGAGTTCTCTAAAGCAGATACATTCTCTATTGATTTGTATTTTGATGATGATTAACTTTGGGAAATATCTGACTCTGTTAAATAAACAGTATTTAAATCACTGACCTGGTTTTCTTTTCACAATATTTAATGTTATGCTGCCAGCCTAGTAGTATACCTTAAACATATAGAAAATGCTGAACTGTATGAACTCACCTTTTCCTCTGCCTAATGAAATAATAGTATTTTCAGTGACAACTCTATAAAAATCTGGACTTTGGCAAACCAGTTAATCATTGATACCAGCAGTATTTAAAATAAAATTAATGAGAAAAAACACCACAAGATTTAATTAACGGCAATTTTTTAAAATGAACTAATGGGAATGAATAACTTCAGTACAGAGGGATAAAACATCCCACAGCTGTCCACAGTGCTTATCCTTTAAAAAAAATCTAATTGCGGACTTGTATTTTTGAACTTTAGATAATCTCTTCCAAGTTTAGTGACACTGAGACGTACGCGGACCCTATTCTGTCCTGCACTAGCATGCAGCCATTAAACAAACAAACAGATGGAAAGAAACAGCAGAAGAGAGAGGGCAAGAGAGGTGGGGAGAGACAGAGAGATTCAGAGAGAGAGACAACTTACTTTGTGTCACTTCTGTGTCAGGCTGTTGCTTTCCTGTGCCCAAGGGCTTTCAGGCTTGGAGCCAGAGCAACGTCACTGCAGAAGTGCTGCCTACTCGCAGAAGCAGAGCTCTCCACCACATTTTTTTAAACCCTGGATTTCCTTCTTACGGTGATTGCAAAACTTTCCCACAGTCAGTGATACAAAAGCTTCGCAAAAGAAGGCAGGTTTCTTGTGCTGTCATTACTTTGGCAGTCTATCTGCCAGCCTGCTAGTGGTGCCAGCCTCTCCCAGGAGGAACAACTTGTTTTCTTCTTTTTTTTTTTCTTTTTTTTTTTAAAGTCTAAATGCTAAAGCTGCTTTAAGCACCTCTACAGAGGGGACTTTGTGCCACCCACCAGCCACCCCAGCTACAGAGTGGCTCAGCTCACATGCAAGTGCTCCGAGAGTTAWCCCAAGTGTGTTACTTGCAAACACCGTAACTTGCACTTATTGATGCCTTTGCTGAGGGTCTTGGCAGAGGTGCTAAGGGATGACCTAGCTCCTCAGGAGGATGTGGACTGTACCTTCATATCTGCCAGTTTGAGTATGGGCCCTCTGTGCCACAACCCTGATATAGAGGCAAAGAGAGTTACCCTCACAGAGACCTAAAGAAAAGTGGGTGCCCTCAGGCAATCACTGCCTCCTGTCATAGACCTTCTGTGCCTTAGAACTCAGGGTAATTTAACACAACTGCATGCCATTCCCACAGGTGCCAATAGGAGACGTAGGATGATACAGCCGCCCCTCAGAGCAGCATGCTGGCTGCAGGCTGGCCACACATGAGGAATGAGCCTATTATGTATAACTAGCCTGACTCTCACATGCTGACCATCCACAAATATTTTCTAGCTCTTAAATCTAACCAGGCACATAGAGAGTGCAAAAGCAGCTAGTCATTGTCTTCTTTAGAGCGGAATCGTCCAGTGGGGGGGAAAAAAAAAATCTGACTTAAAGGTCCTTCCAGGTATTATAAAAAGATTCTCAAGAAAAGGGGGGGGTTGGTTGGCTTGTTGCCATTAACAGCATGGTGCTCACTTTTACAATGACAAAATTGCAAAACCGGATTCATGTCTAATTAAAGGGCCATTCTTCTCAAGTGATTTAAATCTAAATATATATCTAAATATAGCGAAAACAGTCTTTTGACTGCAATAACTTCACAAACCCTAGAAAAAAAGCATTGTGCTACCATCACTTTTCTTTACAGTGAAAGGTAAATTTCTGAAATCCATAAGAGTTTGACAAAGTTTGGATGATGAGCCTTCATTAGCCTTTTCCATATAAAAGATTGACACCATAAGTTAAGAGGTTTGCCAAAGATTAAATTGATTCAATGAAATGCATGGCAATTTATTATTTACTCCTGAAGCTAAAATAAATTGTAAATTTGAGAAGTCCAGAAATTTTCAAATTCTCACTTCTCCCTGAAGCTTAGTAGTTAACTGCAGACAATCATTTCATCTGCCACATTCACACTTGCTATTGGATTTTGCTTGATACACTTTTGCTTATTTTACTATGATGATTATATGTTAATTTTTTTTAATTAGGGGTCTTTATTTGCTTTTCTCACTTAAAGTTTCAAATTTTCCACTTTGCCTCCGTGACTTTATTTACCCTGTGGTATGTCATCAGATACTCAGTGAACAGAGCAAAACACAGTTCATTTCTACCATTGGGTAAGAATACATGCAACACAGATACATTTTATTTATAATGGTTCTAATTATGATGTTCCAGTATTAGTCTTTAAATACTTATTTTCTAGTTTAACTAACCTAGTTTTAACCTGAGGAAAGAATGTACGTATGAAACTTTCTTTCTCTTAAAACAACTCAGATTACAGGAAACACAATCAAACCTRGACTTCAGATAAACTGATCCACTGTCTCATCTGCTCATATATTTATTTAAGTGAAGAAAACCTATCTTTCCCTAGTTCTTAATGCCTTAATTATAAAAAAAAAAAAAACAACTTTGTTTAAAATGCTTAGGTTCATTCCCCAGAATATCACCAAAATAAACCAGAACTGGCTTCATCTGATAATTTTGAAGTTACACATATTGCAACCTACATTTGGACTGTTTTTAACTATGAGGTTATTAAAAAGTTTGAGGAAAAATGTATATGAACATTAGCAATGGGCTCTCTATTTGTTATTGCCCCCCACTTGCAGTCACATAGAACAACAGAAGTCTGTTGGAAACGTAATTGCAAGCCCATCGTCTAGGAGGTGAAACGGCAGAGCAAAGTTCTCAAAGTGAGATAGGCAGGAAAATCCCATCAGCACTTCCATAGAAGTATTTTAAAGTTAAATTCCAAGGGGTTTAATTTTAGAGGGCATGACCTCTTTGTGATTGTCTCACACAGATCAATAGGATCCATTTACGTGGCAGCACTGCCTGGATCCAGTGCAGACACCTCCAGATGAAGCAGTCAGTCGGTTTCTCTTTATAGTCAGAGGAGAAAAAAGAAGCTTTTCCAAGGGTGTGAGTTGTCTGGTCTATTTTAGTTACTTACTTCAGAATGATATGAAATAACTCTTGATACAGCCGTGAAAGAAGGCGAGACAACAAGATCAGCTTTTGACAAAGGAAAGTCAGTAGAGACGAATCCCACCATAACAGACTTTGGCGCTCCCATAAAAATAGTTTTCCATAGCTTCTGCAAACTGGGCTCCTGTACCTGTGACAGTGTTTGCCATAGTACCTCTCAGAGTGACTCAGTTGTGTTGAGGCAGCTGCTAATAGACATTAGAGGAAAAAAAGGGCCCTTGTTCTGGAAGGGCGGTCTTGGTGAGGCAAGCCACGGCCACCAAATCCCTGCCAACCCACCAGCACGTGTTGGCAGAGAGCACCATCAGCAGCACACATCAGTGCCTCTCTGAGAGCCACAGTGTGGGTTGTTGTGTCAGCCACCAGCCTGACAACTGGCTGCAGGTTGGCCTTGCCCCACAGGGAACCTGTTCTGCAAGGCCTGTGATAGCACAGAAAATCAAAACCAGAAGAGCAGATCAACAGCAAGCAATTGTTTATTGTCACTGATGTAGATTGTTCCTCCTCCCAGTATGACTCAGTGCTGTCTCTCTGCGGCAGGCTGAGCAGCAGTGGCCATCTCCGTGACAAGTGCTCAGGAGGTGGGCATCAAAGCCCCCCTGGGACGGCACTGAGAACGGCTTTCAGGATTGGAGCTGCTGCCTGGCTCCAGATGGGCACTACGCTGTTTAACACTGCCAGCCATGTTCCCAAAGCAGGACACAGCGTTCCTGATATGATGCGCCTGGCTGAACGGAGCTGCCCATCGACGCCCTTTGTGTGTTATGAACCGCATCAAACAGGTGCAAGATATTCTGCAGCTGAGGACAAGTAAGGACATTCAGAGCAAGTGGGCACATGTTCCCCGTGTTCAGCTGGCTTGTTTGCCCCAGAGGTCATTTTGTGTTTTAACTTTGGTAGTCGATTAAGAATTTGCAGAGGTTTAAGGTTTGGCCACCTGCCATGCAGAGGTAAGCCAGATGGCAGCTCCTGCTCAAGAGGCTGCCCATTGAGCGCTGCATCTCATTCATCAGCAGTGGAAGCATTGTGCAAGGGGAAGGTACTTGTCACTATTTTAGTCATGCTTGGTTGCACTGATTAAGCTTTACTGTCAACAGAGCTTGAGCCTTAAGCTGCCCAGTCCCAAGTGCCAAGCTTGCAGCCTAAAGATCACATGGTGATGCTGTGTCAGGGCTGATGTGGCTGCAAGACCAGGACTCAGAGAGCTCAGTCTGCAAGTCAAACTGGGGGTTCCCTCAGAAGACAGTAATTAGTAGTGGAAGGAGGCCAAACATGAATACTGATAGCTTGTCCCCTAGACTCGCTTAGACACTGAAGCAAACAAGGAAGCAGTCAAACCTACTGGGGACACTTTCAAAGCTCCAAAGTGGAAGTCTAACTACCATTGACAACCTACAGAAGGTAGATGCCCACGTCCTATTTATGCCATTGCAAATCACCTATTATATGTATTTCATTTGAAGGCCATATTAAACAGGAATCTCATAAAGCAAGGAGGGAATTTAGCTCCTAAAAATCACAGCCTTTTCTCTTTTTTTGGTGCAGACAGTTTGGATTAAAAAAACGTAAACAAGCAACTCTATAGTGGAATATGATCCAAGTCATCCTCAAATATGTTGGCACTGATGTTTTTATCAGGTCTAGACCTCTGTTGTCCTCTCCAAGCAGTGAAAGCCACAGCTCTGGGGGATCTACCCACCACACTGCGCCTGCTCTGTGGGAGTGCAAAAGAGTGCCCAACACGGACGGCAAGGAGGGGAGAGCCTCCTCGCACCAGGGAGCTGGCATCTGGAATGGTGCTTGTACCTTCACAAGCAGAGGGCCAGAGGTTTCACAAAGTTTAGGAGGTAAACAAATGCTCCACATCTAAATAGTTAGTTCTGAGTACAGAAACATATCTAAAAATTAGATAGATGTGAATGAACATGCTTACTGCAGCTTGAAAACAGGGGGAAGTATAGGAGATGCATCTCATTGCTAACATGCAAATCATTATTAATGCCATTATTTTGATTTGTTTGTATGTTAGGTTGCTGTAAACTTGCCTTCACCTTTTTTAAATGAGAAGAAAATTCAAAGTACTTTATATGCAAGACTATAATTATTTATGCATTTTAGGCTTTTTTTCTAAATGATGTTGTAACAATCATTACAAAAAACTTATGAACTTTCTGCTTTCCCTTAAAGAGTGCTAGACATGAGAAGCTTCAAGGAAAACATATCCTGATTTCTCCGAAATCAGTGTTTCTCACCTGCAATTCCAAGTACAGATTTGAGAAGGCAGTATTTTTACAGCCACTTTTTGCAGCAATATTTTATAGAGAGTTTTGGTTTTTAATGAAACAATGAAGTATTTAAACATTAGTTATGGTAATTTGGTTTGAGGGGGGTCGTTTTTTTCATGAGGAGTATGTAAAAGAAAGTTTTATTGGAAAGTGTCACTGAAACTATTGTGCAGTATAATCTCAGTGAATTATGGAATTATTAAAAAACGGGAATTTTTTTCTCATAGGTCCTGTGCTAAGGAATGTAAAGATATCTTCCTCTACAGTCTGTAAAACAACTGCTAGATAGCGTCAGTGATGTAATGGTAAACATTAAAAAGGCAGTATATTCACCATTTTGGTGTTCCACTCCAGGCAGTAGCCATGTTTCTTTTCTTCTTCGTGGTGAGCCATGTTTCTTTGGTTTTCAGCTGGGTTTGGGTGTTCTGAAAAGCAAAAACAGGAGTCTCTGAAATAAGTTTCTGGCATTCAGTTCCCCAGGGTCAATGACAACACAGTTTAAAAAAACAATCTTTGCTTTTTGTTTTGTAAAGGGTACAAATTCTGGAAAAATCTCACACCAAAAAAATGGACAGAGGATAATATCAAAATGTAGGAAGACCTTGGATAAAGCAATACTTGAAGACCTCTTTCAGGGCAATGAATGCCTTGAAATGTTCCAGTGTTCCAGCCAAGAACTGGTTTTCGGTGCAGCTATGATAAGGATGCTCATTAGATGAACATCACATATATTTCATGCATTCTCAGGACAAATTTTAAGGTTCTTAGTATATAGGGATGATACAGGCTTACTTTAAAGAGATTGACAGAAGTAAATATCTGAAGAATGTAACAACACAGAAGAGAAAAAAACAGACATTAAATGGCATGAGTRAGTCCATGGTAAAAAAAGAATTAACAGAACAGAATGTCTGTGACACATTGGGAAAAGTTCCAAGACAGTAAAACAGAGTCTAAAATAATCCCCAGAGAATCTCCATGCCATTTAGATTTTATCATCAGACTTGACAAACATTAGTAGATAAATGCCAAGAAATATTGGCAGCAGAGAATGTAATTTACTTACTGTATGCAATTTATAGACCCAGAAGAGCTAAACAAACACAACTGGACTGGAATGAGAGGCCTTGGTCACTAAATTGTTCCTATCTGTTCATTACTATCACTGCCTCGTTTCTCCGGTATGAGCACATTACCAGCCGATAGTAGTTTAAATCCTCCTTGACAGCCTGGGGGTTGCCAGTTGCAACTTGCTGTGCAATTGTTATATTCAAGCCAGATGCACCAGATGTTGTGCCCCTGCCACAGTGGAGAGGCTGGTGGTGTCAGCCTCAGCACCCCCTGCTTATTTCCCCTCCCTCTCTTTCTAGAGACCACAAGCAATATTCTGTCATGGTGGAGAGCTGCCTGCCAACCCAGCCCCCTTGGGAAGTTGGGATTTTTTCTTGAGCAAAGCCCAGGTCACGCTGGAGCTATGCAGTTCCCCACTGGCAGTGCGAATCCTATGGGACAGAGGCCAGCTCATCTCRTTGCAGGACACACACTGACACATGGCAAAGCCTTTAGTGAGGGGCAGAGGTACATATTTGATTATCAGATCACAAGTGAAAAGGGAAAGATTGCCAATCATTATTATAACCTATGTGATAGTCTGGGCTGACGTGCCATTTCTTTTCCTAGAGCTTGTCTCATTTGTCTGGGGCAAGGGATTATTCCAGCATACATTGCACTTGCTAAAAGTCCTGTCCAGGCATTAATCCTCAGCTGTTGCCTGGCCATCTAAGGTCTGATACCCCCAGCCACCTGTCTTCTACTTCTCATCCTGCAGTACATAAACGCTCAGTAAGGATCACTGTGCATCCTGGAGTCACCTGGATTCCTTCCATGCAAACACAGGCTAGGTGGACCCTCTTGGCACCTCTTCTCTTTCCTGTTACAATCTTTAAACTAAAGACATATGTAGACTTACCTTAATCTTGGTGCTCTCTCTTCCTAACACTTTATTTGAAGATGATATTGCTTAATGGATTTGTGATAATAAACATGCAAATTGAGCGTTGATGGATCAGCCGCCATTTTGGGGCACTCAGGCATTGAATTTCACAGAGTACTCCCTATTCTTAGTCATCTGCACACCTGGGAGACTGACTGAATTGCAGCCCTATTTGGACTCCTCTTAACTCAGTATTATTTATGTTGTGAAAACACATACCAAAAAAGCATGAAAAAGTACCAATTATACTAGCTATACTGAATGATTTCAGTGGTTGACCCTCAGTATTAAAGCCGTGTAAATATATGGCAGAAGGGCTTTCTGTGTGATATGGATTTCTTTTGGATTTATCAGCCCACAGTACTGAAGCAAAACAACTCTCCCTCATCTACCAGATTCTTCCTCTCTCCAAACATTTATTAAAGCCATAATTCCTTTTTAATAATACCACTATTTGCTGCCAGGGAGGAGTGTAGTATCAAATTCAGAAGGACAAAGTTCATGGCAGAAATAAAATAAAAAAAAGATCTGGAGAAAACTAAGCTCTTCTCTACATACCATTGGCATTTCTAATTAGTAGAGAAAAAAAGGAACTGGACCTAAAGATCTCCAGTTGCAAGGAAAGCTCATAACCTTATCTAACCTTCATTGCTCAGGCCTTGTCTGATCTGAAAACATGGCAAGATAAATTAGCAAAGAAAGTTAGAAACATTGAATAGCTTCATGTTTAATATATTTGAACTCAGAAATGACTTCCTTAGCACCCAGAAGAGGATTTCAGAAGCCAGACTTCTACATAAAAAGATTTAAAAAAAAAGGAGAGAAATGTTGGGCCACCGATTCCATTGAATGGGTGTTGTTACTGGCTGCAACATCCCTTAGTAGTATCTGTCTATTAAGTTGTAATAGCTGAAAAATAAATGAGTGGATGAACAATGAAGGTTATGTGTCTGTATGTGAGTGTGTGCAAATATCCTTGATAGAATATGCCTCCAAACTCCTAGTCATAAGCGGAAGTCACAAAGCAGCAACAGCACTATCTCAAATGCTACTACCGTGTTACTCAAATCCTTCAGGAGGAATTTTGAGAGTTACGATGCAGAAGCTGAGTAATAGGGTAGGAAAGTGGGGAAGGAAAGTAGGGTTAGGAAGCAGGGCTCACGCCCTCTTGAAATATACGTTGCAATTCTGAAAATGTCTGCAGAAACTTCAGATTTTTTTATATACGATTCCATCTTTATATCAGAAAGTTTTCTTGAGGTTGGTTTGCCACCTACAGAGGAAAGAAAAATCTTCAAGTGCCAGACTGCACACAGTTGCCTTCACTGGGACCTTCCAGAGAACAGCCTTGAAACAATAGTAACAGCAAAGGTACAGCATGATCTGGACCACTTTGTTTTCCATTAATCTCAAATGAGAAGTCTGTTTTTTTTTTCCAAAGCCTGTTTGGAACCATTTAAATGATAACATTATAAAGCTAGGTAGTCTTTAAATAAACACAGGTTTGTTTTACAAAAACTCAGCCTCTGTGCTCAACTTCTTTTTTTGTCCCCTACACACACGCCACCGTTTCTCATCCAAAATAGGCGCTCTGCCCTCTGAGTGAAGACTTTCCTGTCCCACTGCCCAGGCTATAAGGATCCAGCAAGTTCCCACCCACAGACATATGCATACATGTCTGTCCTAAGCAACTGCTGTTTGTATTTCCAAAACACCTCTCTCGGAAATTAATAGGCATATATCACACATCCAGCCTGCAACTTCCAAGTGGGGCTCATCCTGATGGGACATCAGGCATTGCCATGCCTAAGCTTTACCTTCCAATGGGATCTACAAGTTTTTCTCATGCAATCTATAAGCCTTTAAAAAAAATTTGGGCCTTGGGCTCCCTGGACAAAGCAAGGGAAAGGTAAATTACCTAGCAATTTCCCGCATTCCCAGAGGAAGTCCTAATCGCAATGAAAGTTCAAAACCGCAACCAGCATAGCTGGGAAYACGTTGTGCCTTCTTAGTAAAGGAAGAGACTGAAAAATCTCTAAAAGAAGCAGCAATAGCCAGGAATTTGTTGCTGAATATATCCAGTTTTTATCACATGAGCAAACTTATATAAACTGAAAAGTTGTTTAAATTCTTCCTCTGCCAAATCTCATCCCAGGCATTCTCAGGAAGTTACTTCCTCCACATCCACAGACTTAATTACCTCTGGGTGCTGTGTTATATGAGTTTGTTTGGATGAGAAGAGTCTGTAGGGAGGAGTCATCTGATAAAATTCAACCTGAGATAGAAAGGACACAGAAATGGTCCACTGTTTATAGGTGAAATGACTGAAGAAAGAAAGTGAACTTGAGCTGATAATGAGGCTTGTCCAAAACTGTAATGCTTGTTGTTCAGAAGCTATACGTTAGCCTAATATGTATGTATCACAAATATGAAGCCAGCATTCATATCATAAACCAGATAGACTTGCCCTCAGCAAAATTATTATGCAACAGTGCAGGTTTGGTCACCACACCTCCTTCCTGTCCATTAATTAAAATGGACTTGACAGGTAACATTTTTTCTCTTTTATACTCCCAGATGAGGAATTTTATCTCTAAAAAAAAATCATACCTTAACCAAACTGCATCATCAGCAATATTTAGCCGTACACTTGGAATAGGTTTAAATTCTTAAATGTTAGAAACAGCAGGGAGACAATGACGTTTGTGTAAGACACAACATTTTTTAAGGTAGTTCCAAACCTGTTAATAACAACTTGTAAAATACTGAGAGACTTGGCAAAGAAATAGATGATGAAATTAAAAGTTGATACAAAACAATGTAAATATAAAAATAGTATCATATCCTACACATGCATAAAGATGTGCTTTAAATAAAGTGTTAGCTTTTTCAGTGAGATACTGAAGACTTTGTGGGTATTTCTTTGAAAATGTCAACTCAGTGCTGGACCACAGTCAAAAAAATAGATCAAGAATCAGGAAACATTACAAAAGGCACTGAATACAAAACACTAGATGAATACATGATAYGCACACAGTTTTGAGTACCATTGCCTTTAAAATATCTCTAAGATGATAGCATAGGTCACACTGCCAGAACAACATCAAGTGTTGGTTTCTCAGCGTCTGTCAGCTTCTGTATCCAGGCATGAGCACCCAGTCCTCCACTCGGCAGGTTTAAAAATCAAAACTCAACCCATAAGCATCCTTTACTGAGCCAGCGATAAACAAATGTGATTGACTGTATTGTGAAAGCCATCTGCTCAGCTCCCAAGCACTCAGGAAATAAACTTACCACACATTTTTATCAATTCAATATGGGATTTATTCAACTAAAGCCTTCATATGCGACTACTTTATAGAAAACCTCACACTTACTCTGTTACTTCTACTGACATTATTTCTGGTTTTGGCTTGTGTTACCCATTGTGCTGATGTATATCTCAGTGCTTGAAACAGCAGACCAGGATCAGCCCAAACTTTCAAGCACAGTGGTTATGATTTTAGTACTTACTGCAACCTACAGCAGTAGCCTCTGTTCAAATGAGCGTCACAGCTATGGCATTTTTGCAATCAGTCTTGAGATGTTTGATTTCATGAGCACAGCTCACCTGCTTAAAGAATAAACATCAATGTGACCGCTCATTTTAAAGTTAGACACATGCTTAAATGCTTTGCTGAATTGAGGTCAGCATGCTCAGAACTTGGAAGGATCAAGTCTAAAGTTTGGCTTTACATTTGAAGGAATAGTTCCAAGAATATTTTTTTAATCTCCTAACCTATTCCCAGGAATATTTGTTGTACCAGGCATGGCATATTATAAAGATTTTATTAAAGATTACTTTGGAATGACCCGTACTCTCCATTTCCTGGTTTTGCTCTGGAGAAGTAATGTTCCCATCTTAGACTTACGCCAAGACACCTCTCTACCATGCCATCATTCATTCTCTCCACCCAGCGCTTTCTAAGTCAATGAGCAGATTGAGTAGCAGGGTAATGATTTCAGACTGTCTGGTGAAGATGGGTTGTTACTCTGCCACACACTGTCAAGCAGATGAAGTGAAACAATTAAAAAGAAAATGTATGTCAGTACCAAAAGGCTAAACGTCAAACTTGGAGACTTTCCTATCTGCTTCCTTCCATTTCAAAACACAGTGAGTTAACTGGGCCTGACTCTTTGGCAGTGGTCCATTTATATGGCACAGATTTACTTAAGTAACAAGGCCCTTTTGTTTGCCACAGCTGTGAAACTTTGGTATGCTGTATCTTTTCATGTTTCCCAGGTTACCTTGGCACCAAACTGTGACTAAATGCCTGCAAGAGATTTTTAACTCTAGCTTTGGAGGAATAATAATCACCACAAGGAAGAATGATGGCTTTAAGTAAGTGCCCTAGGGTAGCAAGAACAATAATGAAAATCAGCTGTGCCTCAAATAGTCACGATGCCGCTAGAATACCTGGGGAATAATAGAGAACTGTACTCTTTGCTCTGTTGTGTTACAGCCTGCATCACGTTTTCCTTTTCTTCTCTTCCTCTTCCTCATTTTATAGCAGTTCAGCTCCATCAGCTGGTGCAAAGGGAGAAAGGAGCTGTGACCTATCTTTTCAAAAGAATTAACTGTAAGACCTCCCATATTTGAAGCTGAAAACTTTAAATTTTGGAGCTGAATTCCCTGCTCCATGGAAGGAAATGGCATTTTGTCTTTGAGGGACATGATTTCGCCTGAAGCAATTTCAAGCATACACACACGCAGTTAATGAGCCACCCTAAAGAGTCTGGTATAACCTTATAACTGCTGTAACGTAACTATGTTGGTGAAATATCCTTCCTGTTTTTATGTGACTGCAGAAGGTCCCAGATGTATAAAATCAGAGTGATTCTGTATAACACAGATTAAGTAGGTAGGAAACACTTGCAAGTGCTGGAGCATTGGTCTATGGTATAGAATACAGTTCCGGAAGCTCCCTCCATGCCTTATGCAGCAGGGAATAACAGTCAGGGGCTTGGAGGATTTCCAACAGCTACACCAAAAGGGCCTGAGAAGTTCTCGTATGGCCAGCTCCAGAACAGACCTAGGCTCTGCACTGAAGTCAAACATGAGGCAGTTCCAATCCAGAGGCTAAACAGCGATGCACTGTACTCAACCAAATATGCACCTAGCATGATGTATATCCCTATGAGCAAGATTGTCTGTATGGGTCTTTTACTGAGATATCTAAGACATCTTAGGGCAGTGGCTCATTGACATTGAACCCCAAATGGATACTGTCTTCATTGTGGCATCACATATGAGAGAAATAAAAGTTGGAAAAAGACCAGGAAGAGCACATAGGTGACTACTGTTATTTATCGTTCAAAGAATAATCTGACAAAACGTGAAAAGGTATAGGATTTAACAGACATCAATTTGCTGGAAAAATACCCCCACTTACCATTCTATCACTCTTAATGTACAAGTTATTCCTTTCTAAAGTGAATGCAACTGAAGTGACAAATCCTGAGAACTTTTCCTTGTCCTCATTGTATACAAGCCTTAAAACATCCCCACAACACAGCAGTTTTTTAATTTTTATTGTTGTTGTTGTTGTTGTTGTTGTTGTTACCAAAGCACCCAGGCCATGTCATAAACCAGGTTCATAACACTGGGCATCTACGCTATGCAGACTAACAAACAGTCCCTGCCTGAAAGGATTGGCAATATAATTAATTAATTTTATGGAATCCTGAGGCCCAGAGAAGCTGTGTGACCTGTCTATAGTCAATGAGAGAGGCTGTGGCAGAAGCCACTGGAGAATTCCAGGATGAAATCTGGCATCACTGGAGTCTGTTGCAAAACTCTAATTAACTTCAGTGAAACCAGGATTCAAAACATATGTTTTTGCTTCATAGCCCTTTGCTCAGATGACTCAACCCTGGCATATCATAAGTTTTCATACTTCTACTCCTTGTTCTTTTGCACAAAACACTCACATTTTTTCTCCAAACTCTGTTTATGAGCTGTTATTTTTCTAAGAGTAGTATTAGGATATAACTAGGTGTAATTCTATTAATGTCTGTCCAAGAGTTCACTAGTAAAAGTAACAAATTTTTCACAAAGAAAGATATGTCCAAAATTTACACTGCAAGGTTTTTTCATGATATGTCCTGCCTTGAAGTGCTATTTTAGTGACTCATTCTCTTCTTCTTTAGTCTGCATTTCCACTGGTGCATTTATTAGGACTTTGCTTTCAGAAGATTTAAGTTTCTTCTTTAAAATAAGGAGAATTAATGCACATGGGATATAGGATACTCCACGTAATATTGCTGGCAGACCCAGGTAGAGCCATCTGGAATAAAAGATGAGCTTCATTAAATATATGCATTCATGAAACAATGGCAAAACTATTCAGTGTACATCCTTTTGTGATAATGGCCTAGCTGCTGTAAAGCTTGTGCCCCGAGTCTCTTGGATCTCATCTAGGATGAATCAGTGCGAGAACAAAGAATATGTCAAAGGCAGCAAAGTGGCTGCCTACACCACTCAACTTCAGGCAACTCATCTGGCCAGCTAAGTTAGCCACCTGGTCCCCTATGGGAAAACAGAGAGAGATGTGAAAAGGGCAGTTCAGAACACCTGAGGAAAACTTACAGGTACTCGTGAGCTAGCATTCTTCTTCCAAAACCAACCTTAACACAGTATTATCAGGAATCAGGCTGAGGCTGTTATTTCAACAACACTTTTCTTCAAAATTCTCATAGTGCTTCTTGAAGGACTACAAAAGGCATGAAGCATAATATTCTGCACCAAATTCCAGCTTGGGTAACCATACCCTCTGTAATTTAATTCAAGCACTACTTCGCTCATTTTCTGTTCAAAGATATCATACGGTCAGCCACTAAATATCTAACATTTTTTCCATGAGGGCTTCCTGCTTTTCATTTTTTTATCAGACCTGTAGTGTGTTAAGGTCTGTTCTCATGGAAGATGTTCATTGCATGTAAATATGGTAACAGGACATTTCTGTTCAAAAGATGTTGCAATGTCTGTGGCAAAGGTTGCACTTGACAAATAAAGCCAATACCAAAGGAAAGGATTGTGTTAAATCTCTAATACAGAAGCTGTTTTTGTACTAGATAAAGATGAAGAGCATACATCTATATCTCTATGCATTTAGTAATATAGTAAGGAGGAGAAATGCATATAAAACAAAAAATATACCTGTAAGTGACAATGTCATACATCCTGCATGCTCCTTCTCCTCCACAACTCATAGTACCCCACTTCAAGCAACTGGTATCTATCAAAGCTCCAAAATAAATGGGAGATGGAATTCCAGCTAAAAATGACATTAGCAATGCTTTTGTGAATTGCATATTTTTTCTGAGTAACAGATACCCTACAGAACTTGTGTAGTTTCTCACCTACTCTATCTGTCCTGTTCTCTTTCAACATGAACCACGTTTTCTACCTTTCATATGTTCCCTCTTCTTTCTTATTCACCTACTCTCAACAAAAAAAATCTTTAACAATATACACGTTGCAATATGTTACAATATAAAAAACATGTATTGTGATTCCTACTCAAAACTCAGCATTTTCTCTTGCCAGTGAGAGTGTTGTGTTCAGTGAACACTTGACAAGAGGGAAGGAATACAAGATGGCTTTCAGATGAGCCCCAGATATAATCAGCCTATCCCCCAATATAAATACACACAAACTGAAAGCTGTTCTAATCTGCCATGTTGCCTAGATTTATAAAAAAACAAATTTCCCCTGCTCAAAGGCACTCCATAGAGGAGCCATGTGCCATGCCCATAACCCAGCCCTGACCTATATCTAACTCCAGATAAGCCCTAGAGATGCTTCCAAAGTGCATCAGAGCTTTTCTTACCAAATACTCTTGAAGCTAGTCCATGGATACCCACTCCAAATGATTTTTCTTCAGGTTTTAGAGACCTGTATGACAATTATATTGTACACAGATAAACAGAGGTGACATTAATAAAAAATAGTTATCTGTTTTTTTTCAGTCAAATTCTTCATCACATTATGCTCAAATCATTCCAACTAGAGCACTGGCTGAAAGAGTTCATTATCCTCATTACACGGCTTTGACTGAAGTTCCTTAACAATGACTCTCAGATCACAAAAGGAAAGGCTATTTTCCCAGTATCATCCACCTGCGCTGAGGCCAGGCCAAAGCAAGAAGATAGTGGTGGCTTAATCAGCATCGTGTTGATGTTATCAATAAGCAGATGGGTATTACGCACCTCTCAGTATCTCAGTGCATTGACTCAGTGGTCTTTTATTAATTCAGGACACAGCTGACAGCCAGAAGCAACATCAGTTTATAAAGCTGACAAAATTTAGCATGACACTAAACCCTAACAATCAGCACAGAAGTGACATAAGATCCTTCAGTTCTTCCTCCCTCCACATAAAGTAACACACTTTTAACTCTTGGAGGTGTTTTACCTCAGAATAAAAAGTCCAATAGGTTTCTTAAGATAAGAACATTTTACTGTACCTTATCAAGACCATGTATCCAGGCATGGCTGATAAGGAAAAAATGAAGCTGCAGACTAATGACAATATTAAAAAATAATGAAGCATCTTGTCACAGTTTTCCTCTCTGTCACACAGGCCCAGAATTGCAGAGACATTTTGAGATAAAAACTCGGAGGCTGCAACGCAGGTGCAGTTTTCAAATACCTGTCAAAAGAGTGTTTTAATCACACAGACCTGACAAAACTCACACACCGAGTGTGAAATTCTCACAATTGGTGCCTTGCTCATTTTCCTGAGTCTGTATGCTGCACTGCAGTCTCTCTCCCCACCTGCCAGGCATAGGTCCACGGATCAGCTGTAGGTGGTGCGTGGGGTCAGAGCAGGAGGGAGCCAGGGTGCTCTTATGTAGCTGGGAGTACACTACCTCAAGCAGGCCATGATCAAAAGAGCCCTCTGCAGAAGATATATTTCCCACCACAGCCTAGTAATGTGGTCCTTCCACTGCCATTAAACCTGACCCTTCTTTTCATAACTGAACGTATGGGATCTCACATGCTAGAAGAGAAGAAACCAGAGATATCTGATTTAAGGCCAGGTTATAATATCCTCACTCACATGCTTGCTTCTACTAAATCAATGAGACTATTCACAGAATAAGGGCTAACAAATGTCACCCACAGTGAATAAGGGCATCAGTGTCTGGCCCTTGCTAAATCTAATCTAATCTAATAGTTCTCTAAAATACTTGTACAGCATAAATGATTTCTGAAATCTGTATGGTTTGGAACTTTATTGAAGTTATTATTTGCAATTGTTTTCCATCTAATCAGAACTTACAAATAAATTAATTATGAAAAATGTATACTTAATTAGGATAACAAATACTCGATAATACTTAGTTATGGTATTTAAATCTACAGGATGAAAGAGATTATTATATCCATGCTATAGAATTTCATTCTGGCTGAMCATGCGCTCAGGTTTCAGACAGACTGACAATACCTTGAGAATAACTTTTCACAGCATTTTTAGTATTTCGACTTCCTTCAATTACTAAAGGAGGCTTCTTCTTTATATTCTTTAAATTAAACTTAATTTAAACTAGTTTTCATATTCAGCTTGGAATTTCTGTTGCCACCCAATGAATTTGTCCAATTCTCTCCTACAAGTCCAATTAAAGGTACAGGTATGGATATTTCTCCCCCTGTTCCTCAAATACTATATTTCATAGCTACAGCACAAAAAAAAGTGTGCTTTACCATATGTTTTCCAGTTCCCCTTGAGGCTTTACACCCAGCAAGACAAGGTGACACATAAGCGATTCCGTTGTCCCCACAGACGGGGTCCCATACTTTCAGTGTGCAATTACAATTACTGTTGCAGCCAGCAAGTAGAGTATTTTCTGCATATGAAACTTGCTCTATCCTGAAATACATTTAGAAGATGAATAAATATTTCAGTAATGAAATCCCTAATGTAAGCCTTTGAAATGCTTACGGTTCTAATCCAGCTCAAGCGTTGATCCAGGACATAATCATACATGCTTCTATCCAGCAGTCATGCCTGTCTATCTTTCTATAGGGTATTATACTTTAGTATATATTCATAACTAGGTATTCGTACTGTCGCGGTCTGCGGAAAGAATCATATGCATTCACAGAATGCAGGTTCAATTCCATCTTTATTCAGCAATTTGCCTATTTTATAGGTACAGGTATTCGGCGCTTTGGCCCTTGATTGGTGGTTCATACAGATTATGTCACAGGTAGCCAATCATTGCACCGATCACGCACGCAGCGGTCATGYCYTGTACCTTGCTACTTATTTAGCAAAACTGTCTAGCCCTTAACCTTGGTTCCCRCTGGCTTCTGCTAGTTTATCTGTACTTTCTCAGGATGTATCATTCCCAGCTGCACCAGTGTCCTTGGTAAAACTACTTTAAAGCACGTAGCAACGGCTACAGCCTGAGGCCTAAGGCTTCAGCAAATTTAGCTACTAATGCTAAGCAAGTTGTGCTAAGCAACTAATCCTAAACAGTGTAGTTCCATACTCTATATCTCATATAGATTGTTGTTCTGAAGGACCGCAAGGGCCCCAACATCGTACCTTACAGCATTTTTCTCATCTAAGGCATATATGTGCTCAGCTGTCAATAAGCATATGTATACCTACATGTGCATTCATATACACACAGCCCCCCTGCTGATCAGGCTTCAAATCAAGAAACTGCAGATAAATTTCCTCTGTTATCTTGATAACAAGCAAATTCCAGTAAACTAGTGCAAGATAAAGAAAGTTTTTGTTCCCCTGTAATTCTGAAAGTGCATTCATATATGCCTACGTTTGATCAACAACTTTTTATTTTTACCTGCAGTTACATGACTTGAATGTATAACTGTATTAGTCAAAGGATCAATACAGACATGCAATTGTACAAGTATTTATATCTTTTTTAATACACTGTGTCATTTAAAACAGAAATAACCAAAGCTAGACCTATAGACCTAGTGTCTCACGCAATTAAAAAGTCTAGAAAAGTTAGATTCTCAAGCTGAAATGTACCTAGTTTTGTTTTGCAAAACTGTGGTGTCAGTGGCTGATTTCTGACAAGAAAAATCATTCCAGCGTTGTGCCTTAAAGAACCTACCCTTCGTATGAAACTGTTAGGCCAGCAACTGGTGAAGTGTCACAGATAGTCCAATAGGCAGCAAAGTAGAGAAGGTATTCCAATAAAGATATCCAAAACGCCATGGTTGCAGCCTGAGAGGTATTTGTCTTGAACTTCTTCATGAACAAGTCTCCAAAAAAATATCCAATGCATATAACTGGTAAGTTGTAAACACCTGTTTAAAAGAGTAAAACATGTTAAAATAAATAAGGAGATTGGCAAAGCTACCCATAAAGGAAGAATGTATATGTAATTCAGCAAGGACGCATATAGTGCCTATGGCTGATTAATTTAACTGAAGTTCCCTTGCGCACCCAAAAACCAGCCAAAGTCAATAGCAGTTGTGAACTGCCTGGAGAACTAGTGGCTAGGACTCAAATAATTCATTAGAAAATTGCAAGCTACAACAGCAGTCTAGTTTCAACACAAAAAAGACAGGGTTTCATCACAGTCCCCCTGTCTGAGAGAGCAACTCAAGAGCAGGATGACCTAATGCAGCACATCTTTGCATACACAGAGCATCACAGAAAGAAAGAACAGACATGCAGTTTTGGAATGGGATTACTGAACATACGCTTCACTCTTCTTTTTCACTGTTTGATATTTTAATGAAGCAAAGGTTGACTGAGAGGCATCTAGGAAATAGTTTTACACAAACATCATATGGCTTGGTTGTCTTTGCTCAAGATGATGTTGGTTCTCTAGCAATCCTTGACTGCATGTGAGCATGGGGAGTGTGAGAAAAGGGGAAAAGCCATTAAATGAGACTTGTCCTCCTCTCAAAGTACTCTGTATTTGAATACTAAAGGCAGTCGGACCAAAAAAGAACCCTGCAGTGCAATGGCAGTGTAACACAGATAAGATGTATGATAACTATATGGCTTTGTATGCAGAGCTTCAAAACGCTGGTGACAGAGAGTATTAGTGGTACTCATAAGTTCTGGGACATTCTTTGTGGTATTGTTTAAAGAAATTGCAGCAGCTACTATGAAAGCTGAGCATTCAATTAAGGAACAGAAGTATGGCTTAATGTACATTAAGATGATTCTTCTACAATAATTTGTCCTGATATAATTAAGCCACAACCCTTAAGTAAGAGAACGCTGAGAATTTAAGAAATGAAAAAGTTGAACCTACTGTTTCAGGATATTTGCTTTGTGCTACAACTACTTGCCATTAGCATAACCTCTTTGACATCAGTAGTGCAAGTGGTGCAAATTATATCAGATGATATAATACATCAACTGAAGCTTCTGGGACAATCTAAAAGATGGGAAATGGACTATTACAAAATTCTGCATAGAARATCAGGAGGTGTTTAGTAGAAAATACAAAATGATTATTTAGAACTGCTTTGTAGTGTGGAATTGCTTCCATGTAGAAGCATTTGACCCTAGCATGTATATGTGTACATGTATACATGTATACATGCATATATGTGTATGTGTAGAGGGAATTTGCATATAGCCATTACCAGGTGGTAGATCAGAACAAAGCAAAATGTGAATGTACCAATTAAAAAGATGGCGTCTGATGCAGATTTTCCAAACTGCTGTTCCAAGTATTTTGGCATGAAGGATATCATGCCATTGAATGCACTGAACTGTAACACAGTTATGCATATAAATAACATATAAACTGGGTTGCGAAACAGAGCCTTGAGGAACGGGATGAAATCTGGAATGAAAGAATGCAACAAATTAGTGTGATGCTTTATGAAATGAATCATCCATTGCTCAGTATGGCTGAGGAGGAAAAAGGGGAACAGAGATGGTCCTTAACTGGATCAGGCTAATTCTTGTGCTTGGACAGAGACCACAGGTCAAAGACTGTTCACTTAGTCCAGCCTTCCCCAGTGTGTCTCTTCTACATGCAGATAACCACACACATGCACACACACACACACAGAGCAGTGCATGGTGCTGCTTATAAAGCACGGTAAAAATTTCGTCATAAAATTTTCCTGAAGCTTATGAGTTAGGCAGTGACTGAATCTTTCAACTGCAGATTTGCAGCAGCAGCTACTGCCCAGCTATTCCCCCTCCTTTTCCCCTCATCCCGTCCCTGCAGAGCATCTGTCAGAACCCCTTTCCAGCATGTGGCAGGCAAAGGGAGTACAAAGGGGAAAGGATACACACAGACTAGACAGCTGTAACTACCTGTCACAGAGACCTGATCACTAATTTTGGATAACGCTACTGTTAGTGAGGGTGAAAGGGAAAGWTAGGGGAGAAGAGGCCTGAAGAGATAAGTGGCTCTGCTTATTCCCACCACATCTCAAAGTCTGGATCCTCCAGCCTTCAGCGAGGTAAACCTCTGAGAAACTAATTTACACATGTCTTTTCTCTGAGTAATGCCTATTAAATCAGGACCTGAACCATAAAAAACCCACAACAATTCCTCTTTGTCTCATGTTCTCTATCAATTAATGTGCTGAGATATTGTCAAGAAACTCTGCAGAAAAACACAAACTTCTGTAGAACAATGACCATGATTCACTGAAAGTGGGCACCAGCAAGCACTGATACCTATCTTTCAGAGGCAGGCAAGTATCTCAGTAGAACAGGATCGGTATATCAGTCTTGCAAAAATGGGTCAAATATCTGAAACATGATGAATAGGCTGTCTTATTTATATATGCCATACARTTTAGAATCAGAGCTTTTTGCAGAAGAGATTACCATGTTAATTTGAACTATAAATACTTCAAGTTTCAACTTCACATGACAATACATTTTATTTCCAGATATTCAAGTACAGTGGACATTCACATCAGTGCAGGAAGGGAATGATGACAAATACAAATAAGCTCTGAAGTAGACTCTGGAGTGCTAGGGAGCCACAGTCTGAGCTAGGAACCTTACCTCACCAAAGCAATATGTTATTCATGGGCTCATTTGGGGCTACATGACAGCATAGAGAGAAGCTATGTTTATCAAAATGAAGTTACAATACCAGCCAAGATCTGAGTGTTTGCTCAGTATGGTGAATATGCAGGGCTCAGCCTGAAACACCATGGAGAGGTAGCTCATACTTGGAGCTGGGCATCCAGAATCATGAGACCACTCTGAAGGTCATAGCCTTTGATGTATTTTATTCATTTATGTTTCTAACTAGTACAAAAATTAGAAGGAAAAAAATAGCTTTCTACAGGTATATAAATCTGAAAACACACAGATGTGAATGTTGCTGTTGGAAGCATGAACCAATGTAAGTCAAACAGATCCTTCTTCAATGTTCTTCTTCAAGTGTTTGTGAGACACTTAAGCACCTGTCAATTCCCTTTTGTGTCTTTAAGCTGGACTCCAGAAGCGCGTAAGACTTGTGCTAGTTTTCGGCACAGTGGATTTGGGACACGTGTAACTAATATTTTCAATTTGTTCACAGCTCACTGAGGTGTAATATTCTTAATGAGATTTCAATGCATTAAACCTCTGGGAAGAAAAAAAAAGGAAGAAAAGCTCCAGATCGGCATATACCTGAAATGCAGAAGGGGTGGAAAAGGAGTGAATTCTGGACTTGGGTGTATGAAACTAGTTTTCTACTTGTGTAAAGGCCATTCTAAATCCCTGTACAAATCCTTCGTACTGCAGAGAGCTGAAAAACAGATGTATGGACTTCATACCTTGGACCCATCTTTACTTACAAAAATACACAGACATGGTTTACATCTTAAGGACAAAATTAAGATGGAAATAAGACACAATATAACTTGCCTTTAGCAATTTCATACATGGTCTGCTTGGCTTCATTTTTATCATTTTCTTGCAATAGTACTAGACTTTTTTTACTGAACTCCTCAGGTTCATTGGTTTCTCCTTCCTTCACAAGGGACTTGGGCAAAAACCAAAAAGGTATTCCTGCGAGAAGATTCAGTGATGCACAAATCAAAATGCCCAGCCACCATGCTCCAACCCAACGGGCATCAGTAACTGTTATAGTTATATCCTCTAAAAAGAAAAAAACACATCTCGTATTAATTCAGAAACATTTTTGGCTGTCATTGTTTGTTTTCCTAGTCATCTCTAACATATGTAGTAGATTAAAAACATTATAAAGGTCTTAAAATGAGGCTGATGAAAGAGAATAAATAGTCTCCAGTCTTCTTTTCTTATGCTGCTAACTTTTCTGGCAAATTTTAGTGCTTTGTATTAAATTAATTCTAATATTTTTTCTATGTTAAGTCAGATGATACAATAATTCATCAAATAATTTATATGCAGATTCATTTGCTGATGTGTGAACTCAGGGCTTTTATTGAACTGAATATTACATACAGATTTTCCATTCTAAAAGAAACACTAGCAAGCTCAGATAAAAGGAATACAACTCATATTAGCTCAGAAACATCTTTTAGTGCTGATAAATACACCACTCATGCCTACTGATTTATATGAAAGTTTTTATATATTCATCCATTACCTGCATTTACTGATCCCACATCAACAAACTGTTCCGCACAGAATGATCCCAACAAGAAACCAAGGAACGGGCCGATCACGGTTGCTGTATGTAGACATCCTGACATATGAAAAGGTGAAAACATACAAAATCAGAGCCTGCACATAATTATTTTCTTGGAAGTATTATAGATGTTTAGAACAACTCTACTAAATAGATAATTAGGCCTAAAACCAGCCTCATTTCAACAAATTAATAACAAATATTTAAATTACAAGCTCTACAGTATTATTATTTAGATAAGGCAGCAAAGTTCTTATCTTATCTTCCTTTATTGGACTAATGGAGTCATAAGAACCTCCCTTTTGCTTTTGCTTATTTGTATGTTTGTTTTAGGGATGGGAGTTAGCACAATAAGATGGAGTACTTATAGATTTACCCAAGTAGAAAGGTGAATTCTCTGCTTTGGCAAAATCCTCCAAATATGAAATGCCTAAAGGCATGATGGGAGTTTCACCCATTCCTCGCACTATGTTTCCAATCATCACAAATATCCACAGCAAGGATCCAGGCTCTTTCTCACAATCTATAAAGAAAATAAGAAGCCAGAATTAATGTTTTAATTTTAACTATTAATTGCTTTCCAGAGGTAAAGATGAAGAATTAACTAACAGCATAAGCTTTGATGGGTAGGTCTGTCCTGTAAAACAGGAAAATAAGTAGTTGGGGTGCTTGAAAGGCTCCAGAACTGGAAAAAGCTGTTGCATTTGCTGGAGCAGAGTTTAAAATCCTTTTCTGCCCACACCACACTTCCCCAAACAGCTGGCAGTGCTGCTCACTTTATAACCTAGACTTTTCTCTTTACACATTCCCACCAGCAGAACTGTTATTTTCGTGTTAGTATATAGAGCACAGCTCCCTGAACATCTGTGCGCCTCTTGGCTTGTAGATGAAGGTCCTTCCAACATCCCCTCCTGCTTCAAGACTGATGCTGACCTGCCTCAGAGCCTGGAAGGCCTCCTGGCACTTAATGTGATGCAAGAAAATCCTTAGAATGATAATCACAATTTACATTTGCTAACTGATAATGAGAGCTAGTTAAAACTGCCATTTTTATCTCACACCAATATTATGCCATGCATTTCCATTTCAAGTCAAACAGAAATGTTGAATCATCTACAGTTTTCACCTAGAAAAGAGCTCCTTTTACAAGATTTTCCTGTTAGCTGGCAACATGTCCCTGCACTTATCAATTTGTTATGGCAAAGCTGCTGTGATCCTTTGTTGGACTTGTTTTGGATACTGAAATGAAACATTTTATTTTGATTTTCTTAATAGAAAATTTTGTTAGAATTGAACATTTTTAATGGGAAAAGTTTACTTTAAGAAAAAAATGCTTTTCAGAAATAATTTATTTCATTTCAGATTTTTCTACAATGTCTCAAAGAAAAGGTTTTCAACTTTCGAGACATCAGGTTATTAAGTTTATGATCACTCTTTAATTGAAAACATTACTGTTCAGAGACCAAGCTCAGGTCTACTGCATCAATGTCAGATCCCTGCCAGCAAACACAGGTGAAACAATCCAAATGCAGATGTGATCAAATTTAAAGGAGTTTTCACATCACAGAGGAGATGAGCTCATAAGTGTGATAAAATTGTCACAGTTCTGCTTGTCTGTAAGCTAACAGGGAAACAGTTAACTTGCCCAAGTAAAGGCATGGGAATGAGGACCTCTGGGTTCTATCTCCTACATGGCCATTGAATGGCTGTCTAATTTAAGGAAATTTGCTCTACCTATCTGTAACTTTTTGTTACGGATAAGTGAAGAAAAACAATATCTGAAGTCTTCAAAGGAAAGCTTAATAAGTGCTCTTAAGCCTATGTTCTTCCTAACTGTTCCTTCTGAAGTTGGAAAAATTAACTCCTAAAGTGATATGCAGTCTTGGAGAGCTTGGAAACCATGTTCTTTATTAAATGGAGACACAGAAAACTACAGTATAATGACATTTGGGTTTTATGTCACAGAGTACATACAATGATATTAAAGCAGTGTGATTCAGCTTTAGCACACATTTATGGAACATCATCACAGAATATAACAAATAATTGTGGGATTCATCTCACCTAACGTTTGCCATCCACCGATCATCTAAGTTTCCAACAATCAATAGGCACATCCAGGAGGTAATCTGCCCTATCCTACAGCAAAGAGCATGAACATCCCTGCAGCAAGGGACACACTCTGAAAGTACTCTGTAGTCTCCTTCCACTATCTATCAAGGGACCCCATAGAGTTCAGTCTAAATGCCTCTCTTTGAGGTGGATAAAGGCCAGGGAGATTAATCCCATCCTCAGAGTGAGAATTTTATGTGCTATTATTTAATCATTGTCTCTCACTCTTTTGACTTCAAAATAGTTACTTTATATGCATATGTGTCTGATAATGGATATGCATATTGCAGTTTGCCAGATAAGTTTTTTCTCTAAAAGAAAGCAGGGGCTACTTTTTTGCTCTGCCTCAATTTCTCATTCTTTTCTTTCATGTGCGATACAACAAAAAGGAATCTTGATGCCCTTTACCCATCTTCCAAATCATAGTTTCCCATTTCCTCACAGTACTATGGTATTTCAAGTCAAAAAGACAAAGATTTCTGAAAACAGCATGGTTTTTGATTTTCCCAAACAACGTGGAATGACAGGGATGTTAACTCAAGCTGTTAGGATACTGTAAAAACTGCATGAAAAGGACTTACAGCTTTGGAGTAACACACTAAAAAAAACAAGCAAATCTAAGAAATTGCCTGACCTCTAGTTTTCAAGCCTGGAAAAAGTACTAGTCCAAAGTAGAGCCCTGAAAAAAGTACTAATCAAAAAAACCTTGTTTACTTAAACACTATAAAACAATTGAGCAGAAAGTAATAGTAGATATCAGAATAGCCATACCTGTTAATGGTTTCTCTGTAGGTGAAGAGAAAGAGCTTTGATTAACAAAGCACAGAGGCATGACTGAAGAATTCTCAAATGGTGAAATGCTGCTTTCAATATGATATCTGTTTGAATCAAAATACAGCATTTACAAATCAAGAAGAAATATATTAGAACCACCTCATAAATCTCTCCTTCAGTAATGAAGCTATTTAGAAGGGGATTATGTAGGTACAGCAAAAAGTCAACTGAGCCTTAGTAACAAAGTGAGGTAGGACCAAAAGAACTATAGGAAGGAATGAAGCCAGTGTTTTATCCAGACTGGTATCTTGTCTCTAACATAACCTTGTAACAGATGCTTCAGGAGAAGATGATGAAACACCCTAAAGAAGACCCCATATTATCTTCTCTCCTATTTTTTCACGCACTTTAATCCAATTTACACCCTGAGCAGAGGGTGCCACCAAGCCTGTCAGAGACATACCACATTGGGCATAACAAGATTAAAATCCCAAAGCATCTTCTTTCCTCGAAAAGCATCTCACTGATTAAGATGCTGACAAGCCTAAATGCTTATTTTGTTAACCCAAGCAAAAATAATGAAAAAGTGGATAAAGAATCATATCTAAAGGCATTGTCAGAACAATGATCAGATACAATTTCTAATCCAAGCTCCAAACCAAAGACATCTGAAAAATCATCTTGTATTGCGCATTCAAGCAGCTAAGAGCTAACTGTATAATGCAACAGTAGCATATAGGCCACTGGTTCTTCAGAGAGTCCATGTGAGAGGTAGCATGGAGAGGAAGGGGTAGAGGACAGGGAAAGAGAGGGCTTACTGACTTTTGAAGTCCTCTCAGAAACAAAATGAAAGAAGCCTCTCTAAAATTATCATTCCATACCCAATGCTTTTCTCAATAAGCAATCTGACTTCAGCAGGAGTTCTCGATTAAGGCAGGTAAAGAGTCACAGAAGCTATTGTGAGTTAAGCAAAACACTCACCGTCCCATTAGGAAATGTGGAAGTGATATCAAAAGACAGCCAAATGACAGAATTGTACAGCCCAAAGCAATTATTCTTGGTCTGTGAAGCTTTGCTCCAAAGTAACTCACAAATGCTATCAGCAGCAAGTTGCCTGCAAAAAGAATGTTTCATATTTACAAACTAAGGCATCCTTATATCTTTTAAGGTCCAACACAATTTTGAGTATACCTTGTTAGCTCAACATCTGTTACTTCTCTGGTCTTGTGAGTACTTTAGCTATACAGGGAACCGGCTAAAGGTGCAATGATTCTCTCCTGTTTGTACTGTCTGTTTTTCTGTAAGAGTTACACTAGTCAGGAATTAACATAGGAACAGAAGCTAAAATAGAACAGATATCATGGTGAAAGAGGAGATTTTTGACTGCACCTATATACAGAAGAAATTTCACACTACTTTACATGCAGACTAGACAGAATAATACCTCTTTTAGGAAATTATTCTCCTGGGATACTCTATTTTGCAACATGTGGGAAAATAGAGAAGTATATATCCAAGTGTTTCGGTATTGAAAAGAATAAAAGTGAGATGGCATACAGAGAAAAGAGGAATAATAAATCAATATTAATTTCAAAAATCATTTAAGAGGATTTTTTAAAAAAGATTTTTGTCCTTAGTGCCATTTAAAAGTACAAATGGGCTTAAAAACTTGAATCTGTTCTCCTCTACTTTCACTTCAAAATCAGCTGATTTGCTATACTCCTCATTTATTGCTGATGCAGCTAAGAATCAAACCTCATGTTATGAATCAGGTCCCATAACAATAACAATTGTTAGCACACTTACTAATTTTGTCGTATTTTTGTCAAAAGAACAAAACTGTGTCTCTGACTGGTGAGCATCATGCTTTGAATGAAGTTTACATCTTTTCTTGTATATAATTGCTAGACAGACTGCATTGAATAAGTGGCTTGAATTACACTAAAAGATGTACACTTGTACAATTCCAGTAAATTCATTATGCCTGGCACATACACTGATTCTTAATCATTTATATCTTAATGTGATTGTTCACAGTTATTTTACATCCTTGGAGATAGGAATGCCGCAACTTGCTCTTTTAAAAAAGTTCATATGAAAGGAAAATTTATTTAAGATAATAACATTTCTACATACCACCTCGCAAATCTTGACAATTTCATATTTTCTAAAATTACCAGACTTTTCAAAAGCATGAATATATTCTGGTTATTCATTCTCTCATGACTTTGAATGGCCTTATCAGACCGCTTTGCAGGCAGCAGCATGGAGTGGTGAACAGTCTTTTCTCTTTGCTCATGTAGATAGAGGAGACCAGGAAAAGGTATGAATGGAGCCTTGACTCCTCTCCCTGCCAGTACATATAAGCCTGTGTAGACCTTTTCCTCCATTGAGCCAGAGGTAACAGAGGATCCAGACTGTGGCCTTCAGGGTATAAAATGCATCCTCTGATGATCTCTACCCAGATATTTTTTGAAGCTATCAAGCCTTTTTGTTGGCTTTGGTGGCAATGTCAAAACCTGAGCCTGTCATTTGGCAGTAAAGGTCACTGATGGGAGAGCTGGGGGTCACTCTCAGTGGAACTAGAAGGTTTCTTATAGCTATACAAGTATGAAAACTTGAAACACTGTTGGATTTGAGTGAGGAGACAATCTACTCCAACCAACTTTGAGGTCATTGATGAAAAGAACTGCAAAAATGATAAATATGACCTTAAATTTAATACAAGCTATCCTAAGATAGTGCTTAAATTAGCTGAACCAGCTTCTAATCCTGAACTTCCTTATTTGAGTAAGTTTTCCCATTGCTGTCCAAGACACTAAATACCTAAGTACCAGTTCAGAGGGCAGGACAGTGTTGCTCACTATTCTGTCTCATACAGCAAGTGACAGATTACTGTGGATAGGAGAGTCACTAACACATGCTTAACCAACAWATTATTTTTTGAAGGAATAAAAAATATTAAAATGAGTGATTACCAATTTCAAAACTTCCATTAATGATCCCCACTAAAGAAGCCGGAATATTAAACTGCTTCTCTATCTGTGTGTACATGCTGTTCATGTAAGCACCAGACATCGTTTTACCAACATATGCAAATGATAGCGCCAGCAGAAATATCTGGGAAAGAAAAAGGAGAACATATAAAAAATTCAACATTTGATATTTAGGAATATTTCCAGGCTATTTTATTGATCAAAAATGTGCTTCCAAGTAAAACAAGGGAACAGTCCTGACATACTGATATGCATGTAAATACAAGCTCAAATCCCATCTGCTGTCCGTGTCCACGGAGCTATGGCTTCAGTGAACGAAAAAAAGAAGCGAGATTTTGTTCTTCGCCCGATCCCAGTCACCAAGACTATCTTCAGAAACCTCAACCCCCAGTTCCCCAGCCAAGACACAAGCACAGCACACTCTCTCCCACCGTGTGCCTGCTGCAAGATTGCCATCTGCAGGACTGCGTAACATCTGCAGGCAGAGGAAAAAAGAAAGACAGTGCACAAAGTGCAAGAAAGATCAGATCTTTGCACCTTTTGCTCATCTGAGTGATAAATTACGTGCAGGAGTAAGATGGTTGTCTTTGATAGAATTACTTGTTTGAGTAGCTGCTCTCCCTTCTCAGTAGAGGTCATGAGCCCAGAATGAGTCCTTTCAAACAGGAGTAGTAGTAAATAGCAGGTACTTTTTACAATAAACTTTTGATTGATATTAATAAAATAAATATGAATATATGCATTTGTATTCAAATTCTTTTCATTTTAGGACACTTACTAAATAGTATTCACGAGAGAAAAGAAATAGTATTTTTAAACACATCTGCTGCAAATCCTAAAAAGCATGAGTAACATATTAGGGTTTTGAATTACTATGAAAAACAAAGTATTATATAATTTTTATACAGTTTCTTGACAACTTGAGTAGTTTGGGTTCGTCAGTAGCCAGTTTTTAGTGCCATGTGTCATGCCAGAATTGGTAAGGCTCATTTCACAAGTTAAAGAAGGAATGATAACTATATCAGACTAGGGGGATTACACAAGTTTGGAGATGGAGTTTCAAAAGAGCAATCAAGCATACCTACTAACACCTCACAGAGCATAAAGTTCAGGGACAGAGAAAACAGCACACGTTTGCTTACAAACCTGCTTGACCTCAATGATTAAGGCATTAAGGATACAAAAAACACCCCAGAGATTGTTCATTCACTTACTTTAGATTTTAACTTTGACTACAAGTTGAAGACTTTGACTACAGTGCAAGCAATTATAATTGTGCATTCATATAAAATTGCTAAAACATTTCTGTACCTTAAGCTTGGAAATGCAGCAGAATTTCTCCCTTGCACGTGGTTTCTCAGCTTCTTTCATGTTGCTTTGTTGAAGTGACTCCAATGTCTGTTTCTGAATCTTTCTAATGATCCCATTACAGTGTTTAAAAAGATGAAAGAAAAAAAGGAACATGTTTGTTCCATGTTTGGAAAAAATCAGATTCCTTCTGAGACCAGATATTTGAGCATCTTCCCCAAATAACTGCAAACTGAATTCCAACAAATGTACAAGCCAAAATAATATTTTCTAATCAAGAACATTTGACATGCAAGTGTCAACAGTGTAACAGCTAGCTATTTTTCATCAGATACTGAATGCTGTCAACAGGCACTCACTGCCCTGGCAGGATCCAGCTGCCAGTAGTGAGGAACTCAGTCTATAGCAGGGTGAGACCTGAAGGAAGTGGGAAGTGTGTAAAGAGCACTGAGACAGATGCATCAGCCTGGATAAAAATGGGAATAAAAACATTCATGCTCAGGTCACAACCCAACCAGTAAGTAATGAATGAAGAAAAGAGATGTTGTGTAGGCAAGCTAGTTTGTAACTGTCTGTAGTACAGCTTTTCAGTCTTCTTCACTAGCATTTGATACTAACCATTGGGGGAGACAGGACTATGAAGACTATTAGGTCTGGCTGATGTACCTGTCTCTATGCTCTTTACTTACTATGTTTGTCCCTGTTAGCCATAAAGAGGACATATGGTTCTGTTCTGCATGCCCTGTTGGCCCTCTTCCAATAGAATCAATGTAAGTTTCTTTGTTAATTTTAATAGAAACTGGATTGGAGCCTAGTTTCTTGGCATTAAATTAGGAGAAAAAATAAAACCAAAACCACCAGACCAACTTAAGTTTGAAACAGAAACAAATCAGTCTCAGTTCTGGTCCCCTCCCAAGCTTTGCAAAACAACCCTCTTTATTTGTCTTCTAACCAAACATCTGCCTACTTTTAGCGATCTTCATCTTGACTTGATGGTTAGATCTTTTGGTACTGCTAAGCCACCTGCTTTCTTACGCATCTTATGTATTCAAACAATGGGCAATATATTCCAGAGACCTGGAATATACTGACCTGTAAGAGCCCCTGCACATTTGAGGTTTAACAAGAATAGCCAAGCAGAGTGAATCAGGGGGAACACCAGCTTAAAGGGGATTTATCTCTAAGGACTGCTGAAAAGGCTTCATTTAATCAGGTTATACAATACAGTTCCCCACTGCCTGATAGTGGGGGAAGCTGAAGAAAACGAGGCAAGTCAGAGCCCTACCTTATGGCTGGAATGGATATAGGTTAATTTCCTCTTTTTCGTCTTGGATATAGTGTCCAAGTGCTACCTTGCAGCACCTGCTCTTCTCAATGTATTCCACTTCGCGGTGCCAGGGCTGGGAAGCAAACTATCCTTCAGTCCTCACCAGGATCAAACTGCCCTTTCACATTCTTCCACAAACACCCCCAGTCAATCACTACAAATGTTAATTTCCACAACAATGTTAATCTTCTCAAATGTATTTCTTCATTAACTTGATTCCTGGTGAATTCGTGGGCATTAACTCCTTCTATTGTCACCTCCCCATTTTCAGTCTCTAAAAGCACAGTGCATTATTATAACATTCCTGGAAATACCTAATTTACAATTAAGTGTAGGTGATCAGCATCTTGGGCAATTACTATGATAAATAAATTGTTTGCTTTTCTATTTTGTTTAAGGATCTGTACACAGACTGTCTTAAGTCATCAGTACTAAATTGTGCTTATACAGCTTTATGTTTTCTCTGAAAACTGGCATAAAAGTTTGCAACCCAGGGAATATTTTATGCCTTATCTTTATACTGCCTTATTGAGCTTATAGCCCCTGCCTAATCCAGCTTTTAGCCCATCCACAATGCCAAAAGATGAGCAGCAGAACAAGACTGAAATCCCCTATGTGTTTCCTCTCCTACTCCAAGAAGTAGGTAATGGGATTCTGTCCCTTACTAGACCACTTGCACTAACACATATAGGGAACATCATCTAGCTAATTACAGGCTTTGTTTTCTGGTGCAAAAAGAAACCAGCCAGCAACCTGTGCTCCAAAGTCCCTTCCTTGTCTTGGGGCATCAAAACACCACACTGCCCCTCATATAATTACAGATGACAAAATGGCAGTGTTTGCCTTTACTTATTATTACCTTCCCTCAAAGCATACATTTTTGTAGGAAATTATGTTTCTATCCATTTTTGATTGGGAAGATTATTAAATGAATAGCAAAACAGACAGTATGATGATTTCAAGCAATGTCCCTGAGGTTGCTTTCCCTAGCTTTGAAATATTGTTGTGGTCACGCTTGACTGAATGGAACTGAAGACAACACAGACTTACAGAGTAGATGTCAAAGAGATGTAGGTATGTAACTCACTCAGTTCAGGTGCATTTACACCGCATTTTAAATCCAGGTTAGAACTCAGACTACAATTTCCGTGCCACAGAATTAACCAATAGCATTCCCTCTCCCATCTCCCTGCTGTGCATTCCTGCTGCTTATCTTGCTCCCAGTCTTGGATGATCTAGACTCTTCTGCAAACCTCTTTAAATTATTAACCAGGCAGAAATCTAACACAGCAAAAAAACTGCCTTACAGGTAGTGACCTGAGTTGGCCCACAGAACAGTTTAACAAGTGTCAAACCCACCTAAGGGAAAGAGCAGGACAGCAGGGCCAAGAACAAGAGAAGGGAGGGGAAAGTGGGGATGAAAGCAAAGTAGGAAAGGATGAAGAAAAGAGTGAAACCTGCCCATCTGGGTGCCAGTGATGCGTTATGTTACCTGAACTATCTGTGCAAGTACACTCCCAAGCCCCAGCCTAACCTGCCCAAGCCAGCCCTGAATACTGCTGACCTCCTAGGATCAGCACAGCAAGCAGTTATATGTAACATAAATGTATTTGAATAGGTTTGTTTATTTATTAGGTCTGTTTGCGTTCAAGGGTTGTTCTAAGCTTTTGAACCTCCCCTGACTCCCTGCTGCTGCCACAGGATTTCTCAGCTTCTCCAGTAACAGATCCCACCTCCCAGACTCATGAGCAATTGCTCAGACAGTGAAGGAAAACTAAACTCTCTGGTGAGGTTTTTGTTATTTATCATAACATATTAATCAGAACAGGTAGTTTAAATTCAGTCTGCTCATAAAGACGCAAAAGACCTTCTGGTTGCTAAAAACACTGACAACAGTAATTAAAAAACATTGTACTAGAAAATGATCCCCAGGTTCTCACTTTCCTACTCTGGTGACATCAGTGTAGTTTGCTGGCTTCCCATTCTCCTTCACCACTGTTTATATAGTCACTGATGTTTTGAGTTCTGACAGCTAAAGCACTTAGGATATTAACAGCACTAACCAAGTATCTGTAAAGTGTTTTGTAGCTGTCCACAGTGTTCTGCTACATGGCCTGCGTTTGAATGCACAGGACACCAGCAGATCCGGCAAGGCTCTKACTCAGGTCATTGTATACGTATTCATTGATGCCTAGACAGTATTTAGGACCTACACCACAGAGACATCTCTGTGATCTCCATGACACAAAGACAACTATTAAAAGTTCAATGGTTTCATGATCCATTTAGGCCAAAATTTGGGTGTAATAATAGCCTCATCCATCCCTAAACCCCCTCAAAATGAAATGGAGCTGCTCTTCCATTTTGCTAGGTTAGTTTTCAGCCGGATCAGTGGACTGAACCACACGGTGATGGTGATGAGCACTGAGAGGGGGATGAGGGAGGCGGCAGCAATGCCCAGCTGTGTGCAGAGGAAAGGCTGCCCTCCTCCAGCTGTAGCAGGGGGGGGTACCACATCAGGTTGGCCTGATCGTCACAGTGGTCCCTGCTCCACCCCCTTATGTGACTCATAAAATTAACTACAAGTAGGAACATAAATTTCACAGTGCCGTACAMAGTGTGAAGTTCCCCTTTAGAGCCTATGGAAATTTGATTTTGCATTTGAAGGACTGATGAGAGATGATTTTTCCTCCTGTTTTCTCAGCTGCTGTTAACATTTCCTGCTGCACAAGCTCAGCCCTGGAGATACCTGGGGATACAAAGAACAGACGAGCTACTGACTGTCAGCCTAAAATGCTTAAAACCAACATGCAAAAGTTGCTTTCAAACGTGCTTTGTGCTCTTTGCTGCTTATTTACAGCACACACAGGAAAAAGGGGAACACCGAGGAAATGACAATGCTGTCTGTACTGGCTTAAGTAGTCTTTGGCCAGGTTGCTTGTCCCCAGCTCCTCTACTGCAACCCCACAGAAAACTGGTTATTTTCTGTTGGATCAACCCCTCATCCTTGTTCAGCTTATGTCCAGCCAGGCAGCTGCTCTGGCATGATGGAGCAGCTGGCTCAGGAATAGGAATGAGCAACCACAAGCGAAAGAAAAAGAACTGGGAGTGCTTGAAATAGGATAGCCTTTGAAAAAAGGCCCATAGACCCATGACTAAGAGGCCCATTGAAGACCTGGGGAAAATAGATCTGCAACAACAGTGACAAAAAAGGTCTTTCATCAAAAATGTTAATTGTTTAATTGCATCAAAATGATATGGCTAGTGATAAAAAGATAAATAAAAAAGAGCAAGTTTATTTTCATTAGGGTTATTTCACCTCCCCCCAAGACTGAACTGTTCAGAGGATAATCGTCCATTCAAACTCATTAAATAAAGCCTCATTCCAGCTTGTTTACAATTCCAGAGAGGATCTCCAAAAGCAGCAGACGGGATAAACATGCCAGATTTGCCAACAGCAGGATTAGCTGCCAAACCGCTAAGACAGTTACCCTGAACAGAGTGCTAGGAAAGGAAATGAAGTATCAGATAAGCATGAGCAATGCAATTTTTTTTTCCTTTTGGGAGCCTTGTAGCACTTGTAACAACCTGTCAGGGCCCTGCGGGCACTCCCAGCCCTTGCAGTACCCTGACACAACCGAAAATACTTGTGAGAAATACCTCCGGTGAACGTCAGCCTGTACCTCTGTAGCCAACAGTGAGCTGAGAGGAGACAACTTRTGCTACCAGGATATTCACATTGCGACTAAGTTTTGCAACAAGCCACTTGAGGAATACACACAGGCCAGGTGAGGCTGTGTCTCTGCCCCAGTTTGTGCTCAGGTCGTGATTCACCTACCAGGTGTAGTCTAAGCACACTTGACTTCTACCCACAAGCCTGCAACATCTGCCTCAATTTCAGAGAAGAGTTCAATAAAAAAAATCCTGTATAGGATCAGCATTAGTCCTGCCACCTCTGCCCTGGGTTGGGAATGTATTTATGGCAGGCTAAAACATTAGTTAGCTGTTAGGTCACAACTGCCTCTTCCAACCTTCTCCACTACTGGACCCAATTTCCTTTCTCTTAACATAGACAGCCAGAAAAATAGACAAGTAAACATCAGACTCATCTCTAGAAGACACCCACTTTACACAGTGCAAAAAGAACAAAAAAGCACAACGTGRACAGGCTACAGTTACAAAGTAGATGCATGAAGGGCAGCTGTCATGGCTTAGGCTGAATGGGGTTGGCTTAAAATATTAAAGCAGACATATCCTGTGTGGCTGACGAAAGCAGACAGGCTAAAGTTGTGAGGTCTGAGTTTGGACATATCTCCCCTATACAAACCCATAAATACATTCAATTGTTTTAAACCACATTTCATCTTAACCAGTCAACAAAAAGGAAGACAAAAATACACAGATATCTGGATTTAAGGGTCTAGGAAGCAATATTCTGCAAGTTGCCTTTCCCGAGTCCCAAGGGGGCATCCTAATTTCAATGTAAAATGCATCTTCCGATTGGCTCAGCTTATTCATATGGATAATTTGATAAGTTCATCTTTTCTTTCAAACATGATTAAAAACCACATGTAGCAACTAATTCTTCCCAGAAGTCAATTGTAGTATCAGTCAGAATTTTTAATTAATTAATTTTCCTGATTACCCAAAGCATTTTAAAATTTTGTTTTACTAAGTTCAAACTGTTACTCAAATGCAATTAAACTAATGTTAGGCTGAGACAAAAAAAAAAAGATTCTAAGAGAAAAACAATTAGGTACTTACAGTTTTCATAAAGTTATCAGAAGAAATGGCTGATAACGCGCAATTAAACTTTGAGCTTTATTCTAAATTGTTGAAAATTAACTAAAGTGTAATTACCACTGGACTTGTGTTCTTGCCGGACGGTTTCAGTTATACATTTTAGAGTACTCACTCAGATGTGAAAAATATGGGCTGAACTCTACCTTTATCTGAAAAAAATGATGCCTATCTCTTTCTCCACCCAAAAGAGTGCCAAAGAACTATAGCTACACTGGATCCTTGAGGACGAAGAGCTGATGTTTCTGCCCACCAAAGACGTCTAGTGAGAGCTCATGAGCAAGAAAGAAACTTTAAGAGTGTACATAACTGTGTTGGTGTACAGGTTTAGCCAATCTCCTAGCAAAGGGTGATATAAAGTAAGACTGGAAAGTGTACGAGTTTGTTTCTCACCATCTTGAGGGGATGCTTAAGGCCAGGGTTAGCTGAGGGAAAGGAGCACAGGCACAATGATTGTGCTCCTGTTCCTGTCGCAGAATGATTTGAAAGCAAGGGTAGTGCTCCTCTGCGTAAAGCACTTAGAGCTTAGCTCTAGGAGAGGTGGGGCTGAATCAAAAGCAGAGAAAGTGATCTCAGCCTCTTAAGCAAGGTGGCATAAAATCACTCTTCTCAGCATCTCCAACTCCTGGCCTTCGGGGTTCCTGCTCAGTGTAATCATCTTTCTAGATCCAATTTCTAAGCACCTAACTCTCTTTACGTGCTGTATAACTTGAGTGCTCTTACTTCTAGAAGGGGTCAAAGATTCTAATCATGAGCTACTGCAACATTTGGTCGGTACACCCTTTCCTTTGGGTCTTTTGCTGAGTGACAACTGTTCACTATGCAAAAGGGAAAGATAAAAAAGCTGCCCATGGTCACACAGTGGCTGTGGTTGCTGTACAGACTGGGTAGTGTTAGTCACCTGTGCTTGGCTATTACAAAACTGGAAAGTAGTTTGACCAAGTATAAATTGTTCTAGCTACTGTGACTGGAAAAGGTTATATGACTGTGATCAAATCAATTCAACATCAGATTTGGGAATCAGGAGACACACCTTCCATTACTGATAGTGAAGCAGGTTTCATCTGTGACCTTAATTCCTTTGATGACATTGGTGTTTGCGTGTCTCACAGGAATAACTACTAATACACATGAAAAGCCTAAATGGTAGGTCTACAAAGTGTGGTGTCGGTGGGACTGGAATTAGTGAACTCCTGGCCCTGAGCACAGCCTCCTGGGGCAGCATTTCTATCTTTCTTCTACTTTTCTTCTAGGGAGCACCTAGCCTTCCCGAAAAGTCTCCCTGGACTATCTCAGACCCACTGTGGTTAAGCAAGTGGGAGTGGGAAATAATAGATCAGCAAGGTGCTCAGCATTTTTGCTACACAGAATATTGTCTCACAAATTTATGATTCTACTGCTGCACTGAAATGATTTTAATTTAAAATAACAGTAATATAACTGGCCTTTTAGGTTCACTGCACTGCTGCTCCCAACTATGCCTTTAGGCACCTTTATTTTTTATGATCATTTTGCAGACCCTCTGTTGATGCATTACAGACCTCTGGTCCCTGCAGACCCTGCTGGGCTCCTCAGCACTGCACCAGAACTTGAGGTGATGCATTTTTCCCTATTGTTTTGTAAAATGAAATTTCACAATGGTAAATTTCAGAGAACTTATCTTCTCGGTTCTTACAAGCAAATTTCCTATGTACAAGCTATTAACATATTTCCAATATGTGAATCTCATTCTCCCTCAGAAAATGTGTGTATCATAAGAGGTATAGCCTGGCTTTCTATTCCCTTTTCATGGTGGCCCCTAAATCCCACCTAACGACTGTCTATACTGGGATTTTGTTTATAAAGTTTAACTAGAAGTAGAAATTCTTTTTCCACATTAACAGTTGGTTTCCTTGAAATAAAATCTGAGGTGAAGCGTTATTTCTCATTAAGGTATGTTGAAGGGTTGTCTCCTTTCCCCACTTTCCCATTACTGCTTTTGGAAAATTAAAAAATCTTCTGACAAAATAAGAAGGAAACATAAAGACAGTGGTCCACCTGAGTTCTGCCACATTTTGCTTTGGGTGCACAGAACACAGTACAATGAAAAAGCAACAGTCAACAGAGGTAGAAAATGGCTGAGCATAAAGTTGCCTTAACTCCTTGCAGCCAACCCTGCTTCCCTTAAAAAAAAGTTAAAGGTGATGAGGGAAGAGGATGCTGCCCACCAAAATGGTAGTTGCTCAGTAGTGTATGTCAACAGCAGTGTAGCATTCATTCAGAAATAAAGCGACTTCTTTCATGTGCAAATACAAGGTGCAGTAGCCCTCTGTGTGTAGCTATGCCTGAATCTATGAAGGAGAGAAGTCTCAGTGTCTTTAGAGCGTTATCCTTTGCTTTTGCATTAAAAGTATGCCTATCCCTCCCATTAAGGTCAGTATTGTAATTGCAACAGCCCACTACAGAAATCTGACTGTAAGCACCTAATTAAGAGACTGGGTTAAGAGAGTGAGGCAGGGAATACAATATATTTACCTTAATTGATTAGAAACTGGAACTGTAGACCTCCATCTAGTTGTTTTTCACCCTGTGCTTAACTATTACAAGGGTTTACCATTCCTTTCTTCTTTCTCTCTCTCACCCCATCCATTTTGTAATATTTCAACTCACAACTATTTGTAGAATATACTTTAATTCATGCTTTTTTATTCTTTGAAAAAAGCCATGATTTTGACTACAGAGATCTGTATTTTCAAAGCTCCTTAGCAATCATACTTATTCAAAAGTACTTATATGAGCTTCTGAGATGCCTCCAAGTTTTTTTGGTATCTATGGAAAATAAAAGCCCTTGTGAGTGACATAAAAGCCCTTGCRTGAGTTTTTAATTAATTATTAAATAAATAGCCATCAAATAAACTTTGATAAAACAGAAAACATAGAAGCATCAGATACAGGTTTCTGTAGGATTATTTGGTTCAATAATAATTGTGGCTTAGGGTGAGTAAGGCTGAAAATTCAGATCCAACAAAGGAATACAAGAAGTGGAAAGCAAAAATTCCAGTCAGACTAATCCCTCTTCATAGCAAGCATTTGACAATTTGCTTTAAATACTCTGTATCAGAGAAAAACAACCTAGGTGGCAGTTTTAGTGATTTATAGCTTGTGCCCATGATCATATGATTTTCTAGCTCCACTGTAGAGAACTATGCTTTTAAAATTTTCCCTAGAATGTATCATCAATAATCTGCATTTTAGAAACTGAATACAAATGAGTGCCCTCTTTCCTCTTAAAAATAAAAAATAATAAGGAGGAGGAAGAAGAAAAGAACATACTTTCTTCTTAAAAGCTGAAGTACCTCTCCAGGATGATGGTTTTAATTACTGCATACATTGGTTTATCTCAGCTGAGATCTGAGGTTTAAATGCCTGTTTGCAAAGATTCACATTGCCCATTATAAAAGATTTATTCTTGTATATGCCACTCTGTTTGATCAATTCATATTAACATATTTGCAAAGTGCCTTAAAGTAGGCRTCTATGTGCTGCAGAGTCACAAAAGTCAAAGGGATTTCACTTATTGAGGTGTCTAAGTATGAACTGAGGATTTTATCTTTAAAAGCAAAATGAAGAAAGAGATGCTTGAAGGGCACATTCCTTCAGACACATACACACACACACACACACAAACTAACAAGAGTTTTCCCAAGGAATTTCTTCATTCAAGAAAGAGTAATATAAGCTTTCTGTCTGGTGTTCTTGGTGTTCTATTTTTGTGTGGTACCATGAGAAAGAAGGTACTATCTGAAATATATCAATCTTCATTTTATGGAGAAAGGGTCTGAGACACTACTGCTTACAAATGAACAAAGGCTAGTAGTATCCATACATTTGGCTCTATAGTCCTGGAGGAAGGAAAATGCCTTCTGTCCTCTTACAGGAATAATCTTACAGGAAAAATCATTCCTTTTAAAACCGTGTTTTCTCAGGAAAAATATTAAATTGAAAATACATTTATTTGCAGTGCTGCAGGGCTTTTATATTTTCCCAGTCTTTTGGGGAGCTGAAGGATGTGTGAAGGAATGCTTTTGGGGAAGTGTATATTCTCAATTTTAAAATTTTAAGATACTTGTAGCCTGCTTGTGTGGTCAGTGTATATAAATAAATGCCTGAAGGAACACACCCATAAGGCCTATACTTGGACACCTCCATGAGTAGACTCCCCTGACCTCTATGAATTTTCAATGCTTGGATGTGCCTAGTGCCCTTAGTCATCAGTGCACTTTGGTGCACTTAATTGTGCAGATTTTGACCTGTCTAACCTGCTTTTGTTTCAGTGCACAGCCTTCAGCTGTGGGACTGAGGTACTGGATGAAGGTGAGGAGTCCTTGGCCAGGGATCAGCAACATGTACAAATAAAATGGCTCTCCAAAAAAAAGTAGGAGCAGAGATATGAAATTAACATAGGTCTGCAAATGCATCATGTTTAATATTCAGTAAATGCATGTAAAAATCATTAAGTATAGTATTTGGTTTTGATAATCATTTCTACCTTCAAGCAAATGTCTCTTGTGATTAATGCAAGCATAATGTATTGTTACAGAGAGTCTATGATGTCTTAGAATATTGGCAAAATATTTCACATCTGCTTGATAGGATTCCTCTTAAAAGACCATATATGCAGCAAGCTCACCGCTTCCTGCAATACTTGCCCATCATTTGAGAAACTGAGATTCCATTTATTTATTTTTTCTATATGGATAGTTTTTCCATGAGGGACACTCTAATCATTCTAATGCTTCAATATATGGAAAACACCTTGAGAGAGTCTAGTATTTGTATAGAATCAGGTATATCCTATTCTTAGCAAGTAGTTTTGTTTAAGACACTCATCTAGACTCTCTCAATAGGTATTCAAGAGAGACAGACATTTCCAGAGGGCAATTTATCCCATCTTAAGACAGCTGTCTAAAATGAATGGGAGGAAATGGTCTCTGGAGGTATTTCTCTCTTTTCTTTGATTTGTAAAAGTCTAGATAGGTAGCTTAGCCTAAATAGCTAAAGATAAAATCAGGTCATATGACACCTATTCTGGGTATCTCTCCTCTTTATGCCACTCTAGATCTAGCTGACTTGGCCAAGGAACAAAAAAGGCTGTAGCCAGAAGCATAAAGGTCAGTACCTCACTTACAACTGCTTGTGCAAGTTCACAGGAAATTCACCTGGCTAAATGGGGTTCTTACTGAAATCAGTAGAGGTTTCATAAGAATTGCAGAGTTAATGTAAAATCTCAATTAAAAAGCAGAAACAACTTTAGTTCCTATCTGAATTTTATATGAAAGGATGGGTGATCTACCAATACACAGGAGTCACTTCTGGCCCCACTCTGAATACCATATGTTATTTTGGAAACACGGAGAAAATAAACAGTTTTCTTCCAGCATTGTAATAGTATATAACCACAAATGTACCTTACTCAGGAAAAGCTAGAAATATGAGCTGTGTGTCCACAGAACTGAGCACTACAGCAATAACGGGTTGCACATCCCATCTTACATAGCATGGCAACCCAGGCAAGGATTTTGTGACACAGTTTATGTTCCCTTGAGTCTCCCCATCAGTTCAGAGCAGGCCCACAATCCAAGCAATGGTTAAAAACAGGTTTTCTTAGTTGCACCTCCTGAGATCTACCTCCCTAGTACAGGCTTACCAGGAAACATAAGGGAGCTTAAAATTTTACCCTTCTCTAGTACTGACTGGGATGATAGCATGCTCCACACCATCCAGTGCCGTTGTAGCTACATAGCTGCACTGGTCCCAGCAAGTGGAGACTAACAGAAGAATGATTTCTACCAAGAACAACACAGAATTTTCTTCTCAGAATTGTGCTCTGGTTTGGATACACACTCCAAAAGCTTCACTGCAAACTTAAATCTTTGAACAGACCAGCAAAACTGAGTCTGGAAATGTCACAATGTTTTCTCTACTTTCACCTGCTTATGGAGGTCACAACAGCTGCATAGGGCAAAAAAAAACCCTCTTCTCAAAATATTTTGGGAACTTACTCTCTTGGAAGACAGAGGAGAATGATGCAAGATGAAGAGAGCTGTAATAATTTAACTGAGATTACTTTAATCAAAAGTATACTTATTCTGACAGTGATTATATTAGATGGAGGTATGTCATGGGGAGCTACTATACCTCATTGTACTGGCCAATAGGTAAGAGCTTGATTTATCCATGATAGATAAGGAAGCACCCATCTACATTTAACAAAGATGGGTTGGTGTTCATCCTTGTCTATGCAGAAACACAGAGGCACAAAACCTTCTGCCTGTTGTAAGCCTGAATGCAGATTTAGTTTGAACATGCAGTACACTTTTATCTTCTCTTACCTTGTCAGAGAGTATTTGTCAGTTACACACTAGATCAAGATTTAGATTTGTCTTCTATGCTCGGCTCTGCCATTGACTCTGTGCATTCTCACTAAACTCACCATTGTCTCAGTTTCTTCCCCTGTAACACAAGAATAATAAAGTCATTTATGGAGTGCATTCAGATCCATATGTCGGAGATAATATTGTCTGTCTGCAAAACATTAGTTGTTGTTTGTTTTCATTACTATCTATATTTATTTATTTAAGCTAGCAAGACTGTCATAATGCTCTTTCTCTTTTAAGAAAGCAGTTTAGCACACTGATTTCTACATGTATGGATTCGGGGGTTTTGTTTTTGTTTTAATGAAGCAGGTTTGTGTCTTCCAGCCTTGTGGCAAATTTTACTAAGATATTCTGTTACACAAACTTCTATTTTTAAATGTTAGAAAACACAAATGTTCCAGTTGTCAAAGCAGCTTTTCAAATTAAAATACTTATAAAAAAAATGTCAAATACCTAACAATACAGTCTCGGGCAGTACCTCCTTTTTAAGATACAAAGACATCTGTTGTGCATTCAGGGTTCAGGTCGTCAGCTTTCCACTAACGAGTCCTATTGTCTCTTGAAGGCACTTGGAGAAAAGTTAAAGGAGCTAATGTGCTGTAGGTTGACTGGCAGTTCAAGGCTTCAAAGTCTCTCTGGAGTCTTTTCCTCTGAAGAAATGACATTAACTATGATTCATCAATCAGTGGTTTATGTAACCTGATAGCATTTCACTTTCGCTATCCATCAAGTCCCAAAGTTTTTCGTGTGTGATAATATGCTTTGTGTGCAGAGATATCATCATACAACCGACTAGATACCAGCTGCCAGAAAATACTTCAAGGTGATACTCCCAACATTTCTAAGGACACTTTACATAGGGACCTCTTCTAAAAGACCTCAACCCTAAAAGGTGCGACACATCCTCACCTAAAAGTGGAAGCTTTAGGAATATGGACAAACTTTTGGAAATCAGGCATGCAGCTATGCATCTACCTGTGAGCATGGCTTTCTAACTGCAGGCACCTCATTTTTTAAAAACATGGACAATTTTCATAGGATTCCCCCAAAACAAGAATTGTTGCTCAGAAAGGTTTAAGTTGCATACATTTTGACAATAGCAATTAAAGAACTGATTTCAGATAACAGTGTACATTTAACACTTTATGATAAAATATTTTACCTCCATGGGTGACAATTTTTATGGTTCTTTTAACAGCTGTTTAATCAACTGCTACAGTCTGTTATGAGTATTATAAAAGCCAACAGGATGATATATCACCCAGAGCAGTGGCCTGTAACCATCTATAACACCATGGAGAAGGTTATGACCATTTATGACAACTGCTTATAAAATACTTTAAGAATGTGTTAGTCCTTTGTTGACATGAAATTATATGAAATGTTATGTTATGTTGATGTGAAATTATATATTACACTATCAAAGTTCTTAGCTTTTTCCCATAATACCAGTAAGTATGAACAGTGTGGCTATCTGACCATTCTTTAAAATGAAAGTAGTTGTTTCAGCCTGTGGGAACCCATCAGTAAGGGGTATAGGATTTCTGTGAAAAGTGAGTAACAAAAGCAAGCCTATAGTAATTAGAATTACAGTCATTAGCCAGAGGTCTACCCCTCCATCTGGAAATGTTTAGAGATCCTGTAAATCAAGAAAAAAATTGAAAAAAACAAATCTAGACCGTAGTTTAGATGATAGACAAAGGCTCTGATCCCAAAAGCATAGCTTAAGCTACCCATCCAAAGAAATGCTTAGTATGTACTCAGTATGCACTGATTTTAAAGAGACTTAAACTTGTCCTGAAGTATGTGTCTCTGTGCCAGTCTGCATAGCATTCTTTCCTGAACCAAGTGCTGTGATAAGATGGATTTTCAGTTTTGTCCCATTGAAATCATAGCATTCATGGGCACAATATGTACAGGTGTAAAATTAATTTAAAATGTTAATGACTGAAAGTTTTCAGAGTCTCAGTTTCATGTCTTGCAATAATAAAGTGGCTTAAACCTTCCACTGGACATATGGTTCAATACCAGTTTGTTGCAAAAAATACCACCTCCTGAATCATCCATGTCACTTGTAGCACCTGAAGCATTTATGAGATCTCACATTTAAATGCTGACTTTTCCACATCATTCATGCCTTCTGTTATCAGGGTAGATCTCAGTCAAAAGTGGAGTGGTGGCTAATCAGATGGAAACAGTGATATATGGCGGAAATTACATGATCATAATAGAGCAGAAATTCACTGATTCTCTTCAGATACATATGCTGAACTTCTAATGAATTTTTAATGACTTCTTACAGTAGAGAGACAATTTCATGTACTGATTCATGTTCCTTGTGCTTATCAAATTTTTTTCTCATCTCCAAGCAGAATGAAAAGGTCAGGTCTTCCGCTCGCACATACAATAATCCAAGCATACAGAAAATGCAGCCCTACTGCACTCCTCTTTCAAGGGAGGGCTATCTTACTTTGCAGCCTACCCCACATGTGCTGACATACCATAAATAAGTTAATTTATGTTTCATGGCATTGCCAGCATAAATCCTCCTACATAAGCTACTACACTGCATTTGCCCCTAGTGAAAAATCATTACTAACATGACTGATTCTCAGTTCAGCACAACTCCTTTTTAAACAGGAGAGAAAATGCCACTATTAATAGCAGAGCTGTCAAGACTGCATCATCTGAAAGACTCAGAGCGTTTCAAGACAAAGCCAGATTGTCATTCTCTTACTGCAGCTTGCAGAGGGAAAAAAGTCTGATTATTGAAAGTGAGATAGTTTAAAAGAAAACTTACTTAAAACTTATGCACCGGATCAGCTAAGAAGGACTGAGGTGATTTTGTGGAGACTTATTTTGAAAACCAACAGTTTCTCTTACTGGTGAATGGCTCCATTTGCTCTGCACTTATTAGCGATTCATCTCCACTGAAATAAGTCTGAGAGCTGTTCCTGGTCTCATGGTATCTTCTACAAACAGATGTCTGTGCTTTTTATAAAATGTTGGGGTGGGGAAGATGGGTGGAGAAGTGATTTCTGTACTCTCACAGTAACATTTAGGAAATCAGAAACAGCATTCCTACACTCATCTAATTCTTTAATCTTCTTTTTCCCTCAAAGTAGCATGCAGTGAGGCCTCATGCTGCACTTTCAGTAGCAGTATACTCAGGATTTGTCTGTAAGGAGACATATGCAGCAAGACAGGATATGAATTTACAGTGTGCTGACTGCAAAGAGATACTCCAAGTAAGCACCACAGCTTTCCTTTCAGCAAAATGCTTTGTTCTGCTGTGAACAAGAGTGAGTTCACATATTATTGTGGTGGTGGTTGTGGTATGTATACATTCCAGCAATATATTTGAGAGCTGAATACCTCTTTATAGGTGAGTTCTTATAGACAGTTACTTTAGAGAATGATCACAGCAGGAAACAATGGATGACTTAGGCTGCCAAGAAGGAAGAATACAAGTAGTACTATTGCATATTACTTATTTACCATTAGCACTGTCTAGAGGTCTTGTAAGTAACATTGATAACTAAAGGAGAATTCTGCATTTGGTTATGTTTCTGGAAACAGGTTCCAGAAGAGATAGGAAAAAATTATCATGAATTTAAAACTCCTATTGTATTCAAAAATGAATTGTTGAACACAAGCCAGTAGGAGCCATGCAATTAAACTCTACAAACTGTAAGTAGCAATGGCATTAGGAACTGTAACTCATAAATCACTGTGCTGTCAATTCTGACTTTTCTGATGTAACATGGATTTTATTCCTCGTTTGGGAGGAAACTTCCCAGTTTCAGGGACTGATTCAGCACAAGCTCTGCTGAGCTCATTCTCAGAACCGTCGTTAGCATCAGCCCTTTGAGGCGACACCGTTGTTTTTCAGTGCTGTGAGCTGAGTAGTTTAATACATCACAACAAGGGCATTAAGATTTTCTTAACTATCCAAATGATTTTTTTCCATTTGCTGGTTCCACGGACCGCTGCCCTGCATTTCTGAATCACCTAAGTGTTTTTTCCACAGGGGAGAAATGATTAACTTTGTTCCCATTACCCCTCCTGCTGCTGCTTCCACATTTCTTTGACAGGGTTAACATCAGTTTTGGGGTGAACAAGAAGAGCTTTTTCAGTTTTTATCAATGCTGAAACAGCCCATGCCTAGTAGTAGTAACAAACATAGTTATGGTAGCAAAAGTATATTTGATAAAACAATATTTGAATGCAGATATCCATAGCTTAAGTGTTACAAGTAGCAAATTACAACTCAACTCACCGGAAAACACAAACATTGTAGTATTCACCAGCATAGTACCAAACAAGAAATACTGTGAAGACTATATTACAGCCAAAATTTTCAGACTTTGGCACCCAAATGTAAAAATTAAGGGAATTATTCAGGTTCCTAATCATAGGTGTCTAGTGCAATTTCATACTCCATCTGTTGTCCCACCCAGTCTGCAGCTGCTAGGAATGTGTCCTATTTGTCAAGCCTGCGCATTTCTATCCTGGATATCCTAGGGCATCTAAAATGCCAGTAGACAACTATGTTTAGGCACATAATTTCAGATTTGGCCATTTGAACACAAGGCATTTGGTTTTTTTTCACAGATGCTGACACTATTCATGAACTTGTTTTAATCCTTTACTTTTGTTTTGATGTTTGGTTCAGATTTATTTAAAAAAATAAAAAGCCAATAAAAACGTTATAAAAACGAAAGAATTTGTTCAGCTCACATACAGCATTACGCTCAGCCCAAGATAAAACAAATACAAGCAGTGACACATGCTCCATTCTGTTTCAGTACTGGCAATATTTACATTAATGCATACTAATGCTGCTGTTATGATTTCTGTTTTACTGAAAATTTTGAAATATGCTTATTTCAGATTAATCCCCAGAGTTTTTCTTCGCTGTTTTCATACAGCAGGCAAACTAAAGCATGAGTTATTCACACACTTCTAGTTCTTGGTAACTGAGCAACGGTGTAATTTACTGGAAACAGCTACCTTGCACTGCAAAACAGCATCTGGTAAAGTACATGCAACAGGCAATACAGCTCTTTGTGACTCTCACAAAAGGAAAAGAGATATCCATTACCAAAAGTCTATATGTGTGTCATTAACGCTATCAACCTAATGTGGAATTCAGAAATTAAAAAGCTGCCAGGAGAGTGGGAAACAGCTGTCCAGCAAGTGCCAAGAATAGCCTAAGAAAAAGGCAGATCTGAGAAAAAGAAGGAGATTCCTTAAATGTTAGGCAACTGAAGACCTAAAAAAATGTTAAGGCACCCACAATGGAATTAATTTCACATGTATTTAGACACCTCCAGTGTAAACATCTATATCTGAGCTAGTCACCCAAGGCTGCTTTTATAGTCAATGAGGAGAAACAGGTACAAATCATCTGAGCTATTTTAGACTCCTACATTAAAAATATGCACAAGAATGCTCTCTCCATTCATCTCATTTAATCAGATGAATCCCACTCCCCAGTACACAAAAGCAGCAGACACTCAAGGTGAGACTGGTTTCCTTTTCCTCTGCTGCCAGTACATTACAGTACAGTGCAGGTTCCTCATCTCGCAGATCAAGACATTTAAGCAGGCAGTCTCTAGAAGGAACTGGGGCATGGGCATTTTGTATCCTCTTGATTCTTCGAAAACCTCAACTTTGGTGTTCTTGCATCCTCATATAGGCACAACATGTTAGACAGATCTTCATACATGGACTTAAATGACATTATAAAAATGTAAAGGTATCATATTTTAACTACTCAGGATGAAATTTGTCATTTTTTTAAACTCAGAATCCTTAATTTCTGCTTCAGGCTGAAAATATTTGTTAATGCATGATAATTAAACTATTTTTGAGACCAAGGTTAAGGAGCTTTGTTAGTGATAAACATAGTTAGTGATAAACACAGTTTTCTAACCATTTCTTTGAATGGTACTAACAGCACAGTACTTTGTGTCAAGTTCTTGAAAGCTGAGTTATGAATACCTCTGATGTCAGAGACTTTCCATGATTGCATGATCCTCTGCTGTTTGTCCTGGAAAATCACCACTTCTGCTTAAGAGAAAGTTGTAACAGAAGCAGTCATATCTTAATTTTCTGAACATTGTATCTGAACTTCAATAGCTGGATAGATTTCTTGCTGACTCTACCAAAATGTTGTACGTCCCAGGAGAGAATGCAATGGCCCTTGGACATCATGAGCCTAGTTTCACTTCTACAACGCCCTCAAGAACCAGCCTTTCTGTTCTTCCCCCAAAGCAACGAAACTCCCCACGGCCACTTTCAGAAGAGCTGGAATTAGAATTTGGGACGGATGTTTCCTAGAAAAACCTGTTCACACTTGTCTTATGCCAACCCATAGCTCGATTCAAGCACTATACAACATGCTTACTTTAAAACATAACTACTTCTGAATATTCAGTCCAATCTTTTAACATCTCCGACCCAAATTGCAGCTGATCTATCCACTGCTTTTCAGGAGTTGAGACAACCTGAGCTTCCTTTTTCACAAGAACTGAGCACAAACACCTCTTCTGAGTGCCAGATGGACCTGGAAATCTTACCACCCTGGAAGAATTGCACCAAAGCATTCATGTTCAATATTCAAGCTGTGAGGTATCACTTGCCAGATTATTAGCGTAATTATCTTTTTGGCACAATTCTACCTCTGTAAAATGGAGCTAACCATGCCTTATTTTCAGAGAACCATTCACATGCTACTGTGAAAATAACAATAGAAAACTCTTCATTATGAAGAGCCGAACTTATTTCAAAGTGGTGTACAGCACATAATGTCATGGTGAAGATTAAAGGCAACTATACTTCTTTCACCCTCGGACTGTCCATCCAGGGCAGTAAGATAGGAACCTATGGCAAAAGTAGTATAGTATAGCATATCAAAAACAGCAAAATATTCAGAAGCAACACTCCTTAAAAAAAAAAAAAGATTTTGTCACTTGCTAAAATCTTATTGACAGGCAAGCTCTTTAATGAGCTGTTGTGTCAGTTTAAGAGGTTACTATCCCCAGCCAAGTATTCCTTCTCTCTTCAACCCAAGTAGCACAGATGCCTGAAGAGAACTAGCACTTGAACTTTGGCCATTTCGGTGCAAAATCTGCTGTTACAAACTAAACTGACAATGAAGGAGCCTTCCAGCTAAGGCAACATACTCAGTATTGAAGCAGTTATGAATGCATTCACATCATATGGGGATGAAGAGGATATATAATGATGACTTCTTATCACAGCAAATTTTGCCTGAGCTTTTGCGTCAACATCTTAACCTCCATAAGTAACTGAAAGACCAGTTTTTCAAAGGCATTTGGGCACCTAAAGATATAAACAAGCAACTAATGATACTTAGGAAAAAATGTAATTTGCCTAATTCCCACTGAAATCAGGACCCTTGGAAAAGTGTCCTAATTTGTATCTTTGTAAATCTGCAACAAAGTAATTATTAACACTAGATTTCACCTCTGTAAAGCTGTATTTTGACTATGTTTCCCTCAACCATATTCTRTGCACAGTAGAGAAATAAATTTGCACAATCAGCCTTTACTCTGACATTTCCTAGCTTTTTAATAGTAGTCTTTGCCTTCTTAAGAATATTAATTGATACAATTTTCATGCGTGAAACAATCTACCCCTGTTAAGAAAACAAAAGACTTTGCATTGATAATGATAAGATTTTCATTCATACTTACACTCTACTGAAAAACKTACAGGATTTCTACCTTATTTTCTACCTGAATGATCATCCTATCAGTCACCTTAAATCATTTTCTTTTTTCTCATGCCTCATACAGCTTTTATCCCTTCATACATTTTTTTCTGTTGTGAACATTATACACTTCTATAACAAACCTCAACAACTTTAACTATCCTATCTTTTCTAATATATCTGTTTTCTTATATTTCAATTACTTGTGATCTGGCATTTCATTTACTCTTGCTTTCTTTATAACTTTTGTTACCTTATTTAGCCCTTGAAAACACCCACAGGGAAAATTACCTCAGCATCTTATCAGAACTGTAAAATTGCGGCCACAGTTCTGATGTGCAATATGCTATTACAGTATCTTCATGAGGGCATCCTGCATATACTAGGTTAATATTTACTGATGTGCTAATGCAGTAATGACCCATGTGCCTCTGCTCCTCTCTGGGGCACTTTCTATCTATAGGGATGGGAATTAATGACAGTCTCTCTGTGCTGCCTGATGTCAGAGCTGAGAAAGGTGTGAAGGGTATATAAGAGCTGTATTACTTGTCAGCAAGGAAGGGGGAAAACGGATACTCCAGAGCCAGATGCAAGCGTGGAATTATTGCATGCACCCTTCTTGCTAACACAGGAGTGCCTCTTCAGATAGCTCCTTGACCACCAAAAGGTAAACAATTTCCCTTCTTCCCTTATTTAAGATACCATGCAACACCAGTACTTTCAGGAAAGCACAATCTTTCTCATTATTAATCAGCAGCATTTTTCAGGAAAAGGCTAAAATAAGTTCAAGATAAATTGCACCTGTGACCAAAAGCTGAGATTCAGGACATATGCCAGAGATATGGGAAAGGATTGAGACTGCTAGATGGAAAATGAGCATTTGCTGTTGAGAGCTATCTGTCTGAAACTGCATTGTGTGACTAAACTTAGGGGAATCATGCTTTTACTTTAGCGTGTGAAAGAGATTAGCTGCTGTTGATTTAGGACAGAATGGGCATTAGTAATTGGACATGCTCAAGAGTATTTGGGATTGCTTTCAGTTTTGAATCATTATTCTTTCCAGAAACTTTGGAAGCAAAGATGTGCAGCCTAAAGCTGTCAGTTGTCTTCATTGTACTTTCTGTCACTTTGAGCTGTCTGGAAGCTACGCCTATTGAGAAGTGAGTTATAAATAATTGTATTTATTTCTTTTTAAGGGAAAATACATTCAGATTGTTGCACGAATTGCTTTTGCTTTCATGTTTCAAATGATATGAGCAAAAATAGAGCTATTCAATCTCACAGTATATTTTATTGTTGTTTAAAGATTATTATCTGTGGCTGATGATCTATCTGATGGGACTTCCAAGAGACAAGGATGGATATTGCCAGTAATGTCAAGGAATGCACTCTCAGGACTTAATGAGGCAATGCCAGAACAAGCAGCAGCAAAGCCAAAAAGGTATTGATTTCCTCTCTGTTCTTCTAGTCACATCAGTTAAGATTAGATTATGAAGTAAACTTTGTGCCAGTGAAATTCTGTTCCTTCAGACTCTTCCTATTCAACTCTCAAACAGAGCTTAAAACACTCTTCTGGTGGAAATGAAGCCATTCTGTAAACATAAAGATTGGGTTAGAAAGTGAAATCCAGCGACAAAAGTGGCAGATCATCAATCAGTTTACCAGATCCGTTATAACCCTTTCATAAATGAAAAAGCCTAYCAATACTTCATTACCTTGCAAAGGAAGGTTTATTTTGAAAGGGCTTTTTTATTTGTTACATTTCCAAGCCTGAAGGGAAAAAAACAGAAAATACGTCTTTCTGAATAACACAAAAGTTCTGCTAGAATATAATTCTTTTGAAATGTAACTACTTCCTGTAAGTAAATTATGTTTATTACAGATTTAAATACCAATTTAATAATGAGAAGAATAAAAAGAAGCAATTGGCTCTCATAGAATTTAGCTAATCTGAAATGCATTTATGTTTATAAATCCATAAATGCCATTTTTAGGTAACTTTTTAATGAATAAACTAGCATTTCATAAAGTATTTGGAGTTAGTATCCAATCATAAGCAGCACTGAATTAGTATATCTGGTCATCAGGCTTATGAGTGATTTTCTTTAATGACAATTCTGTTATGGATAGATTCAGTGAACACGTCTCTATATAGTCACCTCTGATCTGAATTTCTCATTCTCTATTTGAAGAATCATTATTATATGACAATTTGGTTACCTTTCAAAATAATTTGATTATGGTGACAAAGTTGTGGCATTTTTATAGCTATTACTTTTAAAAACTAAAATAATTATTATTATAATAATCAAATGTAAGGCATTACCTTTATGAGTGTGGTGTGCCATACCTGCTTTTCTGTGGCCCTTGCTTATAGTCTTTTACTGGGTGAGCTGTCCCATTGAATGACATATTCAAATAAAGGCTACAGATCCGGGAGCTTACAGCTATAACCGGTTCAATTGGACTAGATATCAGTTAGAAACCTAGTAACCTACTGTAAGGACTGGAGTTTTAAACTTGGAGTTTCAGGGCTTCATTTGGCACCTTTAAAGAAAATGAGAACTCTGCCTCCACAAACAGATTTGGGAATTCCATGAGAACCCACTGTTGCTTGAACCTCCCATATTAAGGGCTTGATTCAACTCTTCTTAAGTCAATAGAAATACTAGTGGAAGTCTAAAAAGAACCATATCAAGCTCTATACAGCCATTTACTGTAAACATAGTTACATATTTAAAATATTAATTGYTTAGAAATCCCTACCCATTTGCTGACAAAGAACCAGTATAATTCAGACGTTTCTCTCATAATTTCTATTCGATTTGGCCACATCATGCCAATCAGCACAATAGTGCCCCATCAACATGAAGAAGCCCAGGAAAATTGTTGACAACTCAGTAAGCAACCTGAGCAATAGGAGTATTTCTGTCTTGTGGAACTGTATAGTGGTCTAAGAAGCAAGCTTGAAAACCCAAGTTCTCTCAAGCTAAGCATTTTATCATGATTTTAAAAAATCCTCATGTTACATAAATTCTGTACAGAATTCTGTAAATGGTCTGCTGGTTCAAACCACAAAATGTTATTTTTTAGATATGGATTCTTCCATGGATACTCTTTAAAGTTTTGTCCAGCAAACAATCACTTCCTGCCACAACAGCATTATCAAGTTGCTAGTGTTTCAGCAAGATGTGGCTGCTTTTCAGTAGCGAGTGAATAAATTCCTGTTTGGACAGAGCTAAATCTGAAGTGSCACTGGAGCCACGAGAAGTTGGCAGTGCCCGTCACTTCTCCTGATAGGTGTCATGGTTGGCTAGAGTCTTTGGGCTCATCCATTTGATGTGAATTAAGAGATTATTGTTCACTTCAATGAGAGCAGGATATGATTCTGTGGAAATAAGAGAACTAAATAAATGATAGTGACTGTCATTATGTTAGTAATCCTCATGATATCAGCAAGAGCTTTAAATAGATTTAGAAGTTCAGCTGAAAGCTAAACATTTAGTCATTGTTTTCACTTACTGTCTTAACTATACTATCATTACAGGTTTTCTAGATGTCATAAACTGTTGTGCAGAATATCAATAAAAATGACATATGACTCTTAAGGTCTTTGCATTTAAATAATCCCCATCATTAAAACTGATAATAGCATAGAGCACAAGATTTTTTCAGGCACAAGGTAGGTGGTAGGAAGATTGTAATGTTCATGTATTTGTGCTCATATTAAAAGAACTCCCACATTAGCACAGCTCAAATGTCTTTTAGAAGTGGCATATTTTATGGCTCATCATTTGACTTCATCTTGGCTCTTTTTGTCTTATATTAGTAGTCACCATCTGGAGAAACGGAAATGCAACACTGCTACATGTGTGACACAACGCTTGGCCGACTTTTTAGTTCGTTCCAGCAACAACATTGGAGCAATTTATTCACCTACCAATGTGGGGTCCAATACATATGGAAAGAGGGACACAGCTGGGCTTTTAAGCAGAGAACCCCAAAACAATGCACAGCTCTAATGTGTTAAAATGACTACTGATACAGTTTTCATTAGGAGCTCCTGCCCACTTTTTATGTATCAATAACCTTTCAGTCATTTATTACTGGTACAGTCTTAACAGTGCCTTGTCTTCTTTGTGTGTGTGTGTGTGTGTGTACATGACTTTTATGTTCATTATTTCACTATGCATGTACAATGACATGCATAGACTATTGCTTTAACTTCATTAAGAACTCCAGAAACCTGCTTGTCAAATTCCTTTGTAAAAAGAAAATAAATCACAATAATAAATGGAAATGTAATTGCAACAGTTTTTTTTTTTTAATTAAAAAGATGAAAAAGATAACCATGATGTGTATGTCTTTATAGTCACAATTCGGTAAGAGAAAAGAAACCATCTTAATGAAGAAGACCAACAAAAATCAGATTGCTAACAGAAGCTATGTCCTAATGTAAGTGAAACAGAAAATTTTTCTGGTTTGGAAATGTCTGCAGTGTCCTGTTTTGCTCAGTTCAAGGAAAAACTAGATGAGATACTATAGCTGCACTGTGTAGATGATTAGACCAGTTGACTGAATGGTCTCTTTCCACCTTTAAGTGCACTAAATTAATAGAAGTGGTCGTGCAGTACAGATTTCATTACATATTTATTATGGGATTTTAAGAATTTACAGTTCTTACTTTAAGATAGTATCAGTTAAATGTAAGCATCATGAGCATAAGTGCATTTTAAATATGAATAAAAGAAAGCTCAGTTAACAAGCTCTCAGAAACACTTTTCTTTGGTCATTCCTTTCTTTGAACTAGAGTAGTAGAAGGAAGGGATAAAATCAAATTAGCAGTTCAGGCATCAAAATGTATGATAGAAGCAGGGTTAATCTGCCTGCTGACATACTTACATTGTTACCAACATCCAAGAAAATTAGTTCAGATATGGGTGGACCCTAACGGAAGTCTGGCAGTTTCATTTTCTCCTACCTCAGCCCAGTATCAGTGAAGGCTTAGTAAACATGCTTCCTTTAAAATGTTAAGTGAACTTTCCTAAAAAACACCATCCTATTGCAGCAATGGTTGTTGTGTTCATCATTTTCTTGGTGAGGAACTAACTATCATCTGAAAAACATGACTGTCTAATTATGAAAAACATTTAGCAGAAGTTTACTACTGGAGAAGCAAATTAAATCTTAATAATCTTCATTGGCTGATTTGTTTCTCTTATAAAGAATACCTCAAAAGATAAACTTTTCTGCTAATTTTAAAGCTAAATGCCACATTCTCTTCATTTCCCAAACTATAAATGGGAATAAAAATTAAAGCACAAATTTTCTGCTTTTAAATTGTTAATGATTACTCTGTTCAGAAAAGTTGCAATCTTACATCATCTTCTGATGGATATTTGTCCTAAAAATTATTGAGAAAAACATTTAGATAGTATTAAACTTGTCTAATATTTCTGCCAATCTGAAATATGTTCTCTTCAAGTTATTTATGAGATATGTTATGTACCCATTGTGGGTTTAATTTGTTTTTCAGCCAGAATATTTACTTTCCAGAAAACAAATAAGAAAATATTAGAATTTTCTAATTAGAATTAGAAAAGAGAATATTTTGGAAGTGTCCTTGTCACAGTGTTTGTACTGAAGAGTAACCACGTGGAATATTCACTGCAGGTAGATACTCATTTCAAGGCTAATCCCAACCTGAAACATGCACAATGTATTAGGCATCAATTTTGTCTCTTTAAGTTGTCATTTGATAATCAAAACAGAGCACAGACTGTCTATATACAGGTTCACTGGAACTGTAAACATTACCTTCTGCCCCATGATCATGAACAATTCAATACTAACATCTATTTGGCATCTGTTCATCCTATTTGGCAAAATACTGAAAAATGTTGTTCATCTCCCAGATTAGCAAACCAACAGATAGAGATAATAGATACATCAATAGCTATTGACTAACCATTTGTCAACATTCTCCTGCTATTTGGTGGAGAAAAACAGCTACTGCCAATTCATCCCAGCTTAGACATTTATTTTAGGATGGGATGAATCACACTCTTGAAGCACCTCTATTTCTTCACTGATTATAGAGGGTGTCTAGACAATTAGCTGAAAATGGAAACTTAACTTTAAGTTGGCTAGAGTTAGGTGACATGAATCCTACCTTCAGTTGGTATGAATTGTTCAACCTGAAAACAGTCTCATAAAATAAAAAAAAACAAGACTCAGGCTTCAAATCATCAGAGTAATCAATTCTCATATTCTTGCAAGTATGCAAAAAAAGAAAAAGTTTTGAAATAAATTAGCAAGTTCATCAACTGGAGCATCTATCTTGAGAAACTGCCTACACTGAGTTGTTTTCCTGTGTATACCTTGAGAACACAGTTCTGCTACTCTTCCTCCTACTGCATGATTACCACAGACTGCACTTAGTGAAGAAGGATCTAGTCATGGTAAACCTGGATACAAGCATAATCCTTACAGAATGAGACAGGACAAGAGTTTTGTTTTTTTTTAAAAAATACAAAAATTTCAGAACATGAAAACTGCTAGGTGAAGCCTAATTAAACAATAAAAATTAAGTGCCTCTAAGCACTTTTGAAAATCCCACTATGTATGTATTTATCCCTGCATCTTTAGGGACCTAAATATTTTTTGAGAATAAGATCTTACATAGCTTCGGTTCTTTTTGAATTCAGCTGGATGCCCTGTATCTTTCAGAGAAGAGGTAAGAAAGCAAAAAATAAAAAAGAGGAAAATGAAAAATATAAAAAATGTGATAAATGACGTTAATATTCAGAAATACTTTATAAATACTAAACCTCTGATTTTTAGTGGCTTCTATTAAGTTGTCTTTAAAAGGAACAGAATAGGGACATAATATTGAGTTTTGCTAAATGAGAGAGGGAAGAATAAAAGTCATCAAACAAGCAAAAGGAACATTAAAAAAAGATGATAGGAACATGAGGAATGCATTAAACAGAGTAGTGGGCCCCAGGGTCTAATATTTCTCAGGAACTGTGACAGCTTCACAAAAGACAGAATTTATATTTTTTCATGATGAATACAGTTCAGGTAAGAAATTGATTTCACTTTAAAAGGCTTGGGCTAAAAGTAATAAAGCATACAATATTCCTGCAGCAGAAAGTGCAATTTTATTTAATAGTCACCTTTGAATGAGTATTTTCAATTTCCATTAAGAAAAATAAATATTTCTTCAGATAAGTAAGATTTTTTGCCACTAGGTTGACAAAGCTTCCATTCACCTTCAGCAGGATAGTGTTATTAGCATGTCTGGATTCTACTGAATGGCTTTCTAAAAATATTTGAAAGTTAATACATTGATACTATGAATAAAATCCATTTCCTGTAATGCACTACTGAATATCTTCAGTAGCTGCCATCTTCGCTTTCTAGAGTTATGCTGTTTTTGAGTCAGTTAGTTCACTTACAAATACAGTTTGACATTTATGGTAGATTCCTTTTGTTGACAGTAACAAGATAAGTAATTTTGTTGTCTAGCTTCATTATAGTGTAGRAAAGGGACTGCTCTACATTGCTTTTGCAATGCCACTAGCAAAAAGCTGTGGTTAGGCATGAGACATCTGCTTGCTGCACACAGAATATAAAAATAACGGTTGAAGTAACATGAAATAGAATCTTTCTATGGGATATGACAACTTCTGTTTCAATCATTATCTCTTTTTTTCCCCACACATGAAAAAATTATACTGAAAAATAAAACATATTTGAAATATTGTTGTGGAGCTGAGTATGCTTCAGTAATCAGACTCAAACGCAGATGTGAAACCCATTGTTCAAACTAAGCTTCAAATTAAGAACCAAGAGAGCAAAATCTGGATTCTTTGTTGATCAGGTTTTTTGAATATTTCAGGTAAATTGGCTTCCAGCTTCCATTACTATAAACTATATGAAACTATATATCATGAATTAGATTTAGTTAAGAAGTGTTTCTTTAACTACAAGCAATCTTCATTTCAAATGTTAAAAATGTTGTTCTCAAGCTTGGAATTCACATTATACACGCCATCAAAAGTCGAAAGCCATGACATCACATAAGCTTTTGAAGGTTGAGACAATGGAGATGATAAGACAATAGTCAAAACTGCTTTTCATTATGCAACAAATTTTCTCCTTGAATGCTAAAAAATCTGAACAAAAAGAACACATTTACATGCATTTTAATCCTAACAATAGGGCTGATCTGAGCAACAATCATGCCATAAAATCACTATTTCCTAAAAATGCTTTATAAATCCAAATTCAGTTTAATTATTCAAATTAAGGATCATAGACCTGCACCTATTTTAATAACATTTTTGCCTCTACGTAAAAAGGCTCTTTTTGATCCAGCACTAAAGATAGTGAAACTGTTTCTCATAGGCTATTTTGCAACACCCTTAATATAAACGATTACTCCACAGGTAGCCTGAGATCTGCTGCAGAACAACTGGTTACACCTTGGGTGATAGAATCTGGAATTACCTGAATTACTTTGGTCCCAATTTTTGATTAGTGCATCATCTCTGTGGACTGTTCTTTCAAAAGCAATCAGAATACTGGTACATATTAAAATAACTGGAGTTCCATTAAATAGACTGTTACATGTGTGAATTGAAACAGCTGGAATAATTTTGGAATGAAATGCTACTCAGTATGAACACCAGGATTTGCACTTTATTTGCACAGAGTCATACCTTATTTAATAAGCAGTCCCTTTGGAGGAGGTTAAAGTGGGACTTCCCTGCACTCAGGGAGTTGTATAAAAATTTACTCAGCCTAAATAAAGTTATTATCAGTCCAGCACTAAAGAAGCCAAGCTACTTAACACTCAGAATATGGGTCATTTTAAAATATCATTCTTGGACTAGCTGGTGTTCATTACTTGTGTGGCATATGGAACTAGTAATATAACAGATTATTTTTTCTCCTCTATTCTTCAGCACTTCAAGAGAAAACAGAAAACTGATTTTGAATTTTTTTAGAGGGGAAAGGGAGAAGGGGTCATAAAAACTGGAGAAGGAAGAGACATAATTTCAAGGTTGCAGAATACTTCAGTCCTGTCAAAAATACTTTAAACTTTTTCCAGAATGAGTAAGCAACTGGTAGCCATTTTTTATTCCTAATTTTTCTGCAACCGCAGCTGAAGGTGTGAGTGTGCACACAGAGCTAGCGGGGCCCCACGTCAAGGGAAGCGGAGATGCCTGAGGCTCAGCTGCACCTCTTTTGGGGTGGAGGCAGCACTCCTGGACCACAGGCAGGGTCCAGCACCAAGATCCAAACCTTCCCTCATTCATCCTCTGAAGGAAAATCTTATTACATAGTTTATTTTATATGAATGTTTTTACTGATTTTTAATTTTCCACTGCAAGGATGATGGCCAGGAGAAGAGAGGGGCACATTCCTGCCCCTGGACAGGATTCCTGTCTCATGGCACAGGGAGGATTCGCAGCTCTCTCTGGCACTTGGGAACCAGCACTAAACCCATCCTCCTTGCTAGCACAGGATGTTGGTTCCTAAATACTCATACTATTGTTGAATTAGATATGTCACAAGCATGCTCCCCAATGCAAGTCATCTGCACATTTCCTAGCTTCTTCTCCTTCGGTTTTCTGAGGTCATTCCAAATCATTCCTTCTTTACTGAGCAAAGACTTTCTTAAAAAGATTATTCCTGAGTCCATAGCTGCTCATTATTAACATACTTCTGTTTTATTTAGGAAACCCTTTCCCAAACCAAAAAGTGAATGTTGCTGCTATTTTTTCCTACTTATTTTTTCCTTGCGTTACAGTAGGCCTTTGCCAAGACCCTCTGCATGCACTCCACCTGCTTACATTGCAGCTTACACACGAGGGCAAAGCCAGACCAGACACAAGCACATTCGGAAAAGACCTAATCAAAGTATTATTACACGAACCCAGAGTATACAAAAAGTAGAGGAACCAAGCATGACGCTCAATTTATTTCTGGAAGATAAAAAGGTTGTATTTTTCTCATTATATGTTACCCCAGCTCAAATCCAGGCAATAAAGCACAGCACTGACAGCCTCAATATCAGCTCTGTGAACATAAATACACTGAGTGAGCCTTATGTAGCACAAAGCTACTACTCCATGATATTTGGAATTAAATGATTGAGGGAGAAGGCTGCTTCACCCTAATTTTCCTCCTCTTCATTCCACACCCTAGCAATATAACTTTTGTGAATATAAATCACTATTCACAACAGTAAACAAAATTAATTAAAACAACTCTTTCCATATTTTTGAAATTAAATAATTGGCATTGGAAATGAATGACTTTGCAAAATAATTTCCATCACCGTCATTCAGTAAAGCTTTCAGCTGGATCGGTCTTAACGTCTGAAAGGAAGCTACCTGCATAACTAGCCATTGCCCAGTTCAAGAGTAATCTGGAGGATAGTTGTTCAAGATGGTAGTTTCCCAGACAGTAAGCTGCATGACTTGCTCCATAAAATCAAGAGGGACATCACTGTGTTCCTAGAAGGGTATGCATGTTCTCAGGTCTCATTCCAGCAGATATGACAAGAATACCACTACATTTTTCCTGTCCCTTATGGGACACTGAACTAAATGCATGGGCCCAGTGGTCATCTTGCTGCATGTCACCACCTTTTATACACAATGTGGCTGACACTGCCCCAGAACCATTTGCAAAGATATTGCCGCAGAGGTCATCATAACTAGGGCTTACCTTGCAGAATTTCACAACAGGTTTTTCAGCAAGATTGCTCCCACAAGCAAGGAGGTATCTTCTCTCACACCACTGTGAGACATAGGAGACTGCTGCCTGCAACTGTCTCCCACATTCCCATCAGAGCTCCCAGGCTGCGACTTCAGGAATTGCTGCTTGAACTGGTAGTGCTACCAGAGACAAACCTCTTTCTTTTTTAGACATTGTTACTTTCCAAACCTGTCTTTCTGTTTTGTTTTGTTTTGTTTTGTCTTGGGAAAATTTGAAGGACAGGAAAGGAAGAAAAATCAGGGAATAACTGTTGCTTTGCCCTTCTCCATGGTCAGCATAACCGGCCAGAAGAAAACAATTCCTGAATGTTTTGCAAGGCTGTAAACAGACATGGCTTCAAATAAACAACAAATTCGCAGTCACAAGGGGAGGCTGACTCGAACATATGACCCAAGTGGCTATGCAGAAACCATGTGGATTCATCCAGTGAAGGAACACACAGGGCAACATGGGACAGAAGCAGAATTTTCCAGTATTCAGGTAAAAACAAAATCTTGAAACAAAATGGTCAATCCAGTTTTGCTGAGCTGCTTAAAAAAAAATCTTGCCCAAAAGCTACAAAGATTTTTGAAGGCCTGTATCAAAGTCTTCAACCTTAATGAATCTGTACTTTCCTTCAAAAACATTCCACTACATACTCAGGTAACTCTCTATTTTGTATTAAATTGGCGGTTTAAGGGCACGTCTCATTTCTGATGTGATTTTTCAGAAAACTATCATTCATGTTAAAATCATTATTCAGTCTGGCAGTATAAAATTTGGCTAGAATACGAAACACTGGTAAACTAGGAAATAACTCCCAAGTCAACTTCTGACCTTTGCAAAAGAGTGGGTGAACAACGTTTGGATTTGGAGTTTCAGTTCACTTCCATTACTGATAAGAGCAGACCTGAAATTTTGAGGAAGTTCTGAAGCAAATCAGCAGCAATGAGCCTTGGGGTATATATCATTTCAGTGACTCATGTTTGTGTGTGTGTGTGTGTGTGTGTGTGTGTGCACGCTTGTGTGTACATGTGCAAATACAGCACAGGGAAAAATCTGCAGCTTTATGTAAATGGAAACTTCCTCTTTGGTTTGCATTTGTGGGATAACACATTGAAGTTCCCAGTTTCTGCTGAGTTTCAGTTGATTAATCCAACTGTTTATTATTAATACTAGTATTGTTAGAATTAATAATAGTACTCCATTGACAAGGACTCCATTGAAATCAGCAGACAAGTTTAATAACATGCTCTGAGAAACTGGGAAGAATGAATTAAACAGAATAAATCATCAGTATTTCTTGTGTTTATTGACCTTACAGGTAAAGTAGGAAAAAATTAAGGATAGCATGCTAGGCCTCAGAGTGGGGGGCAACTAATGAGCGGTCTTAGAGCCAACAGTGAAAGAAGAAAACAGTTAAGGTAAAGAGCACAATATAAGTGGTGGAGCTAACTTTTTGTATCTTCTGAGATCAAAATGCATCTTAAGAATTCACCCCAACATAAGATCAATTCAGAGCTTTTGTCTGACTCTCTGGACTTAAAGACGGTCCTAAGCTTTGGATAGCTCTTCTAGAGAGCAGTTAGTTTAATTCTAGAGGTGAAAATCTTAGTGTCTTCATTTAATAATCATATTCAGTAACAGGTTTGACTAAAGCCTGCAGGATTTGGCCCACTGATACAGTATGTCTCTGGGAAGAATCAGGATTGCATATTTTTTAAGAAATTCTTCTTCACGTAAGCAGCAGACTCCAAGTGAAATCAAGCAATGGCCATAAATTTTACTGCTCACATATTACATTGTATTTATTTATATTTCCCCAAAGGGACCGGAGATTGGGTATCTGACTAATGTAAAGGTTAGAAATTGCTCAAAGAAATCTTAGCCTAACTATAAACTTCCTCCTCCTCTTCATCCAAACACATCCATCACATTCTAATAATTTTAAGTGTAGTTCTAATCAACAGTGATCCGAACTTTTTTTAATTTTCATCCAATGTATATTCACCAAAAAAAAAAAGATTATTTGGTTTGTTGGGTTTTATTACCATTGGAACTAGAGAACTAGCACAGATCAGTGTGACAGTGGCTTTTCTTCTGGTTTCTACATCCTATAGTATCTTTTTTACCTCAAAGTTTGCCCAATAATATCTTAAAATCTTAATAACGTAGTAATAATAATAATAATCTTTAATATCTTAAATCAAAATAATATAATTACGATCTTTAATAATAATAATATCTAATAACAACAAAAACAATAATAACAATAATAATAATGATAAACTTTAATATCTTAAATAAAAATATCCATCTACTGAGCTGGCACAGAGTACAAACTTCATATTTTACATACTGGGTGCTGCCTTGTTCCTCAATATCTCTCTTTGAAAAGATGCCTGTTATTCAGAACTGACAAAGATAAGCTGGAGACTAGACATAAAGAAAGTATGAATTTGCCTCATTCTTTTCCATTATCATTAACTTTGAAACCTAATAAACACAGCTCATAAATGAACATTGTTGACTATTTCACTGCAGCTAGTAGCAGACAAGAAAGTAGACAGAAAAATTATAATGTTGATCTGCTAACCTGCTGAGAAAGCCATTTCATTTGGGCATCATGATCTGGTATTGCCACCAGCTTGGACTGTCAGAGTATTGTGGATTTCCTCTTTGCAAACAGAGTAAGTGTGATGCTAAAATTTATAGGAGCCTACAGACATGTAATTTAGCCAGAATAACCTTTCAAAGCAACACTGAATTTAGAGGTCTGGATTAACAAAAAGTCATGTACATCACATACCAGCTGAGGCTTAAATACAAGTTAAGTCCCAATAAAGCCTAAGTGCACATGCATAATGTAAAGTATGAACATTATTTGTAAGGATATATAGGCTTTGTTTCACTCATTACCACAGGTGTGTYATCCCCCGAGGAGCTGTAGGTGAAAATAGGAGCCTGTCTCTCCTCTCACTATAGGGAGGTATGTAAATAGCTATAAGCAGACTTCTTTTCTGTAAAAGTGTAATAAACAGTGCCTCACCTAATCCTAGCAAGGCCATTCAAATCCTGGAAGATGATAGGTCTGGGCAGACCAGTATACAGGGATACCCATCTAAAAACTGCTCAGTCAATCACCATATTTAACTGGTGCACTTACATTTCACAAGAATATTTCAACTGCTTAGTGGATAAGCAGTTGAATAAGAAAAAAGTCTCTATTTCTGACCCTCTGGAGTCCTCTGCAGCCATAAAAACAAAACCACAAAATAGAGCAAGCTCTGTTCTCTGTTCTCCCACTTGTGAACCTAACCATGAATCCAATAAACCTAATGAAGCAAAAGAAATACCAAATGTCTCAATTTTCTATGTTATTTACTAGTCTTTCCCATTATGTAGCAAACCTGTAATTTTGTCAGCCCTCTCAGACTTCTGCATATTTACAGACCTTTTTTTCTGACTGCCATTACATCCCCCATTAACTAACTCATCTTCTGTCTTAATCTTTTTTTGTACCTACTTATGTCAGTCCTTTACACATATACTCTTTAAGCCTGTATCCTTTCTCCCTACCTTTTGTGTAATGCTTTTAATTTTCAGTGCATTAAAGGGCATTGTTGCAGAACAGTCCCACTGCACTTACCTTTCCTCCAATTTGCAACACTTAATACTAAGGCAATACTAATACTAATACATGGCAAATTCTTTTAGTAACTTCAGCCTCCCCCTGCCTGCCAGCATGCAACTTTTCCCTTAAAAATTGCTTTCCAAGAGGTTTGATCTCCACATCTTGAGTTTACTGCAGCCTGTTTTCCCCCACTCCACTACTGCTATCCAATGCTCTCATTCCTTTCTCTCCTTCGAAAAGGCAATCTAGGAACCTAAGAGGTTAGTCTCAGTAACATCCCTAGACATAGTCAAAAGATCTTATACCATCTAGTTCTGAACATAAGCTGGCACATCCTAGAACGAAAGGAATCCAAAAGGAATAGAAAGAGAAGGACTTCTACGGGGGTAGAAGGAATAAGTGCAAGTTCTCTCACAAATCTTTTTTGAAGTCATTCTGAACAAAATGTACAGAAGAAAATTAGGAACACAAAATTGCACCTCCTGGGTAGGACATCTGAGATGAGACACAATACTTCGGCAGGTGTCAGCAGCTCTGCTCCCTTTGAGCTCCCTTTTCTTCTCTGAGCATTACAGAGAAGGAGAAGGTAGCGCTCAATCAACAGTAGGGCCAACCAGTCTCCACTGCATGTGTTGTCTCCAGACCTGAATGTGACCAAACAGGACGTGGCTGCGAGTTGTGAGGCAGTGGAAGGGGCAGAAGCTGAAAGAGGCAGCCCAAATCCTAAAGCAGTGGAGGCTTCCTACTGAGATGTTGCCAGCCGGTAGTATCAGCGAGATGATTCACAGCACAGACTAGGACTCGGTGAGGGAGAGGAAGAGGCAGTGGCAAATGAAACACAACCTGACAACCTGTTTCTCTTCCTACACAACCCCCAAGACATCAGAAGTCAAGACCTTTTCTTTAGCCACAAGATTCTTGCTTCCAGTGCCATCATCCCATCGCTGCTATCAGAACCAATCCCTTCCTCCCTTTCACCTCCATATCATCAGCGCACGGCCAGTTCTTCACTGGCAAGCCACAGGCTACGGACTGCCATCCACACTCACCCTTGCTCCAGACGGCACCCAACAAACAAGCTAGAGCTGCCCCATCCGAGAGCTGTAGCCCTGCACCGATTACTGACAGCCCCAGCACTGCCCAGAGAGTACATCTTACCTCCCCCTCCCAAATCCACCCTCTCCAACAGAGCAAGGGCCAAGTTCAGTGTTCAAGCTGCTCTTCTCTCTTTCAAAGAAAACTTTTAGAAAGAAAGCTGCTGCAAGCCAGGGAATGCAGCCAGGTTTGTTTGCCCTTGAAAAGAAACGGTGAATGACAAAGGAAGGAGAGAACTCCTACAGAAAAATATTCACCCTAGTGTCTCTTCTAGGCACTAGTCAAAAATTCCACAAATTAGGCAGCAGGATACCACTTCTGTGTGTTTTTTTCTTTTTTTAACTTCAGCACAAATAAAGAAAACCCTAACATAAGGACATACATACTGTCCAGAAGGAAACACCATATTGATGAGCTTAAGTTAACTCTCATTAACATAATGTGTAAAAGAGCCAAGCAGTCCCTCTATGGCATGCCAGAAATGACCTGGGAATTAATATAGAGGTGCAACTTCTATTAGCAACAGAGTCAGCAAAGAAGGCAAAGGCCTGTGCTTAACTATAAGCAAGTATTACAGAGAGAGATATTGAGATCATGAATGAGTTCATACATACATACATGCATACATACATTATGTATGTATGCATGCATGTATGTCAAATAGCAGTAACTCCCACAGCTGACTCTTGTCAGGCAGCAGAAGGACATTTCTACACCATGAAAACAGGAAAATGGAGAATACCAAGACAAACTGCTTAGGGAGCAGGAAAAAAATTTCTCCCTGAAATCACCCTTGAAGTGGGGAAAATGGATGTGAAGTCAGAGAAGCCTGGTTACCCACCTCTTTCACATGAAAACTTTCACATGAAACAGAGAGCAAAGCATGCTGTCACTCACAGCATGCAGTTCATCTGCACGGGTACAGAGATCCCCACTCTCCTTTGCCTTCTTCCTTCTCCCAGCAGAGCAGTTTGGAGTTATCCTCCCTGCTTCCAAGGACACAGGCCACAGGAGTCGGCATCGGGACTGAGGGCCACCCTCTCACCCTAAGTGATGAAGCACTCTGCGTGGGGTCACCAGCTTCAGCGCATGGTTGCGATGGGTCATGCTCAGCAACTTTGTAATGAAAATGAGAAAGACAAATTCAAGGATCCTGAACCCATGCTCTGGCAGCCAGCACATCCTGAAGTCCACATCTTCACTCCTACTGTAATCCATGCTAGCAAGATTGAACAAATACAGGTGTATGGAAGGCATTCTGTGAACAGATGATACAGATGATACACGATACACATGACTGTATTTCTCCTTTATAACAGTCCATGATCTTGTGCAGAAATTCTCCATTATCCTCTATCCTGTCAACCAACCAACTCCGCTCAGAAATCAAGAAAACCATGCTACCCAGTAGGGAGCTGCCAAGCTGGTTTTGAACGTGGGGTAGATCTTTATTACCACTGTGGCTCTGTTCTTCAAAGAGGTAGTATTCCAAAACATCCTTTTTTGTTCTTTTCAATTGAATTGATTCATTGAGTATGGTTTTCTGACTGAACTAAGAATATATTTAATAAAAGATTGCCCACAGATGAACAAACTGGCTCCCTAGATGAAAAGTCAACAAGCAGAATCAATACAATTGGTTAATAAGAGTCAAACCGTATTAAGTGTAGTGTAATCAATAACTCTACGAACGTTTACAGCTCTGCTGGCTACAGGTTTCGGGTGAACAGGGACCAGCACAATTAGAAGAAAGTCTGACTTGGGGGAGGGAGGGTAAAAAATAATGTTGCTATCACTGTGAAATGCCTTAAGCCACTGAGTAATATAATTACTGCAGTGACACTTGTTTGTTTTGTAAAATACCTAAAAAATAGCAAAACACTGAGAATAAAAGCCTTGGCAAATGAAAAAGGAGCAGTGGAGAGCGCTGAAGAGTCCTGTAACTCAGTACCATGGTATGCATCATTTATGTGGGATGTGAGGAATGAAAATAAACCTTAAAATTATTTTTGTTTGTAGCTCACATTGTAGAAAAACAGAGAAGAGGGAAAAATACTAGTCAATGCAATGTTAATAGCTATTGTATATAGTACTTCATTAGAAAAAAATCATGAAAAGTAGGTGAGCTAGACAAAGGAGAAATTAATGTGGGAGACAGAGAGGGAAAGAGAGAGTGAAAGGAATGAAAGAAGGAAGGAAGGAAAAGAAAGTAAGCTGATATCGACAATCTTAATATAATTCTTCAGCACATAGTTTGGAGAACAGAAGAATACCCAAGGGGCTGTTTAACTGAATACCCTGGGGAGAGATAAGAAATTTGAGAATGGAGGAGACATGCAGGGGATTTAGAACATGCTGATTAACAAAAAGAAAGCTCATGAACAATTAACTGAGACAAAGAAATGCACTCATATAGACCACACTAAGCTTCGGAAACCAGAAAAAAGAATGGAGAGGGACAAGCCTCCAACCAGACAGGGTTCTAAAATAATTTCTACAATGCCACCAAGTACTTATCCCATAAATAGTGATGATGGGACCTAAAAAGTTCTATATTATCAGGAATATAATTCCAAATATAATGGGTCTGGGATTGGGGAAAATAACAGAAAAGAAAGTGGCCCACATCATAAATAAAGGCAAAAAGTTCCTCCACAAAATTGCCTGAGGCAATCCTTAAATCTAAAATGCTCAAGTCCCACATGTTGAGGTATAAACTTCTGCAAAAAGGGATTTACATTATCAGTATGCCAGCAGAGTTTAACCTTACAACTCAGGCCATTTGAGTGAAGCTTTAGTCAATCATTCTTGGTAGAAATAGCTTTACACTTCTTTTGTTTCAGGGATTGATTTGGTTCACTATGAAAATATAATAAGCAACACTAACTTCCAGAGGAAATACAAAATTGAAACTGCACGGTTTCTTTCCTACTTCATGGTGGTATCTGTTAAATTTGTCATTTTAGTAGATTTTTTGCAAATTGAGACTTTAGAAAGTGATAAAATCTTTGGGTTTTTTTTCCCCACATTGCAGTGCTTCAGTTCAGATAAAGAAATAGCTTTATATTCTGAAGTCTTATGCAGGACTTAAGTTAGTTCAGCAAGTACTGCAGGAGAGATTCTCTTGATTTTAGTGATGCTTGTATACTTGCATCATCTTTACCTAACACTGTGAGTGCTCATTAAAAGGCCACGGCTACTATTTATGTTGGGAATGAATCCACCTAAACACAGAATCTTAAAAGTAAAATTCAAGAACATAGGGCACTAGACTGGTGCCRTTATCTTTATGTCATAGAAATGCAGGTTCCACAATCAACCTGTGCTCTTAGGATGCAGGTGGAAGCAACAGTGAGTGGCCATTTGGTATCACAAGTAAAAACAAATTGTAAACATTAACAGTAAATGATATTAAGATATTGTAACACTGTTATCCTTTTACTTCACACTGAACAATCAGTATTTATTATCACTACCACTAGCTCTTTTCAAAAAGCAAGGGCCTCTTAGAATATACAACTAATTACACAAGAGACATAATTTGTGAATTAACTTTTGAGATAATTTAAACCATGTAATTATAAAGCAAGTAATACTTATAAACCATTATAAACCAACATTATAAACTAAATAATAAACTTCCTCAAAGCTAACTATTTCAATGCTTAATGCACCTTAGGATCCACAGTTGCGTATAAACTTCACACATTCTTAGTACATGTTGAACTTTTGTTCTATTCAATTCTAGGAGCTGATCCTCTCTTAATGGAAAATGTTCTAAACCTCGCCATAAAGCGCAATAATGGGCCATGGTCACTGTGACCAATAATTCAAAATGAAATTTCTTCTTCCCTCAGATATAGACACTGAGACTCTGTCCTTTTAATTACTTGACAGTAGTATTAACTATCCACATTTGAAGTGTGAGTGCTCACAATAGCTTTATTAGGGCATTCGATGAGAAAGTGAGCAATGACAAAGTCTAATTGATTTTGCTTTCTGCTAGAAGGACAAACTGAGCTGAAAAATTCTGGATACCACTGAAGTCCAAACCAAAATTCAGAGGAGCTGTGGATGCCTAGCACCTCTCAAAAATGGACCATTCATTAAGGTTAGCATATTATTTAAGAAAATAACAAATCCACCCATTTAACGTACAACACCAGAAATAGCTTATCTTTAAAACATAAAAAAAAATTCACTGAAATCAAAACTATCATAGAGAGCTTTGCTGAACAGAATGCAATTACCCATATACTTTGCTCATGAGATGTCCGCACCTCTCCCCTGTTCATTCTGCATTCAGTTCTGCCTCGGCTAAAACCCTGCTCTCACTGTTGCTCCTTGTCCTTTCTCCACCCTGACCTCTTTCCCTGCTGCACACACTCTTCCCACACTTGTTGAGTTCTGTGTGTGATTCCATCTTCTCCTTTTCAACCAGGCAAAAGTTAAGGCATACAGAACAGCTATTAATTTTTATCTTCCACGCCCTTTCTAGTCTGAAGTCTTTTGTAGGGGAAGGTAGGAATAATGGCACAATCCTTCAGCTTCATGTTGAAATCCTCTAGGCTGTTCTACCTCAGGAGAGAAGACAGTGGGGCAGCTTACAAGTGGAGAAGGGTTTCCTTTAGATCAGCCTAGAATTTATTAGTGGGCAGGAATTTCTTTCTTACTCATAAATTGGTTCCAACCTTGAACAAACTTTTATGTTCACCTGAGGGAAAAGAGAAGGCAGGAATAACTGTGTTCCATCAAGAATCTCATGAAGTGGTATTGAGATCAAAAATGGCCACCAAACACTTGTATGTCAGGTGACAAACATGATATTTGGAAGTGTAAATCTGATTATATACTAACTAAATTAATGATAACTTTTTTTTTTTTAATGAAATGCCTTTCCTTTCAGGCAACATATATATCTGATACCTTTTGCTGACCCACTTGAACAGGGATAGCCTTTCGCAGCACTAACATGTGCATACATACTGGCACAGATACACGAAGAAGGAGTGAGAACCCTTCTAAAGTTACTTCTGTACTTTGCTGACTGACTGAATGTGTTGAAAAAGAAAAGAAAATATTAGTCGGAACAAACTGATGGAGCTGAACAGCCATGCAATGAATGTTAATGCAACCTCCAAAGAAATCTAGCAATACTACCATTAACATTAGCTAACCCTAGAACCAGATTAACTGGCAAAAACTGAGCCTTAGTTCACTGAAGGGAGAGACTCATGCCTCTCTATTTGTACTTATTATATATAGCTCAGGGGGCAAGCTCAACCTCTGGTCTTTCCTTCTACCATTCCTGGGAAAGCACTTCAATAGGAAGGCCTATGCTAACATTTCCTCAACGGTTTTCCCCAGAGTTAAGCTGGTTAATCAACTTACATAGCATTCACATAAATATATACCTGTGACCTTATTAACCATATTTAAATTTCAGCAGATCCATCTGCATTTGGGCCCTGTTATGGATTTCTCTCTACGTGCTTGCTATAAATATGAAAAATACAGGGCTTCTTTAAAAATTAGAGTTGAAGGGGTTTTTGACCCACAAAAATAGAACAGGAAGAAAAGTTAAAAACAACAAAAAATGAGGACATTTTCATTTCACCCTTCTTTGCCAATCACAGTAGATCCTACTTTACTTGGTGCTCTCCTCTTTCTTTCCCTCCCAAAACTGAAAGGCAACTGTAAGACTACTACACCTGATACATCTGCGCTCCTGCAAACTCTGTCTTTCTGACAGTCCAGTCTCACTTAAAGCTAGCAATACTCTTTCCTGCCTGAGATTCTGAGCAGGACTCATGTGGCCAAAGGCTTCAGGGATGTAAGAAGCAGATTTTCATCACTGAGTTTATTATACTGTTTGCTTATCAATTATCTTTGAGTCACCCCTCATTACCAGAGATACACCTGGAACTACAACCATCAAGTCCATAGAGGCAGCAATAGACTATCATCAGATTTATAAGGTTTTTCCCATACTCACCACATGTTCAGAACAAATATCAATAAGTTTCATTTATCAGCAGTATTATCTGGCTATATGGCTTTTTTTTTTTGACACATTATTTCAAAAATATTTATATGACTGTATATATCATGATAAATCACATGTTTAAATTGACCAGGATTGAACATATTTGTAAAATCTAATGTGTCTTTTCCAAAATGTGATGAATTCCTCCTCAGAAGAATGCATTTTTAGCAAGAGCTATAGGATGCCCAATGAAACCAAGAGTCTTTCTGTGGATTTAAGACATGCAATTTTCTTACTGTTATCTACACTCTCTCTGTTACCCTAAAAAGGATACTGCTTGCTGTGTCAACATACCAAGTGTCCAACAAGAAATACTAGAGTGTATGAAATAGCATATTTATTTGCTAAAAGATGCTTTAAAGGGAAAAGGCCAATTTATGTGAGAAGAGAAAAGAACAGGGGATAGATTCTCATTATGATAACTTTAAAAGGTACTGTAACTAAAGAAGGTAAATACTCTCAGAATCATGCTGCAAAAGATATGTTATTTGGTACCTTCATGTCTTGTAAAATTGTAAAAAAAGAAAAGAAAAGAAAAGAAAAGAAAAGAAAAGAAAAGAAAAGAAAAGAAAAGAAAAGAAAACTTGCAAATCATTTTAAATAAAAATCAGCTCCACAACTTTGTGAACTAAGATGGCTTGAAGTCAAAGGAACTATGCTGATTTACACTTCTTGCCCAGTCCTTATTTTTGCCACCGGTAAATTCAAAGCTACATACTTAAGAATATTTTTAAATACTGCTAAAAACAAATGCCAAAATGAATGTAACTTGAAAGACATTTGCCAAACATGGATTTTCAAAGATAATGTCCTTATTATTCTCACTCCTTTAAGGACACAATTCTGATCATAATAAGGTGATTGTTAAGGTCATGGTTATCCTGTCAAAGTTTTGATTTTAAACCTTGACAACATGTTTATAATTTTATGAATTCTGCACAGAAGATAGGGCCATGCTGACCTTTTCAGATAAATTATATGACAGACAAGAAACCACTTCTGATAGCTTCCTGCTTTTGGAAAAAATTTCATGTTCCAAAAACTTGTGATCAAGTTGAGCCTTTGATGCACCAGCAGAGTTAAATGACAGCATCTGTGTTAAAATGAATCATCAAAAGGGACTAATGACAAAAACATCRCAGAAGAGTTTCTCCCTCTGCAAATGATTCATAAATCTAATCTTAGGGAAAAAAGGAAAAAAGAGAACAAAGGTAGAAAGATGTGCGGTTGGAAAGTAAGAGGCCAGACGACAGGAAGTATGCCTTTTCTTTGAGTACCACTGTTAACTTTGGTGAGTAGTTGTATACTGACTATATCTGCCCACAAAATGAAATACAGCTTACTATGGTGATTGTTGCAGACTTTTACGACAAACTGGATTTAAGATGCAACAATTTTTCCTCTACTTCAATGCTATTCAGAGATCAGTCTCAGCAGAACTCATCTACGATTCCAGACCTCCAAAACAGTCTTCCAAAAAATAAATACCAAGAGATACCTGCCATTTTCCTTCATATCAGACTGAACAGACTCAAAATAGGCAGTATTCAGTCACCATCAAGTCAGAATTATGGTAACCATCCCTCTGTCATTACTCATATTGGAATTAATGAGGTACTCATGTAATAACACAATAATTATCATGAGCAAGGGAAGCAAAATCTGGCCATTAAGATCTAACATCTTATGAATCTCAGAGTTAAAAGTAGAAGTTGCAGATTACTTTAAAGAGGACTTATTTGACTTTCTAAAGGAAATATGCACTAGTTTGAGACAATTCTATGGTATACCATTCTAAAATCACCTCATTTTAACAAATAAAACAGGATATCTCTAGAGATTTTTATAACATTGCTGGTGTAATTTTCTTTGCAGTCTCAGTCTTGCTCTGTTGGAATCATTACTTGTAAAACTTACTAAAACATTTTTAAAATAATAGGCTTATAGTAGTGCTTTATTTTGTGTGTGAGAGTATATAATCTGTCTATCAGGATCTCCACGCTAAGGACAAGAGATGTGACAAGTAAGTTATACAGCCAATCCAAATCCATATAAGTAAAACCAGCAGGGATTTCCTGTAACTGATAGTTAGGCCACTAGATTTTCTATGCCCACTGTTCTGAAGAACTAATGGATGTACCAGAACTTATCTCTAGTTGCAAAGACCTCTGGATCACCATGTCTGTTGAGTAATTTCTTGGCCTGCACATGTTAAAAAAGAAGTGACTATGCACCTTATTCAAGTCTATTTAGTTTCACAAGGGATTGTTTCTGGGGTTATTCTATTCTGCTGCAGGAACAAGGTTTGATCTGCATAAGACAACTTGCAAAAGTCTCATCTCCCATGTTAAAGAACTTCCCCTATTGCTCAGCAGTTTTACATTCCCATTGCTATAGGAAATCATGGTCAGAGAAGGAAGATCAGCCCTCAAGTAGAAAGAACAAATGTCATCAGAGTTTTGGATAGTAAAATGAAGACCTATATATCTACTTAAGACTGTAAGAGCACTTTCTTCTTGCTAGCAATATCAGTTCAGTCTCATTTGAATTCAGTGTCAGCCAGTGCTGCTTTTTCAGGTGCAAATTTTTTGTATTTGTCCAGAGACACATGTTGGCAAATAGATATGTTTGATAACAAAATGCAGAGGTATCAGACCATGCAGAATCTGATAATATTACAATAAAAATTTTGTCTTGTGGAGTTCAAGAGGTGAAACCTTAAGGTAGAGAAGAACATGTCCTAAAATGATTCTGTGAGAAAAATACATTCACTACAGAATAGTTCTATCAACTCTGCAGATAGTCAGAATCAGGACAGAAACTTGTGATACCAATGTCAAAAAGTCCTCCATTATGGTATGTTGAAACAGGCTTACCCCTTCTATACAAAGGAAAAGAAAGTCACCCACAAAAACAGCAGGGCACTGTCTTTGTTTCTCTCCTTAGTCTGAAGACTAAGGATGATCAAGCTCTATGTCCAGAACTGCAAATCATGGTATCATGACTTCTTGCCATCATTTGTCCACCTGTGAAATGTGTAGAACATTTTGAGAACCTCAGTAAAAATGGCCACAACACACCATGAAAATAACTGACACAGAACACTGCAAAAACCCGAAGAGTAAATGTGTTCAAAATGGATTAAATAWATTCATTTAAGTTAAACCTATTTTATAGTCATGAGGCTATGAAACACTGTGGTTTAGATGCAACCTTTTGCTCTGGATATTTCTTAAACAAAGACTGTGAGAACCAGAAAGAGTATCCCAGAGAATGGTCACTCCGTGCTCTTTCTCTAAATGTATGTAATTGGACATTGTCAGAGACTAGACAGGGACTAGGCTGGAAGAGTATTTGATCCAACACTGCATGACTGTTCTTATGTATACACAGAGAAAGTATACTGTATTTTTATTTCTGTTGCACTTCATTTTCTTACAGAAAAGCTACAATCAGTATTTTTTTATATATATATAAAATATATAAAAATATATATATAAATATATATACACACACACATATATCCATATATATGTACATTACAAAGCATATTGTTCTATGTTGTTATATGAAGCTAGGTAATGTAACAAATTTTTTAAGATTTTAGAGCTCTGAAATACTACATAGAAATTATGCACTGAATGAAAATGGCAATGACAAGGTATCTGCAAAAGCAAAGCAGGAAACAAATCTAATGTATAATATGTGTGACAGCTGTTCATCACAAGCCCTTGGAGAAATGATAGAAAAATAAAGGAGTTCACAAAAGAAGTTTCTGTTCTCAGTTCTGATGGTTTCATTTGTCAACAAACAAGTTTAGCTCCATGACTAGACTACATTAAGGGAGCTATTAAGCTACAAATATGACCAAATGTTATTTGTTTTAGCTATCAAAACTTATTACTGGCAGAGCCACTGGCAATATCACAGGCTTGGAAAGAGAGAATCAAAAGACAGTTGTGTTTTAAACTATTTTTTTCCAGATACAGTTAACACAGTATATATAGGATTTTTTTTCCTTACCTGGTGCCTCTATGACAAGCCAAGAAACAGAACAAACCTGCAAAAAATGAAAGGTTAAGTCTTTACTGTACATGAAAATCACCCTGGAGAGAATTATTCATACATGACTAAATCACCGGTGAACATCTTACATATATTTTAGGAATACACTCATTCTCCTAAGCTGTCTGGCCACCTCAGCAGAGGGCCACTGCTAGGAGCAGCTGAGGCAATACTGCTGGGAAGGGTAGCTAAAACTGATACATAGAAATATTTGAATCACCTACTTTAGTATTACCCACAATATTAACATACATGTTATTTACCTTTTCTTCCAAACCAAGGGTCCACAGGTAGGGAGACGAGCGGGATCTTTGATTGCATCTGCAGTACAAATTGCCTCCTGGGTTGACGGTGGTAGACTGTGCAGTGAGAAGGCAGCCAAATCCACTGGAGGGTGGCTCCTAACATCTTTTGGCCGCAGCCCCTGCAGCAAACTATCCCCAGCACATAACACTGCCCCAGGCTGCATTTCAGTGGGAACTTATTGCTTAACCCCAGAAGGTAGCCTAGACTAACGCTTATGCAATGTGGATAATCAGGAGATCGGGATAAGAGAGGAGATCTGGGAAAGAACAGGGAAGCTGAGTTACTTGACAATACTCTCGTATCCTTTGTTGGGTATCTTAGCAGAGAAATCAAGATGCAAGTGACTAAATTCTTTGGGAACAACTTTCCAAAATTGTTTTTCTATGGAAGCCATCATTAGAAGTTTGCAGAAAGTGCCTATAGTTATTTTTTTTTAATTTTTCATCATGAAAAAGATAAAAAATGCTTCGTTTGAGGGAGTCCTAAGCTAAAGTAAAACCCATTGATTGGTTGAACTGATAATAATATCTCCTTCAGGGCTGAAAGGGCACTAATAGACCTTAATTGCCCTGACAGGCCCCACCTGGGACCCCCCCTCCACACCCCTGCCCAGGAGCACCATTTAAGCTGAGGCCTGGGGCCTCTGTCTCTTGATGGTCCCCTGGATGGACCTAGGCCCTGGGTCATTTCTTGCTGTGCCCTGGCTGCTGATGGATGCTGTGAGGTCACCTTTGGCTCCTGGTTTGTTCCTGCTGTGGGGTGGCCCTGCTTCTGCATGGGTAACTGGGGCTGGTTTGGCCTGAGTGACCTGGGGTCCTCAGTCACCTCTCCCATAGCACCTAACTCAGCCCCTCTGCAGCACCCTGCTCCCCCCTACCTCTGGGGCTCCTTGGCCATGCCTTGGCTCCCCCCTGCCTGGCCTAGGGGGGGCCTTGTCCTGGTCCCATGTCTCTGCTCTGGCCCTGTGATCCTGTGGTGGCCTCTGTCCCTGTCCTGCCTTCAAGTCCCTATCCCAGCCCCATGCTATGTCCTCCCAAAATAGTCCCATGGTGGCTCCAGACTCTGCCTGTGCCTATGGTGGCACTTCACAGCAAGTCCCCTCTGGGCCAGGTCTTGGGGGGTAGGGGAAGGATGGCTGTGGGGGCACCAGGAGGCCTTAATGTCCCCCTGATATACCCCCACCCCTTCCCAGGGAGCATCCTGCCTCTCCTGGCAATTGCTTTAGTGTTAGGCGACTTCTTAGGCCCAAGGTTCAGGATCCTGACTTAGGAGAAAATGTGGGTTGAGATATTAAAGCTTTTTGGAAGGCAAACTGAGGTTTTTTTTTTACTCATCTAGCTTTTAAGGGCCTTTAAGATGTGAGTTCAGCCCAAAACCAGGGTTAGGCATAGGAGCTGGTTTGCTAGACAAAAGATGAGCTGCATCTGTTTCTGCTGTGTCAGTTCTGTGGAAATCAGGCTTGGTTTTCATAACTTTCAATAAAGTACCTCTTAAACAGTGTCTATAAACTTTGATATCTTTGAGGGAAGAGCAAAAATCCAGAGATAGTGACTTAGCAGGAGTTTCCCTGCAGCACAACTTCTTGCAGGACTGAGGCCTCTCAAGTGCTGTATGTTATCTGCTTTCCAGTATGCAGGACTGCTCTCATAATAAGGTCTCATTCAGTATTTCCCTTCTGCTCTACTAGTAAAATATTTCTGTAAGCCGGAAAGTACTAGTTCTTTAAAACTAGTTCAAAGTGTTGTTCAAAGAACGTCATTTCTAAGTGTTCAGGAAAATAGAAAACAAACTGAAGAAATAACATGCTATCTAGATCTTGCTAGATGGTAACAGAGGGAGAGGAAGGGACAGATATGCATCAGAAAGCTATGGGGAAATTTTTTTCTTTCCTGAAAGCAAATCACTTCCCAAAGATAAATTATGAGCCAGTCAATTTGCTTAGATGGCTCTGTGCTTGACCTAGCTGAAGCCACGCTTCTAATCTAGCAATCGCATCTTGTCCAGGGATGGTAAGGGTGACAGATGGAAGTCAGTGGTTGGCAACAACATGGTGTCAGTACTTCTGATACTGTAAATTTTACCTGCAGAACTAATTCAAGCTGGCATAGACAGGCCCAATTAATGTGAAGTGACACAACTGTGATCTGATAATGAGGTAACAAAATAGAACTGTCAGAGTGCTTCCTTGTTCCGTGATAAATGATGTCATCTCTATTTCAGAATCCTTCAGATGGGAGGAAAGCTTTAACCACATGAATTATGGAATGAGTGATAAGGTATTATATCCAAGAATAACAAAATTAGGTTACAGTTATACTGCAAGTTTACCCATGCATTTGGGCTTGCATTCTTGCCATATACTATCACATAGGCCACACCGAAAATCTCTAAGCATGTTTCCCTAGGTGGATCCTGCCTGAGCCCTCAGGCTCAGGCTTTTCAGTATCTATGTATAAATCATCCCAGCTATTACTTCCCTGTCTACATGGCTGATTCACAATGTGGATACAGGATGGCAAGGAGCTACAAGACTCAAATACAGGTAGTCCTTCAATAGTATTCCCAGAATTCCCCATTTTGGGGTCTTCTGAGTCTCTTGCATGCCTTCCTATCTGTCCTCCATTCCTCCAGACAAGGACAGCACTTTATATAGCCCTGTTTGGCAGCTTAATCAACAAATTGTTCCAGACTAGCAAAGCTTCTAGACTACTGCCACCTCATGCCTGCTTTGCCAAGCCAAGAGTATGTTCCCAGAGTGCAGCTGGCTGGATAGCCGCATTTATCAATTACTAGTGACAAACAAAAGGTATGTTTTAGGCCCTGCGAATGAAAGGTAAATCACAGATCTAGCAAGGCTGGGGCCCTGATAAACAGTTAAGGCTGCTCCCTGGTGAGGGGGGGTCTGAGCAAGTGTAGACTAGACCAAGCATTGGTGAGGATGCTTACATCTGGGCAAACACAGGTTTGCAAACCTCTTGCAATACTCAATCCTCATTAGCAATGATAGAAATCCTGGAATTTCAGATTTAACTATCAGAATCCATACACTGTTCAAGAGCTCATGAATTCCCTTAAATTGAACAGCCCAAGAAACTGGTGGTGACAAACATTCAACCTTTGTATCATATCACAAGTACAAGAAAAGGTAGTAAGGAGCAAATATAATGACACAGCAGCTAATTGCCTAAAATTTTCTCATTTTCATTTTATACATTGCAAACTTCCAGAATGCTTGATAACCTTAAAAAAAGGCTTCCTTTAGCAGTCAGCAGGTCCAATTATATTCTTATGTTTGTGCTTACACATGTTCACAAATTCTGAGTTTAAGCATTTGCTTTTGTCCAGTCAGTCCTGAAGAAACAGGAAACTGCCAAGGTTTTGTTTTTGAAAAGCAGCAGTTCTTACAAGCAAATGAAATAGTAACCTAGCCCTTCCATCTAACACACTGGCAGTTATATTAATATTTCACGTGACAAATCCTTACCCAGAACAAATACTCTTAATCAGGTAAAATATTCCCCATGCAGACTAGCAGTTCCTTCACACCAGGTTAATATAAGCACATCAGGCAGTTTAAGCACTTTATACTGCACCACTGATTTCCTTTCTCTCTGGACCCCAGGGTGTTATTGCTCTTCAACTCTGAATTAACTAAAGAGATCAGAATCAAGGGTCCTATCAGCTGTGTCAAGACTCATGAAAAGTGAGACTTGCACTTTTGCTTTCCTACCATGCCCCTCACTGCAATGCCCCTGCTTTGTCTTGCAAGCACTTAAGGGCCTAGCACAGTTGATCAATGCACTTCCAGCTCACTGACTAGTTCTGCTTGCACTCTGAGACAAGGAAAGTCAATGAAATAGTGCTGTAGCCAGAGCTCCACCTATAATACATAACCTATGGCAGAGGAGCGCCTCTGCCCTGTGACTTAATGAGCAGCTATGCATTTATCACTTGACTGACATCTGCCTCCAAGCCTACAGCTTGATAAAAGAATCCAACCCATTGGGTTTCTTGTTTTTGGCTTTGCGTACGCTGTGCAGAGTGCAGCAAGCTGTAATTGTACATGTGCCCACACAGTGCTCGCATCTGAGCATCTGTGTACATTACACTGCCACACTGCAACTGCTGTGAATGAGTTTGGGCCTGTTTCTGATAGGGCATATTAGTCTGCATGGGACTCTTCATGAATAAAGTACTCTCTGGTGCATGTATGACAGGACAGAGGCCCACATCCTTTCTCCTCTCTTCTTACAAGGAAAATGGAGTTAATGATCCATTTACAGCCATATCAATATAAACCCTTCAGAGCTCCTTAAAAGTAATGTGGTTTTACACCCATGGAAATGAAAGCAGAACCCAGTCAACATGTTTTCACTAACAAGCTTCTGAACTTGTTTGCTAATAGCTGTACTTTCAACTAATAAAATTATTATGACAATAAGATGTTAGGTTATGTGATAAAAGGCTCATCTGCACCCACACAAAGGAGTAAAGAGGAACAATGGCTGGTAGGGGACCCCCCCACAACACAGAAATGAGGCCTGGCCCCAAACAGGACTGTGCAAGGAGAGCCATCAGCCCCATGGTCCAGGTGTGAAACCCACCATGGTGAGTCAACAGGAGCATCTCTCTGGGTTGCCTTGGGGACTGAGGAAGGTTACTGCCTGGGGGTATGGGACACATTATGGCAGGCAGAGGAGGAGCATTTGGGGATTGCACAAGACATTATGGGATGTTTGGGGGAGGAGACAAAGGTGGGGAAAGGGAGGGATCATGGTGGTTTGGGAAGGAACAAGTGTGGGGAAAATAGCAGGATAAGGGCATAAAAAAACTGGTCACATTTAAACAGGTTGCTGGTCAGTACGCTTGTCTGACTGTGCCCTGCGCATGATCAGCACGATCTGTCCTATCTTTTATTAAATTCCATTTCCAGCTATTTTCCTGGGTGAGGATACTTGCTATTCTGTGTGCATGTGTGTGTATGGAGGCCTAAGCACCAGCAACTGGACAGGGACCATGGGTCAGAGAGCCCATGTGTCTGTGGAGCCAGCAACTGGAGTGAGCCAGGGCATGTAAACCAGTGTGCGGTTGCTACTGAACATCAAGCCAGATTAACCAACAAGCAGGTTAAGTTGCTTGGGAGCCAGGTGTGAGTGTGTGTCCCTAAGGGTGCAACCACAGGAGAAGCTGGCTACTGGAGGGACCAAGGGGTCCCGACCAACTGCTGGAGAGACCGTGGGGACTGGGGGTTGACTGAGTCCCGCATGCATGCACGTGTGTGTATGTGTGTGTCCCTCTTTCTAGTGGAGAGACACGTGGGAAGAGAGAGACTCCAGGGGCAGATACGGGGTAGACTGTCTAAGACCAGCTGTTGGTGGATCCACACTGTACATATATGTATACATGTATTTCCCACTAACAGACCTTCCTCCTGATCAGCCAGAGAGGGGAACAGGATGAGGCTTTTGGTGCTGTTTGTGTTTGTGCAAGTGCTGTGTGTGTCTGTGTTGATCTTTGTGGCTGGCATATGTATATATGCATGTGTTGTATACGTGTTCATGTGTGCTATTGGGAATATATCCTCTGCCTTGCTAGTGGTTGGACCTGTGGGCATGGAGTTGCAGCAGCCTTGCCCCCATCAGACTACTGGATTCAGACTCCTCCAACACATTAAACATTTAGCTGGTATTTAATTATCTGTTAATTTATTTTCAAGTCCAATGTGTCAAAATTACAATGCCTGACAGACATTTTCTGAAAGAAAATCAGAGCAGTAATCATTTCAGGGAAAAAAAGAAAACATTTAGCAGAGGATGCAGGGTAGCAGAGGCCTCTGGGATCTTTACGTATACAGATTTTTTTTTCCTTCATTGAAAATAGGGATATAAAAAAAAATTTGCTTTACAGTTAAATGTCTTTCTTCCATAATTTTTGTGGATTCTCCCAGGTCCAATATATCCATATATGCAAGGCAGTAAGGATTTGGCTGTTGGAGTTCGGAGGAACTATATGACTCCTATTTATATTTAAATTGTGACTATTAGATAAGCAAAGCTAAGCACTGAAGGTTATACAAGCATACACTGGTATGGGTGGTACAAGCACTGTGATGGATGCACAGTGATTTTCGGGGTTCCTCGGAGAGCATTGAGTTCCCCTTCATTAAAGAGTAAAACCTACTTATTGAATGTCATCTATTCTCAATGTCTCACATCCTCCACTATTCCTTTCCAACACATATATGCTAGGAAACTTGGTAAGAAGTAGCAGGAGCAAATTTCTGTTTATGTGCAATGAGTTACTGATACTAAAGCTAAGTTCATTATATCCCCTGCATAAATTAAGCACTATTAATTTGGAAAAGTTTTTTATAGATCTCATTATCTTCCACTTTTGCTGCCAATTAGGAACTAAGCAGGTATGCTGTAATTGTGAGCAACTTCATGCTCTGAATTTGTCCCATTGCATCTGAAAAGGCTTTTTACAATTTTGTGGAGGCAGAAATAACTATTCTTAGTTTGCACAAGCAAATACTCTAAGTAAAATGAGAGTTTCTCCTTTCATTTGCCATATACTGCAAAATAAAATCCTTGGAAGGTGTTCTTGCACTTGGTGATGCAAGTCTATTCAATTTCTTGCACTGTTTATGTCAGGTCATTTAGTCTGGTAATTTACAGTGGAAAGGAATGTGTTCAGAGAACAGAATTTAGTTTATGACCAAAATGGTCAGCAACTGTCTGGACTGTGAAATTACCTTCATGAAATTTTCCTTATGCTAGGAAAAAGTTACTTAAATATTTTCATTTTGCTTTTTTCTTTTTATGTAACTAACCATCATCAGGAAGTCACTGTTTTAAAAACTGATTGATGTTCTGACAGTAATAGGAATGTCTGAAAAGGCATTAGCTATTAAACAGTTTTGGTATCTGAGGTGCATGCAATTAATAGCTTTATCTTTTTAATAGTTTATCTTTTTCTCCAAGAGAAAAAGAGCATTAAAGTGGCACTGTTAGAATCCAAAACATACTTAGTAATATGCTGAAAAGTCTAAGGTAGACTAGACTGTATAAGGTTGAATTTAAGAGGGTCATATTAAAACATAAGCATTGCCGGGCAGTTTATCACATGTCAAGTTATTCTCTTACTTTGAYGCACTTATGTTACAGTAGTGTTACTTTTTATCCTAGTCTAGAAAAAGCCAAAGAGAATGTCAAAGTCATCTGCTCTAATCACAAACAAGAAGACTAAAGATTCAACAACACCTGAGGGCTACAAGGCACTTCCAGCAGCTGAGTTTCCCAACAGTAAGATGCTCACTGGGAAGTGCCAAGTATCATGATACTGTTACGCACTTTGAAAGACAGTTCGGTAGGCCTTCAGAAGTCATGTGCGGAGACACAGTGTCTCAGGAACCTAAGATCACTCTCTAGCTGTTTGTTGTATTTCTTCTTGAAAGTACATTATGATCTAAATTATACAGTTAGTACTGTTCTGTGAAAAATGCAAACTCTACTCTCACATTTTCATGGTTTTTTTTTTCCCCTGATTTCTGGGTAAGGAATGAAAAAAGGCCTAAATATAGATTTTTTTTTTAGTCCATATATTAATTATTTGTTAGCTGTTTTTAAAGTGCCTTGACAAAGTCTATTAACAATGCAAATATTTATGTAGTGATAGTTAACTAACTTAGCTGGGTTTTACCGAGTGTTCAAGGAAGGAAAACTGAACCAAAAACTATCAAGGAAACAAAAAACAATCGGGAAGTCTCCTTCCTGAAGAGAGGACCAAACAGTTGCTGCTAGACCCAACCGGTTTTGTAGGTGAAGCCCTCTTCTCCTACAAACATTTTGACTCCCCACGGCCCCTGAGGGGGAAGAGAGTTGCTGGGGGTAGCTGTGGCCAACGCTGCAGGTGAACGGGGCCCTAGCACGTGAGAAAGTAAAAGGCAAATTTAGTATAAGAGAAACAAAGACGAGTTGGGTTTGGGGGTGTTTCTGCCCGAGGTGGGGGAGGTGCAACGGCCCCTGCCCGACGCCGGCGCCTGGCTGCACTCTCGCCCCCGGCCGCGAACAACACGCGGCGGCGCCCGCCGCCAGCGGAAGAATTTTGGGCTCTGCCGCCCGCCGTAGGCGGAGCGCCACGGCCCTGGGCGCTGGCCGGCGCGCCCCAGCGAGGACGCGGAAGTGCCGGCGGCGGGTGGAAATCGCACCGCGGCGGCGGGGCGCGGCTCTTTCCTTCGTCGCTCGCGTGCTCGGGAGAGGCGGAGAAATGGCGGCTGCCGCCGCGCGGAGCCAGTTCGTGGTGGTGGGCGGAGGGATCGCGGGAGTTACCTGCGCCCAGAAGGTAAAGGCCGCGGCCCCTCCGCCCGACCCCGGCTTGGCGCATGCGCGCGCCCCCAACCGCCTGCCCGCGTGTGCACGCGGCTGCCGGTGGTTCCCCCCTCCCCGGCGTCGCGCGTGGGCGCGAGGCGCTGCGGGGTGGGGTGGGGGACTGCGGCCGCCTCCCTGAGGGGGCGGTTGCGCCGTGGGGGGCGGGTTCCAGCGCCAACCGCCGACCGGGGCTCGCGGCTCCAGTAGCGGGCGGTGCTGTGGGGCCGGGGCCTGCCGGGGCTGCACGGTTTAAGTGACGTGATTATGTTAAGTCACGTATTTATGTTAACTCGCAAAGCATAAATGCTTTTAGAGCGAATGTGTGAACCTCCGTAGAAACAGCTCCTTGGGTCCATATAGTAGTCGTATAAATAATTTTTCTGCTAACCCCCACCCAATATCTTATATTGTCCTTTAAAAAAAAAAGTTTTATGAATAGCGAACAAAGCCAGCCCCGTGGAAGCAGTATTGTAATATAGCAATATTCTGCTGGCTGGGAATATGACTGCTTTGTAAAAATGGGCTAAGTCTTTGTAACTCGAGAAAGCTGGCATTCTGTATGCTAGCCTGGAGGTCAGAAACCTGAAGGAGCACTGCCCTCATTATTAGTGCCATCAAGGATTATACTACAATGGAAAGGAAGGTTGCTATGACGTGCTCTTTTTTTATACAGATATTGTGCTGTTTCATTGGATCCATGCTTAGGTCTGTACACCTGTGGAGATGGCCCAATTTATTCACCTTTCCATGAGCTCAAGCTCTAAAAATCAATTCAGGGGTTCATTTCTCAGTTTCGAGTTTCTCAGTTTTGAGTTTAAAGTAACAACGTGCATTGAAGCTTTGCTTTAACTGGAAGTGATTTTGAGCCTAAAATGGGGAATAAAATGATGTAGATATTGAACTGTAGTTTAGTAAAGAGTGTTTTATCTCTTAAACTACAAAGCAGGTATAAAGACTCTGTTTCAGATGTGTGTATTCTCTGGTGATGAAGTGATATTTCATCTACGTTTTCTTTTCTGACAATATCGTAGGCATGTTGTATAAACTAGATACAGACTAATTTACAAAAATCTGTTTATAATGCTGCCCTTCTATATAGAAAGTTTCTATTTTTCTGCCATTTATCAGCTTTTTGTTTTGATTTTATTCGTAGTTAATGTAATATGTGGGTTCTAATACTACACTCTTAAATATTATATTAATATGAGTAATCTTTTAAAAGTTGATTAAACTATTTGTGTAAGTAAAGCTATTGTGGCTCCTTAAGTGCTTGCAAGAATGAGATTTGCATCAAGATTTAATATTCTAGGAGACTTCATGTCTTCCTGGAAATAATTCAAAGTTGAGTTGTATCTGATTGCAGTGATCCCATTTCACAATGCAGTTATTTCCAAAAAGTATGTGTTTAAAAAATTCTTTAATTGCTTTAAAGGGACTGTTTATTGTTTCCTTGAAAAGGAGGGCTTTCTGCAGTGTTGGTGCCACAGAGTTACAGCTTCATCTTCTTTTGAAGCTCATAGAGACTGCCACTTGGAGAGTTGCTGCTGTAATTAACACATCCTTCCTCATACTCTTTGCTTCACCCTTATTTCTTTCATTGATATTTTTTCTTGGAAATCTCAAGTCAGATGCTTATGTGATGACAGAGACTTACTACCTTAGTACAGCAGGAAGCACAGAAAACAATGAGTTTGGTTTTCTGGCATGTGTTTTAATTCATCAAGTCCATTAAGAATGGCACTGAGTGTTCTGGTGTGGTTTCTGTGATGTACATCCATAGCTGGGGGCATGCGTTAAATAAAAAAGGAAGATTAAGCACAATTTTCTCAGTTATGGTTTTGAGCAAGTAAAATTCTCTGGAGTGTAGCAGTGGCAATAAACAACTTGTTCATTATATTGCATTTTGGGGATACTCTTCCATGATGACTTGCAGTCCAGACTTCTCAGGCTGCTGAGAACAATCATTGCCTTAGGTCCGTCTTAAAAAAAATCATTTAGGGTTAGTTACATTTTGAATACATTTTAAAATATTTGTCAGAAGGTCTTAAACGCTGAATTTTACTGAAAAGTTTGAGTTAAATTTATTTTCTATGTCAGGAAATCATTTCATTCATCCTATTCTGTCTGGCAGATTTCTAATTTTAGTATTTTAAAACCTACAAAAGAAATGCAACAACCTCAATAATACTGAATAAAAATTGTAAACAACCATTAAATCTCAGTAAGAAGTGAAAGGAAAGAATCTGAGCATATGTAATTGATGTACACTGCAACCCAAAATTTTAAGACTTTTTTGATGCACTTTGTATCTGATGATTATTACACAATCACATGCTCTCCATGGCATTCTGTAGTTTTTCTGAGGCTTGTTTATTAGCTACAGCTGCAACCAGCTACAGCCATACAGTGTGCTAATTTGTTGCATAAAGAGTCAAACGTTCTTCCATTTTTTCTGTCAATATAAAGCATACAGCTACAAAATGCATGAAATACTTGTTTTAGTGGTTCATGCTATAAAGAATAGATTACATGAAGTTTTAACACAGCCTGGTGAAATTCTTTTGTGTTTTGTGCCTAAGGTATGACCATGTGAATTTCTCTTTAACCAGAAGCAAAGTTTCAACACTTTCGCCTTCAGATTAATATGTCAGATTCCTCCTGTCTGAGGTACAGGAATAAATGCTAGTCCCTTTATAACTCAGTCACTCATGTTCAACTTAAGATGTGCTTCTTGGTGGCTTATACAACTGTTCTGGTCATCTGTAGAGTACTGGTGGCAAGGAACCCTGGGTTTTGTTTTCATCTCAGTGATGAGTGGTTTGTACTTGATAGAGTTCTTCTATGTGCTGTGACAGAGTAATCAGTGTTTAAGATTGGAATTTTTCATCTTGGCTTGGGGCCTATAAGAATTTTGTAATGCCTAATAGTACCCTGAAGATGATAATTGTACTAAATTGCATTTAAAATGGCCAATATGAATCAGTATTTCTGTTGTCAAAATGAAATCTGAACAATTTGCTGCTACTACCCAATAAAATTTCCATGTCATTCCCCGTCTCATCCCTCTTTATATTTGGAATGGTATTTACCCACTAGGATTCTACAAGGGTAGAGTAATGTAGTAACACATATTATTTCTTTTCAGTTATATTGTCTTAAAGTCAAATTCTGCTGATGACTGTATTCACACATCATGATCTCTTTTTTTACAAGTTGGCTGTGGAATTTCCAGCAGAGGACATTTTTTTAATGACAGCATCTCCAGTTATAAAAGCTATAACAAATTTCAAACAGGTAAGAGACTTAATTTTTGTTATGGTAATGTATCTCCAAAAGTTAGTGCATTTTGACTGTACAGATAATTTAGAGCTTAATCCTGAAAATACTTATAATTGTGAAATTGTTTTCACATCAGTGGGACTACACTGGTAAGCGTTAGTAGGACTGATGAGTTATTCTATAGTGATTCATTAACCATTAGTAAATAATCAGTGAATGTATTCACAATAGTAATGACTGAGCAAGCAATATTAGTGAATTCACAGTATTAATGTATTAGTACACTCGGTACTTATATAGTTGAAGTACGTTCTAAGTTTCTGTAGAAGCTTTATTTCACTGCTTTGCTAATGGGAGTGTTCCATTTCAAGCACTGAAATGGAGTCTTTGGAATAAATTATTTAGGAAACCCAGTTCTGTTAGTGGCTCGCAGATCCTCAATGTTTCATACAGTAGCAGGTTTTAATTTCAAGCAGAATGAGACCTCAAGTAAGTAACCAAAAAGGAATAGCTTTCTGTGAAATTCCCTTCAACTTTTATCTCACTGTCTGGTAGCTGGTGATTCATTCTTTCCTGCTGAATAAAAAATCCACAGTTGATTTCAGATTCCTGGCTAGAGGCTCATAAGGCTAGAATCACAGCGATACGCAGATCTTGCAAAACACGGTTCTTTTATGCTGTCACCTGGGGGAACTTTAAACTCTATTGTAGGGCATGGGAAAAGTTGGAGACTGGATTGCACGGCAGACCAGCAGGAAATTAGCTTTTATCTCTCAGACAAAGTTAGACACCTAGAGCTGGGCTTCCACCTGGAATTTACATTCATGACGCTTTTTCTGAAACATGGTACCTAACACAGGTGAGGTGTATCTCATGCAAAGTAAAGGTTATCTGCAGCTTATCTTATAGCCTGGTATGGATGCCATTCTTCCTGGTGTATGAATTTCTGGATTCAAATCACTGCAGGGGGGAAATAAGGTACAGAGAGACTTGAACAACAGCTGTGTATCTAGTGACTGTAACTGGCTGTCAGCACCTCTTTTCACACTGTATTTTTTTTCTGGGGCTGGGGATGCTTAGAACATAGCTGAGAGACTGAGAGCTGTATGTGAGACTGGTAGAGTAACACCCATCTCAAGAATTTCCTGTGAAGTTGAGAGGTGACAGTAGGGCCCTGGGTGTCCAGGACAGATATTTATGCATTCCAGAGATCTCATCACCAAAAGTTTTGACATCTGAGCATTAGGGAATAGGTAAGCAGGATATTATGAGTGCAGCAGCATCTAAGTTTTGGATACAAGCGTCTTAATTTCTCTGTGAATTGCAAGCATGGTTTGGCTTATGATTCCTAGCTGTGTTCCAGACCGGATATCCTGTAAAATAGAAGGCCCAGAAGTTCACATGCAGCTGCTCCCTTCTGGAAGAAATCCAAAATGAACATAACTGCTTGGATATTTTCTGAGTTTTGGTTTTCTTATTTTTCATCAGTCCCTGAAATATCAGACACTATCTACAGATGAGTAAAAGGTTAGAGATGATCTGGAACTTGTTTTGCCTAAATGCTGTCTGATACGTCTTGCTTAAAAGCTGAATGATATTAAGCACTTTCCTGACATAAGAACTACCTACCTGCAACATGATCATTAGGAGTTTTTTCAAGAAAATGTCACAAGGGTTTTTTTTTGCATAAGAAAAAAAACCATTCTAGGCAAAAGTACTCTGTAGGTGTCCAGGCTATCTGACCAAGATTTCCTCCAAAAGATCTAGGAGAGGAAGATACTTGCATGGAAGAACATCAGTACAAATAGCGTTATTTTTGTTTAAGTTTTAATCAACAGAAAAACAGGGTTTTAGAACTGTATCAGGTAAATTAAAAAGCAGTGCTGCCAAATCTGCATCTAATAATATAATCTGTATATGGAAAAAAACATAATAGCAGTTAGTGCATCTATCAGCGTAAATATAGCATTCTGCATTTTTGCTTCATTTCTAGATTTAGGATTAAAATTCTCTGTACTTCTTTGAACCTTTGCTAGGAATATGAATGAAAAGATTATGCATATAAAAAGGTACTTTCAGCAGTAACATGGTAGCTTGTTTTGACAATATGGGCTTTATGTTTTGAGTTTTGTGCTGGAAATAAACATAACACATTTTGTTACAAACCTTAGAAAAGGAGATGGATAAATTATTCATATTTTTAAATTTGTTTCTTTTTCCTGCAGGTCTCTAAAACACTTGAAGAATTTGACATAGAAGAACAGCCAAGTTCTCTACTAGAAAAGCAGTATCCCAATATTAAAGTTATACAGTCTGAAGTAAAACGGTTGAAAAGTGAGGAGCATGTAAGCTAAAGTTTTCTCTTTTTTATTTCTATGTGGGTTCTTCAAATTATATAAGAAAAAAAAATTAAGGAACAAATGCATGTTTTGGGCATAAAGTTCTGTTCAGTAACATTCTTGTTATTTAAGTGTAAGTTATCAGAAATTACAAGAAAATGATACTTCCTAACTTTTTTTCAGGTATCACTTCTACTGTTATTCCAGTAGAACTGTATGCAGGGGACATAATTATAGATCATAAATTATTAATTAGTTAAGAAACCATATTTCTTAGATTTAAGTCTTTGCCACCTTAGACCTATTGTGTTGTATACCTGATTGGAATAGCAGGGAAACTGGCCAACAATATTGTATGTCGATGTAGGTGTCAGAAAACTTCTGAAATCATTAATTGGAGATCTCTGTGATTCCTGAATTATTGCTAGTTGCTGCAGAGGCCAAAATATTAGCAACTTTATGATATACAAGAAGAAATTCTTGAAAGAACCAATATTTCCACCTTTTTTCCCTTCTTTTTAACGGAAAAAATATTGCAAGTATGAGCCGTGTACAGCAAGTACAGATCCCATTTAGTGTCCAAGTCAACTTGACATGTTATTTTCCACTTCAGTATTTTTTGTGAACTCATGTTCAGATCCAGATCTGTTTTTGCTCATTTTGAATCATAGAGCTATGATTCCAGTTAGATTATAATTCTGCTAATATTCTGAATCTAGTGATGATCTTCTGGTTTCATTATTATCATGTTTTTTAGTTAGCATATGTCTCTATGTGCACCAATATTTCATGTTTATAGATTTGAAGGACCTTTTGCCTCTGTTATCACAAAACTTTTAAAATTCTCTTTGTGCAGAACCACTGCAAATTATTTACCTTCTGGTTTGAAAAACAATGTGAAAGCTCATAAAATGTTACATTTTAAATACTGCTTATTGCAGAATGGTGTAGCTTTTGTAGCACTTATACCCTTTTTCATTATCAAAAAACAATTTGCACTGTCTCTTTAAATTGTGTTTGTCTAGCCAATGCCTAATTAAGATACAAGTCCCACAAGTCTTTAATTATTTAAATAAGTTTTAAATGAGATTCTTAATTGCTAATATTTAGTAGTGCATAGGTCTACATCTACTACTGTTCTGGTTTTTTGGTAAACCGGTAGGTACAACTTGTTTTTGAATTCAGACGTTCTAGAGCAACTCTTTGACCTCTGGGATAACCCATCAGTGTTCTGTACAAACAAGAAAAACAGTCTACATGTAAATGTATCCATCTTCTGAACACAAAAAGCAAAAGTTGTCCCTGAGATAAAATAGCACTTGGACTAACAACATTGCATGTAGCTGTTATGTCATATAAGTTTGGCAGGGGAGAACTGTCACACAGAAAACTGAGCTTTCTTTCAACACAGAAACTGAGTGCAGGGTGCCACCAAGAGGAAAACTTTGTATTTTATCTATGTTTGAGTGCACCAGGTACACTTTCTATTTTACTGGTCATATTGTATGTTTAGACTCAGAAGTCTATGGTGAGTGTAATACAAATAAAATAATACATCATTAATGAGAGAATGAAGGCTTGCTGTTTTTTTGAGAAGCCAGATACAGCTTTTAATATCTGCAAAATACTGTAATGATAAATATAAAGCTGAAGTTTTCTTAGATGTCTTCAATTCTTCTTTCTTTCCTCTCAATTTTTAACAGAAAATTTTCACTGAAGATGGGAAGGAGTATATATATGAAAAACTTTGCCTGTGTGCTGGAGCAAAACCCAAACTAATTTTTGAAGGAAACCCATATGTACTAGGAATCCGGGATACTGACAGTGCAGAGGTAAATGCGTTCTGGACTTATACATCTGTAATAGATTCTTGCTTCTGGTGTAAAATACTAAATATGGTTATTGAGTGAAAAGGAGAAACATCAGATGGTGTTTGTTATTTTATATCCTTAAACAGGAACAGTTTCAGCAGCAGAGAAATAGCCTTAAAATAGCATTAAATAAATGAATTAGTCACTAAACTTAATAAGTTTATAGATGGCTCAAAGACAGTGTTCCTAACATGAGAAACCAGGATACATAATGTTATTTTGCCCTGCAGACAGAAGCCAATCTGAAAATATATGCAGTAGGCACCAGTAGAAGCTTTTCTGAGAAGGAATATCTAGTACACTGGAAGAGGGGCTACTTCTCACAGTGAAGGGCTACTGAAGGACTTTTTTCTTTTTTTTCTTTCTGATTCTGCTGTAGCCTCTCATTGTACATAAAAGAGCTACAATTGTAATCAAGGATATGGAAAAGTTTACACGTGAGCAATGACTAAATAGACTGACTTCGATTTGGAAATAGCAAGTGAGGTCTCACTGCTGTAGGTCTTTAGAATTACAAGTGACATGGTGAAAGTGAAAAGAAAAACACTGTTCACTGCTTCTGCATAACATAAGAACTGCAGTTCATCAAATGAAGTTATTAAATGGCATGTTGAGAATAAAAAAGGAGGCACTTCTTCAAGCAAACTGTAGTGAAATTATGAAAGTACTCCTATAGTTTGTTTTCAATGTCAAAACTTTACCTGAGTTAAAAAAAAAAAAAAAAAAAAAACTCACAGCATTCAATAAATTTCTTCCATGAACTGAGGTGAAAGATGTCACATGAATCGCAGGTTTCTGGAACCTGTGAGATCATTCCATGAAATGGTTGTTGTATGCTTGTCTTCTTCTGACAGCCTTCCCTATGGATCTGCTGTTGGCTGCTGTGGGAAGCAGTACACTGGGATAGATGGATATATGGCCTGACGCAGTAGGGCTGTTCATATCATACTAGGTGTCTAATTCATTTGTTCCTTTGAGGCTGCAAATACTTTTTTCTATTTTTTTATGACAATCAGTCACCTTCACTAGTCTCCTCTGACACAAGTTTAGTTCAGCATCCTTCTCTGAATAGATTAAAGGACCTCAGTTTTCAGGGTCTTCCACCGTTTAGTTTCCCTCCTGGTATGAAGAACATAAGTATTCAGGTAAACTGGAAGCGCTGATGACCAGATTTTCATATAATTTCAGTAGTCCATCTGATGGTCATGATTCTTGATTAGTTTGAAAGAAAATATGTGAAGTGGTTCTAGTATAATCCAGAAAAAAAAACACTCTCTAGGCTGGATTTCTTACTTCTCTCACCATTAAGACATAATTTGTACACTTGTTTCTTTTTAAAAGTTTTACAGGCAAATCAGATCTCAGGTTTGCTACAACCTAATTTTTAAATGGCTGAAAAAAACTTCCATTTCTTTGCACTTGTAATATTTGTACAAGTTACTGTGAAGTTACACAGTTATGATAAAATTGGATTAAAAGATGGCACAGCGCTAATACTCTCTAGGACAGAGGAAAGGCTCCTGGATTCTGTTACAGGCTGTGCTGATTTGGCTTAATTGTAACTATTTAACTGCTCCTGGCTCAGTTTGAGACTTACATGGCTGTGAAAATACCTTCATCCTTTTATATGACAGAACTTCACAGATTTTATGAGCTTCTTTAACAGATTTTTAACATAAATAAATGTATATTGGTAGTCTGAGCAAATGAAAGTAAAAAGACTTGAGAGAGGAAGAAAATACTGAAAAGGATATATTTGATCAGTGTGAGGGAAACATATGATCTAAGCTGTAGTTTACTTTTTTGTTATTAATACAGGCTTTTCAGAAGAATTTGGCTCAAGCTGAGAGAATAGTAGTAATAGGAAACGGTGGCATTGCACTTGAATTAGTGTAAGTAAACTATTTAAGTTATAAAGAAGTGTATGCAAATAAAATCTTTAACAATTAGACATTAAATTTAGCGTGCATGAGTTTGGGGAAAAGAAGGTCAGCTTCCTATAAAATTGTAATTCTTAAGGTATTTAGTAGCAAAATTGGTGGAAAATTATTGATTTTTCATGACATAGTGGAACTTCCTGTCACAGAAAATTYGGCAAGCTTCAAAAGAATCTTTGACGTATAGACATCAAGAATATACAGACTTGTTCTGATTTGTAACCAACAAAGATTGCTATTAAGGGTAATAAGTAATAAAACTTGTCTGACTTTTAGAAACAAAAGATGTAAAGGTAATAAGCAGTTTATCTTGCATCAACCTAATTTAGGTTGATAGAATTCTGAAGGGTCTGATATGACCTTTGTCATAGGTAGGACTTGGAGCCATATGGTCCTATAGTCCTGAAACATTGGAGAAACATCTGTATTATATGATTATGTAGTCTTGTTTTGCACTACAGGAGTCATTTTTTCACTTGGGGGCTTACTAAATCATCCTCTGCAGACGATGTCTCTGTAATTTCATGTTTCAGGTAATAAACCTGACAGTTGTTCTTCAATCTGTTTTCTTCAGATAGATAGAGTATCCAAATGTCTGTCCTTAGCAGTGGGCAGTTTGGTAAAAATTACACACCTTCGCAGTGTGTGTGTGTGTGTGTGTTTGGTGGTGATGGGAGCAGGAAATATTAAGTCTCATTATCAAAAACTTGATCTGCCTTCCTCCTCCTTTCTTTCCCCCCAGTCCCACAGTTGAGGCTATACTGGTGAGAAAGTGTAAGAACTGCCAATTTGCAGAGGCTTTTTGACAGTTGCTTATGTGAATATTTAGGAGCTTTAGTGGGTGTGAAGTTTATCTGGGATACATTGTTTCTAGCTTCTGGAATGACACCTTGCACACTTTTAATTGTGTTGCTCAGAGTCGTGGACCCTTTATTTGACAATCTGTTGTTTTATCCATTGTTTAAATGTCCATTAAGGTATGAAATTGAAGGCTGTGAAGTAATCTGGGCTATCAAAGACAAAGCCATTGGGAATACTTTTTTTGATGCAGGAGCAGCTGAATTCCTCATTCCAAAGCTAACTGCTGAAAAACAGGAGACTGCAATAGCATGTAAAAGAACCAAGTATACAATGGAAGGTATGGTGTTTCAGTCTTCTAACACTGTAGCAGCAACATTTAATGTTAAAAAGAATCCTGAGATTGGTTAAATTAACAGGCTTTAGATAAGTTTTACAGTTATCAGTTGCATTTCCTTTTAAAAAAAAGGAAATACAAAAACCTCTTCAATATCCATGTATATACATGAGACCGTATAATATGGTTATCTAAAGATTGCAAATGTACTTAATTTTATATCTGTGACAAATTTGAATTTGACTTCCTGTATTCAATCTGCTGAAGTATCCATTATATTTTCTGTTAGATTTTAATATGTGTTTCTGAGTTATGTCAGCATTATGGAGGAGGGAGCTCTCCTATAATGAACTATTGGAAAACCAGATGAAACCTTACAGAATGTTATTACAAATGCAATTAAACTCTATTCTTAGTAACAACAGTTAACTAGAATTGCATGAACAAACATGCAAATACATATATATGTGTGCGTTTGTGTGTATATATATATATAAATATATATAAAAATATATATAATATATATATACAGATATATATGTGTGTAACCAAAACAATTAACAAAGAGAAGAGTACTGTTGAGACTGGAAGGATAGATCATAAAAGGTTCAGCCTGAAGGTCACAGTACTTTTCAAATGTGTTATATATTAGAATTTGAATTTGCACTTTCATGCGGTGGAGGGCATATAGTGCATGTTTGCTAGCAGATGAGCATCAGTTTTAATATTAGCATTGATATTAAGCAACAAAGTCTACAGTGGGCCTTCAGAACCTTGGTGACGCAGAATCTCCTGGGGGTTTGGCTGTTAAGGGTCCATGCAGGCACTTAACAGTGCTCAGAACCCGTAATTCCTTTCTTCAGCAGTAATATCATTGATTACATGTAAATAAGGATTTCCTTGACCCAAACTCCTGTAATACCCCTGACATGGTTGTTTCAGAGGTAAGTGAAGTATGAAAGGGATAAAGTTGAAAGGTATTGTTAAAAATACTAATTTGAAGTCTGACGTGAGAAATAATAGTGTCTGGGACTTCAGCTTACCTTGGTGGTTATGTGGTTTTGTCCTCCCTTCTGGCAACCAGATCATACTTCTCTTAATTCAGAATCCTTGTTCTGAATTCTGCAGGCAGTGAAGTATATATGCTAAATCTGATATTCTCTGTCTCTTTTGCTTCAGGAAGAGAGAAAAAAGAAAGACCCATAGCAGAATCTGACAAACTGGGCAGTGCCTTAGGCCCTGATTGGCATGAGGGCTTACATCTTAAAGGCACTAAAGAGGTATGGCCATAATCTTCTTGCTCGCACTTGTTTGTGTTGCTTGAGGTACATAAGGATTACAGAAAGTGAAATGCCACATTGAGGATTTTTAGAAAAGGAAAAATAAAATGTGCTTGAACTGATTCTCCTATTTTATTAGAATTACACTGGAAAATAAATTAACATGCATGCAATTCTTTTCTGCTGTTTTCTGCAATTATTTTGCCTCTCAAAGAAGGTGGCAAATCAGATCCACTGGCATGGTCTCAGGCTGAAACATATAAATGTTGGTTTGTGCATTTCTGTAGGACTTGTTGCTATCCTAGCTTTAACCAGAAGCAGTGGTACTTGTAATCTTTTAATTTCAGCTGCCTTCAGCTGCATTTTAATATGTGAAATACAGGACTGTAAAATTCATATGGAGAACGTTAGTCGCCTGTCACAACAGATAATGAAATGCAAAATAAATAGTGGACACAGACATTGTGAGGATTTTTTATGTTTAAAATTAAATAAAAATCCTCATATTTTAGTTTTTTATCACATTTTCATTTATCAATTTCTTAGGTGTTCAGTGTTTGCATCTGTTAAATGTATTTAAATAAAAAAGCCTGTCAAAGATGAGTAGTCATAGCTCTCTACAGAAATTGCAATACCAACTAAAGGATATTTAAGATGTTCAGCAGACTAATGGGTGGTGTTATAGCTGGTACAGGCTGTGGAAATTTGTTTGTCTGACAGAAACCAAAGAATTAGAGCTGTTCGCGGTCTGAATCCACAAAATAATTTAGAGAAACTGACACCTTTCCAACATCTGTCTTGAGCTCAGAATAGGAGTAAGTGGTTGAAACATGGGCTGATGGAACAAGATATCTTTTTCTTTTTACAGCATTTAAAATATAAATTAATATTAGTATAAATTAATATAATGTTATCAGAATTTAATTCATGATAAAAAAATTAAGGATTTGAAGCCCTGAAAGACAAAAAGTTGAGTTTAGCTTTTTCTGTTCTGACAAGTTCTGTATTCTCTTCCTGTGCCGAAATGAAAGAGTGGAAAATCAGCTAATGTGTCATGCTTTGAGGGGTCCAGTTTACTAACGCTTCAATTTAGTAAAAAGTGTATTTGCTATTAAAATATTGTTAATGCTGATCATTATTTTTACAATTTTCTCAATCTTTCTTTAGTTTTCTCATAAAGTGCATATTGAAATACTATGTGAAGTAAAGAAAATACTCCTACAGCAAGAATTTATACAACTGCAACGGACTTCTCTGACTTTTCCTAAGAAAGAGAAAAATGTAGAACCAGATGAGGGTAAGTGTGGCAAAAAAAAAATTTAATGCTGATTTAAAATTCAGGTTGAAAATAAAGCACAGCTGAAGAATGTTTATTGTTTTAAACCAAATACAGAGTTGGAAAACAAATCCTTTGTTTCTATAAATTAAATGGAGCTATAACAATTTGCAGTGGTTGAGGGTTTGATTTATGCGCTCCAATTAAATTACAAAATGCTTTTGGTCAGACTTTCTCCACAGTCATCTAGATACTGTATACAGAATATGCCCTTTTTGTGGCAGTCTAACAAAATCATATATTAATAGTGGAGTTAAAACAGAACCAAAAAAATCACCATTTACTGTCAAAACTCTGAAATCATCTCTCAAAGAATATGGTAGAAAATATTTAATCAGTAATCCTGTCTTTAAAGTTCACTGAATTGAGATATAATATTTAAAATATTAGTTTAATAGCCAGTTAAATACCAGTATAAGTATCTAGTAAGTTAAGTGTCTGGCATTCTCTTTGCTTTTGAGGCATTTCCTGTGCATCAGTAAATCTATATATGAAAGAATAATTGGCAATTGCATGATACTTCAGAGTTTTTATGAGAGTTAGCCACAGAACACCGTGTGGGTTTGGTGCAGCGGCAAGACATAATACTTCCCTCTTGCAAATGAGAGATTTGATTCAGGAAAATTCCAGAGAAAACTAACAGTACAACTGGGAGCTAAGCTCTCAAATCTCATTTTCTAGACCTAAACTAAGTAAGAAATGTTATAGGCAATCTGAAATTTTTTCCTACCTAATCAACTAGATACCCCAAAAGATTGCGTTTTCTCATTTTTATTTATTTTACAACTTATAATGAGACATAATTTATAAAAATAACTTCCGTTGGTTACATTCTCAGGGCAGAATTTTCCCCTTTTACAGTTCTATGGCCTATATATGTGGAATTAACTAACGGAAAAATTTATGGATGTAATTTCATTGTCAGTGCAACTGGAGTTGTGCCAAACGTTAAACCATTTCTTGATGGTAATAACGTAAGTATACTGATTTATTTTGAAGTTTAAGCTTTTTTTTTTTTTTTTTTAAGTGCAGAAAATAAGGGCTGACAGCTGGTTTATGCTTCTGAAGTAAATTGTTGAAAGCCAAAGGTTTTAATGTTGTACAGCATTTCAAAATAAGATAGGTATTTGATGTTGAAAATATCTAACATGATAAAAATGAATTTCATTTGTGTGTTTAGCTTATTATATTGGTATTCATAACAAAACATACTGTTAAGAGCAAGCCTATACAAAGAGAGAGAAACATCTGTATAATTGATGGATACAACAGAAATTTAGAATCATTTTTGTGTTAATTCTGCACCATACTCCTATATTATAAATGTTATGATCTTCTCTTGGGAAGTAAGCGTGTATTTCCGATGTTTTTCATCTAGGAAACTGAGGTTTAAAGGTGCTCGTATTCATTGAGGGTAGTCACACTGAATCTGAATCTGAACATGGATAATGATTACAGAGTTCGTAGCTGCCATGTGAATTTTCTGACCTTGAGATCATTGTATCTCCATGTTAGGATTTTTTTTCTTTTTTTTTTTTTTCTGATAATGAAGTAGAAAGCTACCCTCTGAATAAACCAGAAGAAAATCAGGAAAACATACTTAATGTTGAGCCATGAAATATTTCAAGGCATGTTTTAGAGAGTTAGCTTAGGAATTGGGTGTTTGCAGTAGTATTTCCCGGCCTTGACAAAAATACAAAATGAATTCTAAATTACTAGGTGTGCCTGTTACATACTTGGTGTGATCTGAAACTAGGCAAACTGTTACATCCCTGTCAGGTATCCAGAGTAATAATTTTAAAAAAACATGCCCTAATGGTTTGTGTCCTACCATGGAGCTTGTGCCACTCAAGATGATCTCACCTTAAATGTTTATTCAATATGTGATGCTATTCTAAGCTTTTTTTGATACATGGAGTTCTGGGTTAGTTATTTTAAAAGATATGTGAAGGTCACTTATAAAATGCAACATTGATTGTTTTTTAAACTTTGTATTTACATAAACACTATTCAAACACAAAGAGTATACATTAATAGTGCTCTAAAAGGAGCTGAAGTTTAAATCTTCCCTGAAAACTACAGTACTGATTTGCATTTGCTTATTAACAAATTATTCTCTGCTTGTTGCTTGCTTTGTGTGGAGTATAACTTAATATATAAAATGCTAAACAAGGGGGTGTTTGCTAGTAATTGAAGGAGGGAAAGGGGAGAAGAGAAGGAAAATGGTTGTCTGCTGCTAATCAAAACAAAGGAAAAGGGAAAGAAAATACAGACAAATTATGTGATGCCAGTGTGGTATCAGGCTTGAACAAGTCAAAGGCTTTTAAAGAATTAAGAAGATGATTTGAACAGGATAGTGAAATGTATACAGAACCAAATAGCTTATGGGTGAAGATTGTGTGATTGTACTTCTACAGGTATGAAAAGAGGCATGTTGCAGGATTAATATTTGGATTTAAGTTTTGATTAGGTGAGCGAAAAGACAGACTAAATAGGTAGTATCAGTAACAGGCTGTCAGTGTACCATTCAATTCATTCAGACTAGCATTGTAGAAGACATGAGTTGAGCCCATTATATCTAGATAATAAAAGCTGCTGTAAGTGAATTTAGTAAATTGGATTACTGCTAGAGTTAATGTATACTTGAACAAAGTAAAAGAATGAAAAATGATGAGAAAAGAACACACAGATTGCTAGGAAATACTGTGTTTCTAGGCTAATTTTATTTCTGTCTATTTGAAGGATTCTAGGTTTGAATGGTAAGATTCCAAAATAAATCCTGGGGTTTACTGCATTATAATATGAAGTAGTAATACTTTATAAGTTAAAGGTATTTGAAGAATAGGTAGACAGTAAACAAAATTACTTCATTATGGCTCTCTTGGGGGAATCTGTTTTCTTCCCTTAAAAATGAAGGGGTCTTTTCTTGAGATCAGGATGTTTATATAATATGTTTTCCTATGATTATCAATCTTCTGTAGTTGAGTCAGATTAGATGGGAGAATGAACAGTCATAAATTTTCTGCAATGAATGACCTTTTTCTGACCTTTTCTATGTTGCTAGAGGGCAGCCAGAAATGTCTTGCTGGGTTTGGTTAGTATTTATTCATGTAATTTTAAATCTTCAAATGTTTTGATTAAGTGGATGAGTGGATTTGCTGAAACATTGTAGAGAAGTCTGCCATAAGAAGTAACTAATGAGATGGCCACTTAACATGGACTAAGTTGAATTACTCAGTTAAAATGATTATTTTTCTTCAGTGCTGATCACTGCAAATACTTAGTTTTCTCTAGGTGAAGATGGAGGACTTAAAGTGGATAAACACATGCACACATCCATACCAGATATATATGCAGCTGGGGATATCTGCTCAGCATCGTGGGAACCTAGTCCASTGTGGCATCAGGTAAATCAAATCATAAGAGTGTGCTCTCAGCAGCAATCTAATCTTCAAAGTAAATTGCACACTGCAGACTTTAGACATGTGAAAACAAAGTTTAGTTGAACTGAAAACCATCCATGTGGTTGAAAGCCAAGCTGATTAATTAGCCTGAGTATAGTGAAAGTACTTAGTATGCATTGATGAGAACAATGAGTATCGGTCATTGCACAGTAACACATATCTGTGTACCTTGGTTTTTTAGATGAGGCTCTGGACTCAAGCTAGACAGATGGGATGGTATGCAGCAAAATGCATGGCAGCAGATACTTTAGGGGAATCTATTGATCTGGATTTCAGCTTTGAACTGTTTGCTCATGTGACAAAATTTTTCAATTACAAGGTAAGGTAATTACATTCTAACAGCTTAAAACCACTGAACAACACACATTGTTTATATTCATTCACATGCTAATACTGAGCATATGCTTTAATATTGACAAAACAGTGTTCTCCACATAATAATTAATCTTAGTTCAGATTTTCTCCATTCATATTGACTTTGAATGCTGAAATTGAAGAGGGCAAAGATCTTTACAGATACATTATAAACTTTAATTGGTGAATGCCAGCTGATCTGCTTTGCATCTCAGCACACATTCAATTCCTTTTCTTTAAGAGGCTGTTCGTGGATAAATTCAGTACAGTTCAGCATGGTATTTGGTTCTATCTTTTTTAATCTGTGTCATGTTTCAAGGTGGATATTTTTTAAATACATTGTGGCTATGAAAGCCAATGACAATTGTGTGTGTATGTATGTATATACATTTATATACACATAAATATATATACACACACATTTATTTTTATGTGTGTGTGTATACATATATATGAATATATATGTATTTTTTTCATGGGGGCAAATATCTCTCTGCTTACATCAGTCTTCTCAAGCTTACAACTGTTGTCAGCAAAAAGATTAAAAGCCACTGTAATGTTCTTATGAGTGCTTTTTCTTTTTCTATCTGTTAGGTGGTGGTTTTGGGAAAATACAATGCTCAAGGCTTGGGTTTAGACCATGAGCTACTGCTGAGATGTACCAAGGGACAAGAGTATGTTAAAGTGGTGATGCAGAATGGAAGAATGATGGGAGCTGTACTGATTGGTGAAACAGACTTGGAAGAAACCTTTGAAAACTTAATTTTAAATCAGATGGATCTTTCAGCCTATGGGGAAGATCTCCTGAATCCAAATATTGATATAGAAGATTATTTTGATTGAACAGAATCCCTCTTCCATTTTGTATAAAGTTTTAACACTGAGTGATATGGTTTATAAAACAGTTCACTTGGGTTTAGCAGAAATCAGGGATAAATGCAATTCTTTATTAAGATTTTGTGTTGATATTGTCAAATACTGAAAGCCACATTAGATTAGAGAGATCAGTGTAGAAATTCAGCAACAAAAGCAAGTGGATTAGTGTGGGCAAAGAGTTTAGGTCTAGACTAGATGAGAACTTGGTAACAGGGTTATTATAATACTCTTAAAAACTAGACTTTGCTGTGCTGTTAAGACAGCACTGCATTCACCTTCACTGTTTAAAGAACACAATTAAAACCCTACATAATACATTATATCCAGTGCCTACCTCATAGCTCACTTCTTCCCAAAACCATGCATAATTCACCTGACATGATTCCCAGAGCCCAATTTCCTTATGACTTACTGCCTATGCATGTTGCTCAGTGCCTAAAACCACTTGTTCAGGTGAAGGTGTACAAGGCAGTTATGCAGTGCGTGCCATCCCACTAGCACCCCTCGACTGTTCAAATGCTGGGTACCTGCCACAGGCTTCAAAGTTTCTATTCCAGGTAATGGCACCATCTCTATCTACATGCCAGCTCGGGTCACCAGAGGGCATCTTTAGGGCATAGGCCACTCAGAGCCCTCACCACCTGCAGTGGGGTCTGCAAGTGTAAGGCAAGCTGGACCTTTTTTGATTTTTGAACTTACTTAATTTTTGAAAGAAAAGTGGTTTCAACTTGACAAAATACAGAACGTACAGAAACTTTGAACTGTGGAAGCCAGGAAGAAATGTCTTTCAGATGCTATTTGGGAGCAGCTTTTTACTTCTTGTCACTTCAACTCTTCTGGTAAACCTGCATTGGTATGCCATATGTGATCTTCAGTGGGGTCAGTATGCAGCTCCACTCCAGGGAAGAGTTAACACAACAGCACCAGCATTTGTCACCTGTAGCAATCTTTCAGTGTCAGGATCCCATGGAGTAGACTGATGTGTATCATCTCATTTGATAGATGGTATAGGATGCTATTTTGACTGCTGGAAAGCATAGCTACAAAAATATGTCCCCAGGCACAAAGTTTGTATGCAAGTTTTGCAATCATCTCAGGACAAATTGCTTTTGTGGTCTGTCCTCTGTTGTTTTTTACACTGCCATGCATATTGGTTCCAGGAAGGAATTTTTGCAGGTACTAAATTCAAATTTGACTTCAGGTAACCAGTGACAGAATATACTATTAAGTTACAAATTGGGGTTAAGGTTGTTTGTTTTAAATCATAACAAGCTCCCTGGAAGTATGTTTAGAGTTATGTAAGATGCACTTTAATAATGGTGATGCTATGTATGTACATGTGTGCATACAAGCTTGCTTAAATCAGATTCCTTTTTTTTCAGTTGCTAGCAATAACTTAGTGCCTAGTTTCTCACGGGAGGAAGCCTAACAGTTTAAGCTATTCCTGAATGTCTTCTCCATATGCTGTAGTGCCATCCATGGACATTAGGTTGTTTCATATTTGATATTACTGTTCTTAAATCTACAGTTGCTACTGGGGAATTATTTTTTACTTGGGATCAAACTGGGAATAGTTTATACTATCCTCAATACAAAATTGGAAGTACATTGTGGGACTTTCCCCAGAAAATCACTCTAGTCTAATTTTTTTAAGAGAGTGACTGTTTAATTAAATGAATAAATTCCACTTTGATCAAAGGTTTCAGTTGAATGATGGGTAAAATTCTAAGCTTTAGTCCTTCACAAGATTTCACCAGAAAAATAAAGATGTGTTTTTAATCTTTTGGTTTGTTTATATTTAAGTAAGTGTATATCTAAATGCTGGGGGGGGGGAGAGGCGGAGAAATCCAAAATGAAACTTACCAGAATTTAATTTAAGTTTATAAGCTGAGTTTAAACAAACTCATTATCTATCATTAGCTGCTAAGATCTTCAAAAAATGGGTGTATAGCATTTAGACTTCTGTGTGCCTAAGCAGCTCTTGAAGTCAGTAGCACTATGGCATCATAGTTTCTGAAAATATTGATGTAAACATGCAAGAGTTATGTATTTCTACTACACATACACTTAAATATACTCCTGGAATCTACAGCCAACTCTGAAACGGAAGGCAAAAAAACTCTGTAGCTGAAGGCTTTCTTCAGTTCATAGAGATTGCTGAGGAAAGTGATGCAAATTCTGGGAGGATGGTGCAGCCAGCTGAAGTGCAGTGTTCTATGTTATTGGTGAGGTTAGGCTTCAGAAGACAAAAGCTTCATGGCATGCACGTACCTAATGCAGATGGTTGGACTGAGAAAATAAAATAATGCTGATGCACTCTAAGCAATACAATTCAGATGTTAATCATAGAACCATAAGCAGTTCTGGAGATGGAAAAAAGCTTAGGCTAAGCCCTTTATTGCAAGAGAACTGAAGCTCTTAACAGGCCCTTTCACCTGACTACTGAAAAATATCAGCTCTTTTGGACTCTTCAAGCACCACTTTACATTCTCTGTATTTGAGATTCTTTCTGTGAATGCTGAGCAATGTGGGGGGTTTTTTGGAGAAGAGTATCAGTTTCCTAAACTTTGCTTAGCTTTCATTTCTTCTACAACATTTTTCCTCTTATTAGGCAAATGAAAACATTAAGGTGGGAAAATTGTTCTTTGTTGAATAACAACTTCTCAATAAAGCTTCCATGAAGTAGATTTAAARCACTTTTAAAAAAAATTGTTGCAGTCTCTATTTTAGGCTCATTTTACTGAGGAGTGGCAAAGCTTCACTTGGTAACAGTTCTAGGCTATGGTTTATTTTGTAAGAGAGAAGTTGCAATTGTAACTCTAGTGCTGAGGAGTATGACCATACTTTATTTAAGGAAGCACCTCTAAACTACTGCAAGTTCAGCTGGACTTTATGCACTTTTGAACTAGCTAACTTTGCTGGTGGGTCCTAACAACGTATCCATACAACTGCATTAAACACATTTAAGACCACTAAAAAAGCGGAAGTTACTGATCCAAGCTGTGTGTGCAGCTCAGCCTAAGACAGATCAGTTTCTGAAAGGTTCTCTCCTGCAGGGTTAAGCCTCCCTTGAGTGCATGTGAGAGTAAGGAGTTCACATTTCTAAGTTGAGATCAGTCTCCTTCACCATGCTGCCACCTCCCCTGCATTCAGTATTCTGTTTTTGCTTCTTCTACACCAACTTCTATTTTCTTCATCACAAGCTGTGGAAAGAAAGTGGTTGATAGGAATGGTAGTTTCTTGATTATTTAATTCATCTAAGACCATTTTATAGCCCTGTTCTAGGGGGTCACATTAGCAAGTTCAGAAATTACTTGGGAGGAGGATCTGGGGGACAAGGAAAGGACTAAATCTTCAGCCGAAAAAAGGCTGAAGTGTCAAGGGCACCAGAACTACACAGCTGTGAGCTTAGCCTTTACTTCCTATTACTGTCATCATTCTCATATGTATGAAATATGGAAAACTAGAATATACAACTCAAGTAAAATTTACTAAAGCTGTTAATAAAATTTTGAAACAAAGTAGTTTGCTTCCCCACAAATGGACATTGTTAATTGTTCATTAACAATATGCGTAAGTGTACAAGAAGTCAGTACAGTCATTTGTATCAAGTATTTAAATGCACATAAAAGATTTCAGAGTGCATTTAATCTATTGGCTCTTATTTACAACTTTCACGTAGTTCAAAGATTCTTTTAATAAATAGTGTAACCATGACATCTGTATCTTTGAGACTAAACACTGCTTAAATGTTAAGCATACAAGCAACAAAAGCCCAGCAGTTGTCATTGCCGAAGAATTAAGAAAGATAGTGTGAACAGAGCTGTTCTTTGGACCTTTTCTCTTGGCCTAGCTATTCTTGCTCCCAACTCCGACAAATCGAAGTGGAACCGAAGAGAATAGTGCTGAGAAATCCCAGCAATAGAATTCTCAGGACAGTTACAGCAGAAGACTTTACCAGTGACCAAATACTATTATTTCAGAAGCAGCTGCTCTTTTCCCAAACTCATCAAGGTAATAGCTTGAACATTCTTTTTCATCTTCTGTCCCTGTGTACTTGGTACGCTAATGTCTTTCCACATTCAATCTCAGGCCCTGTCAGTGCTCAGCTCAGAACATAATTTTTCTTTTATGTATTTCTGGCAAAAAAAAAAAAAAAAAAGCCAAGCTGTCAGTTTCAATCTAATTCCAAACCTCAAATTCATTACATTTTATTGTAACTTCTGAATTATCAAATTCGTACTGCTTGTGAAATGCTTTAGAACACAACCTCTCTCTTCTACCCTTACTTTATAATTTTAAATGATTATCACCTTTCTTCTGTCAACTATCATAGTTTTCACTAAACTTGCATTGAATATTATGGAGAAGCATTCCAAAATTTTACACAGTAAAAGTACACAGGATGAACCACAGAGTCTCCTTCTATCACAGCAGCTATTTGCACCAACTTCTTTAACAGATATACTCAAGTGACCTGTATTTCTTCTGATCAAGAGTTCCACATTCAGTATTTCTTATTTAGATTGCTGGGATGAAAAATTCAGGCAGTAAGGCGTGTCAGTTGGTACGCAATAAAAGTTTAAAACGTGTCAAGTTGCAAGTTGAAATTTGAATTTTACTCAAACTCCAGGTCTATAGTATACAATTCCATAGGTATGAGTGCAATTTTAATGCACAGAAACATCACTCTATAAAACCTATATTACATACCATCAAGAACAGTACTATTAACTGCACAGCTGTAATAAATACAGATAAAACTACATATGATGTTCAGTGGTGCTCCAGTCACAGTGCCAATTCACAGGAAGAGTGGTTCCTGCAGCCTGTGTAGCAGCAGAGAGGAGGAACAGGAGAGATTGACAGGGTCTTTGCAGAGACTCTACAGAGCCAAGAACTGCCCAGGCTCTGTATTGCAGAGGAGGGACAACCAGAGATACCCTCAAAGAAGCAGTGGATGGAGACTCCCGCAGCAGGCAAGGCTGGAAACTTGTTGCTTCCAGCAGCACAAAAGGGCTCCTTCTCTGCCTGCAATTCAGTCACTACAGAGCAGGTAGAGTGCCCTGGGAACAGGTGAGGAAAACTATCTCCGCCAGGGGGGCATAGGAGCTAGCTGAGCCTGAGCCAAAAGAGAAAAGGAGGGTGATAGTTATCAGAGAATCCTTTCTTTGGGAGATAGAGGCCCCCCTAAAAGACAAGTCTGCCAATCAACCATCTTACTGGGCCCAGATCCCAGATGTTGCTCAGTGATTGAGAGATTGTGGAATTTAAATTCCTGAGAGATGTGAGCAAGACATACTAGAACTGCAGCCCTGGACTTCAGGAGAGCAGATTAACTTGTTCAGGGATCTGCTTGTCAGAATGCCAGGTGAGACTGCCAAGGAAGGCAAGGGGGCTCAGGAGATCTGGTTGGTAGCACAGCAACAGAGCCAGACTCTTCTCAGAAGAGCACAATCCTAGGACAAGAGGCAATGGACACCAGTTGCAACATGGGAAATAACAATTAGCTCTAAGAATTTTTTTAAATTTTTTTAAATCATAAAGTTGGTCAGTCACTGGAACAGGTGCCCAGAGAGACTGTGGCACCTCCATCCTTGGAAGAGTCAAAACTCAGACACAACCCTGAGCCATTTGGTCTAATTGGACCAGCTTTGAGCAGGAGATTGGACTAGATGATCTCTGGAGGTGCCTTCCAACATGCTTGATTCTGTGATAAAGTGTTACCATACACTGCACTTTCAAAAAAGGTTATGAAAGGCAACATAACAGTTACTTACATTTTGTAGTCATTGCTGTATCACAAGATAGATACCAATCACGTTGATACAAAGCATTTGTCCCTTTGCTATTTATTCAAGTGGTGCTAGATTTGAGGTGGAGAGAAGGGTTTAATCTTCTTCATATAGCTAGGTTTTAACAATACTTGTTTTCCCTTGACCTTTTTCGTAAAGAACATAAATCCTTTTAACAGAAAATACTATTATTAAAATACAAGCTGAACTTAYGATTGTCCATAGAGAAGCAAACATGGTTAGTCCTAGATGTAGCCTCTAAGCCTCAGTCAAGAACTATTGGTTTTTCATTTCCACCTGCCCGAAGCTTAAGCTTCTTTGCTTTTAAGTTGGTTCCACAGTTAGGCCGCTTATGTTCTTGTGATTTCTTCACTGCTGAATCTTGGATATTCTTTGAAATATTCTGAGTATTTCCTCCACTTCCTTTCAAATTTGCAGACTGAGATGGTTTGTTCTGTAAATGATAAACAGCTCTATTAAAATTCTAAAATTGTTTTTCTTCTTTTTCAATGTACCCATGCAAGAGAAGATAATGAGGTCTATTTTAAATCCTGTTGATTGTATTACTATGGAAGATGAATTGTACAGATGCCAACTTATTAAAATAAACTCTATTGGAAAATGTATCCATATAGGAAGTCAGTACACATATAAATACCCTGTGGATGCTTTTCTCATTTGTTGTCCATTGTATTGTGATGATATGTGCCTCATTTTTTAGCAGATCAGCTTTTGGTCCTATCTTCAGGTAGGATATTGTAGCAAATGCCGTGAAGCTGAAGTCTTCTCTGCACAAATTAAATCACAGTGTTATAAGGGATGGTTGGAGAGAAACATAATAGACCACATGAGAAAAAAAGTGGAATGCATTTAGTAAGCCTTCTGATGGATGTTGCAAATAGTAGCTTGATTCTGCTTTACTTATTCAAACGAACAGTTACTTAGTTTAGAGGGATTCTGGCCTATACTTAATTCAGTTTGTGGTGCATGTGCGCGCATATGAATCTGTTTGAATACATGGTGGAAAAATGAGGAAAAAAAAATACGTAATCATTCATCAGCTCACCCTCTTAGAAGTATAAAAAGCCAGTTGTACAAACAAATGCCAAAAATCAGTCCAAAAATAAAGAGATTAAAGTATTTGATATTGCATATCCTTAGAATTTATAAAACTATGTAAGGAGACAAAACACCACACAGAAGCACTGCTGGTATTTCATGGTTTTTTAAAATTTCTGAGTACCACTTTCCACATTTGCCACCCTCTCCTGACTTAGACTCCATCTTGACAATCCCGTTTTTGCTCTGCTTATCCCTGAGATGTTAGTAAGACTCAGTATAAATAACTGACTCATCTAAAATGAAGCTTGCTGCAGATTTAAAGGTTCTGCTTGCGTAATCACAGAAGACCTCAACTTTTTAAAATTGCAAGAGATGCACAGAAAAGAATTTCAAGTGTTCCTCCAGCATCTATATTACCATTTTACAAATAGAAATAAAATAATCTTTTCTGTCTTTTGTAATACATTAAATGCTTCTGAAATAAGAGCTAAAGATGAGGCCACAAAATGTATCTATTAATATTATTAAAAAGCAACATAATAGAAAAGGAGAAGAAGTAATATACATTGTTATACATACTTCAGATACTGCTGTAGTAGTAAATGGGCAATCATTCTCTCCAGTTCCTCTCGAGTGTGCTTTGGTGGAATAACTTCAGCCACCCTGAACTTTGAAGCACCTTTCCCCAACCATGCATCAATTAATTTCAGTGGTGTGAGTTTCTCACTCATGTTTTCAGCTTGCTCAAGTATCCTGATTATATTCCTGCAATATCCTGTTATATCTATTTTCTGAAATGCTACAAGTAAAAATGAAGTAATATTTAAATAACAGTTATTTATGGTAGTGCATTTTTTTAAACTATAAGTCAACAAATGTTATAGTAGAGCTGAAACTTTATCAAATTAGGATATATTCGTAGTCAAATTTACATTTATCTTTTGGTTATTAAAACTTGATCCTGCAAACATTTTTACATGTATTTAACTTTACAAACCACAGAGAAATGATTTCAAGGAAGCATTTGCAAAGTGTAATATTTGTAAGCCAGCTCCTATCTAATCCCACAACTGGATTCACTTTCTCACCAATAATAGTTATTACAAAAATATTAGAAAGCAAAGAGGAATTGATGAATAGGAGCAAGGCATTTCTTCTTTCAAGATACTTAACAGACAAAATAATAGGAGAAAAAAGTATTAATTTCATTACACAAAATAGTTTCATCATGAACAGTCATTCCAAAGCAATAACACATCCAAGCAGTGCATAATGATCATGCCTCTACTGCAGATCAGATCATGGCCCAGAATTACCCAGACTGTCTCCTCCAATACTAAGAATTGAGTGCTGAGAAGCTAGGACAACTGCTAGGTTTCCCCAGACATCACTCATATATCAAGAGGCCCTAGGGGTAAAACAGTAGTAAATGGAATATATTTTAACTATACTTCATCATGTGGCTCCTCTAAGTCTTGCATGCAAACCAAAACTTCATACTTTTCTTAAGCTCTGATCCCAGTTTAAACTTCACCTAAGCCTCACTTCGAGTTAGTGGATAACAAGATGTTACAACTTGCATGATTTTGCAAAGCAGCTTTATTATATGGATAGAAATAACTGTATAATGCAAAAAAGAGGTCAAATATCTTTTATTTCCCCATCTACTTTACCTAAAATAAAATGTTCAGCGAAGTTATAACGTCTAATTATCAGAACAGCTTTGAATACAGAATTGTTTGTAAGTTTTCCAAATGTTCATCACTGCATTTTCCAAATGCTTTGCAAMAGGTATATGAGGCAAGCAGATGGTATTTTTCACATTTTCAGTAACTTGCCTGACACTCAAAGAAATTTAAGGTGTTTGTCTGTGTCCAATTATAGATGTCCAAGACCAACTTTTTCCTCAGAACTCTTTTCGGGGCTTTTCAGCACTAAATAGCACTTTCTATGTTTAAAGTACAGCTCCGACTTAGTGCAGCAACAAATCCTTCATGCATCTTCAGCAACTCATAGCTTTCAGGATGGGTACCAAAACTGACAGTTAAAGCAAGCATAGCCGCCCAGTACTACCCAGGAAGTTTGTGGGAAAAGCAAGGAAAGAAACCATTTACCCAAATGGTGTTCTACTGAAACCATCCTCCTTCACCATGCAGCAGGAACTTGTTCCAACTCTTCTCCCAAATTTCCTCTAAGTTTGGCCCACATGCATTCTCTTTTGCATTCTCAACTTTCTTCCAAAGGAAGAGCATGTACTAGACAGTTGTTCTGTTGTGAGGGCTAGGGCACTGCAAAATCTCAAACTGCAGCATGCTCAGTTGTTCTGCACACCTGGCACATGCACAGTCCTGACACAGGTAGGACTCATGAGCATGCAGCACTGGAATCCTGAGAGATTTTAACCAGGCAAGTTGTAAAAGGACATGTGCAAGCTGGGGCTTTTCAGAGGCCAGGTTTGAACAGTTTGGCAGGCAGAGATCAAGAGGATCCTCCTTGAAATAAAGCTTTCACAGCCAAAAAACCCCAAACAAAACCAAACATATATCAGAATCTTTTTAATACAAACTAATCTGCCCCTTGCCCCAGCTTCACTTTTGGGAACAGATGAACTGCTGAACCTGAAAGATATCAAAGAGTTTGGCCTCAGACAAACAGCCAGTCCAGGAAGGGTTCTGCTAAACACCTTACATTTGGCAACACTGTCAGCCACTGAAAACTGATATTCATAGAGAAGTTGCACATTGGTAACCGGCAGTATTATCAGGATGCTTTATAGAAGTTCCTCATAATTTGTCTAAACTGGATTTTTTTATTTATTTTTTTTAACAACACCACCTTTTCCATGTTCTCTGTCCTTGGTTATAAAAACAATTTACTTACAGTTCTCTCTACAGCAGTTATCACACATTCTGTTGCAGTTTGCAGAATCCCATACTTCATCAAAATGATGGGCTATGAGGACCCGGCGGCACCTGAAAGCACAGAAAAGCAAAGAAGGGGCTGCAGAATGTAAATGTACACATCTGTTTGACAAATCAAGTAAGTGGCAAAAAAAAGTTCCTTGGGTCAGCTTGTATCTCAAAAAAAAGTCTGAAGAATTGGCTCAGGAAAATCAGAAGACAAATGCAGTGGCATAGTATTTCCTGTCAGATATGCTGACAAGAGTAGCTAGTAGCTTTCAGTGCTATTAACTATTGCTATGGGAACAGCTTGGTTAAAGCAGAAGAGTAAATACCATCTGCAGTTCCAACAGAGTGCAAATTATAAGAATATAAACTAATTTATAGACTCAGGCCAAGAAAGGCTATAGAGATTTCATGAGTTGTCCACAACATTGACAAAAATGTTTTCCATAAAGTATTCAATATAGTTCAGTGCAATATGTGAAACATTAAAAAGATCTGGAGTCCTGTATGGCCATTAAACACTGATATCAGACTAAAAAAGCAAAGCATTTCAGTATTTGCATTTAATGGGATTTGAAATCCAAATATTTTTCATTGACAGATTTTTTTACCTCAACATAAACACTTCCAAAACTTTATCCTGAGACTAGCATAAAACAGGGCTCAGTTACTTTATGTGCAACAGTACATATACTGAGCATCCAAACCACAAACTCCAAAACTCAAGACTCAGTTACAATGGCAGCAGTTTTTGTAGGTTTTTTTTCTTTTGATAGCCTCTTTAAAAACAAGAAAATCAGCCTAATTATTTAAAAACTAAGCAACCAAGCCACTACAGTAACTTACTTGTTCATATTCTGGCAGTAAGACACCATATCATACAACTTCTCTTGCCCTACATTTTCCATCACTACCATTGAGCTGATTCTGAATATATCTCCAAAACCATAATATAAAATGCAGTCAGCTTTTTGGTCATCTCTACCTGCAATGCATTTAAACAAACAAAATTTAAACTTTACAAGAGATTTACTTTAAGCATATTTTTTTCATAGTACAAATTCCACTCTTACCTGCATGTGCTTCTGCAGCCCCTCTATAAAGAGAGGGCACCACTGTAACATTATCAGGCATAGCATATCAGCCAATAAAACATATCATGACACGCTAGAGATAAGATGAATTTAGAACAGTCTTATACAATTACAGTATCAAGCAAACTGAAAATACTACATAATGAAGTTTGTGACTCTTTAACAACTAAAATGTTATCAATGTGATGCACAAAGTCAATGGAAGCAATATTTACCCACTCCAACACCTCTTGCAAAGTTATATCCAAATACACATTAAAGTCTAATTTGTATTACAAGACATGGGTAAGCTTCAACTACCTTATTAGGTATTCATGACAACTAACAGAGAGGATTAGATAGAAAGCAGTTGTGTGATCACTGCTATCTCTGCTGCTACCTGAAGTGAAACTCAGCATGTTGCTGTCATCTTATAGAAAATGATTTAACAAAATATTCCATTTAAAACCAACTGTGCCTTCTATAGCTGCGTTTAGATCATCTCTTCCTTTCCCTGTGCTCTCCTTCCCCCACACCAAGATGATGATGTGCTGATAGGTGTCCTCCTTTTTGCAAGATCCAGACAGCAGAAAAGGCCTAACCGCCTAAACTAAGTTCACCACTGAACAGAAAGGAACCACTTCACTCTGAGTGGTGGGCAGGGGGAAAAGGAAGGTTTCACAAGCTAATTTAGCTTGTATGGTATGCTCAGGCAAATTGGTAGCAGTGATTAATGAAACCCTCCTGGAAGAATATCAATTAAATCAAGTTATGTATAAGAAAACACACTAGTTTGCTGTAAAGTGCCAAATAAGAAACATTCACCCCAAATGGTAAACATTGTGAAACAATAATTTCAGCACCTATATAAGGCCCCTGACCACTTAAACATTTTTACTTCCTGTTACCCCAGCACTATCTAAAAGAAACCAGCTCTAGGGTAAGCAGATGTAAACTTCCACAAACTTTAATGGATATTGTATCTTTTTCAGGTCAACATTAAGGCCAAGTTCTATCATACAAGCAGCGTTAAAATCTCAGCCAAATGCTCATCAGGGTCCTGAGAAAGCTTTCCTCCACATACATTCAAATCTCTCTTTGAGCTTCTGCATTATTACTATTTCCAAAGCAAAATAACTTATTTGCCATAAAAGGTATCTAGTGCTGCTATACACTGATCAATCCTTGAAATTCCCTGCCCCAACTCCCTATCCTACTTGCATTTCTGTGGCCAGTGAAATTCATTCAGAGATTAGACAGCATCTAGAGAAAATCCGAAAAGACTGTACATCCCACTTTACTCTTAAAAAAAAAACAAAAAAACCCACCTTTCTATTATATACATATGATTAGTCAATGTCACATTATGAAATAATTCTGGTAAACCATAGATGTCACAAAAATCAAACTGTTCAAAAAACACTGGGCAAAGGTCTAAATTCTTAGGGCTTTTTGCTACACTGCAGTATAGAGGCCTGAGATCATGAATGTAATTTATATTTGCTTTAAAGCCTCTTTACAAAGGCAGAATGGTATTAGACAGTTTGGAACCTGTCTCAAAGTAAAGACACCTTACACAAATGGCTGAAATAAAAGCATAAGTTTATTGGTTTAAGGATGTCAATGGATGCTAAGCAAAAATTCGTTCTTACGACACCTGCACGTCCACTCTCTTGGTAGTAGTTCTCCATGGATTTGCTCATAGTATGATGAATTACAAACCTCACATCCGGTTTATCAATTCCCATGCCAAAAGCAACAGTTGCCACTACAACCTGAAATAAGAGTAACAAACCATCAAGGTACCAAGACAAAATTTGTTTAAATGAGACAGAAATCTATGAAAGGTGCTGTCTACTTAACCTGGATTTCATTTGTTGCCCATCCTTTATGGACTCTGGTCTTATATTTCGCATCCATATTGGCATGGTAAGTCCCTGCTTTGATTCCCAGTTTCTGCAAACTCACAGTAACTTGCTCCGAGTCCTTCTGAGAAAAACAGTAAACAATTCCTGCACGAAAGTAAAGACAACTTTTCTTAAGATTTCATGAAATTAAAAAAAAAGGACCAATAATAATAAAAAAAAGTAAGTGACCTTTGTGCCTATTCAAGGTGAAGTATTGGTAGCCATGAATGAAATTTCAATGATCAGTCTAAAAAGACAGAAAAAGATGACTTTTGCATTACCCTCTGACCTATAATGCTTCCTTTAAATTAGGGGAAAAAGTGACTTAGCTACATTTTAGATTTTTTCTAGTGCAGAGAAACAGTTCAATCTCTGATTTTGGCTTGTAGGCTACTGAGAAAATATGGGTGCCGATTAATATAATCAAAGAAGGACAGTGCTTATGAAAAAGGGTGCTGTCCCTTACGGTATATATGACATCTATAACATCTCAGCTGAGATTTCAGGTAACTCTGCTTTTTGTCATTAGTCACACTGGGCTAGGTCAAGGATTTCACACAAAACCATGAGTTTGGAGCACTGTCTCTTTTAGAGAACAATGCATAATGGATGTGTCATCATCGCTTCACAGCAAAATGCTGTTTTTTCACTCGTTAAACATCTTGGTATTGCAGAACACACTTATTCTGAGCTCATAAACAGAAAAATATGAAAGAAACCATTCTTTGACAACACAGCAGAAAATTTACTGCACACTTTTTCATTTTCTGAAGCACTTTTTCCCCCTCAAAATTATTATTTCAGTTTTAATATAACTAAGAAAGATGACAGGAAGTAGGATGAGAGGACTGAAGTACAGCACCTGAGACAAGAAGTCTGGAGCAGGGAAGACAGAGACAGACCAGAAACAAAAGGCCACATTTAATTAAGTTGGTCAAAAGAATCTACAGCTCCTTTTCCTCTCTCAGCAGACATCAGCCTGACAGATGCACCTTATCTGCATGCATCTATTCCCCCTTTGTTCCTGATCAAATACAGAAGAGCTAATATTTTTTAAGATGTAGCGCATGAGTTTATTTTGCCAAGTTGCCTACATGGTTCGTCTAAAGGACCCAGCCATATTGACGGCCCATGCAAATGCCTATTTAGTTTCCACACAGTAGTAAACTGAGGAAAAAGAAAATATTTCTTTAACATTGTTTTTTATTGCTTAAGCTTTTGAGGATATTGAGGTTATAAAGTGAAATATTCCAAAAGGAGGAAGGGTTGGAATTAGGAATATTCTTGTATGATCTTAATTCTTTCCACTATTTCTGCAAATACATCATGATATAACCTTTAACTATCTACTGAAATTCTACGTTTCTAGTGTGTTTCGGCTCACACAATGCACAGACGTTATTACTGCTCAGTAGGTGACTATCTTATATTCAGTGCATTGCTCTAGATTTAATTTACTGCACTATTCAAATCCTGATTAAAATATAGTGAAGCCCCTTATGACACTTAAAATTCTATTGCCCTCATCATACCTAATAAATGCTCTGTAAGCATTAACTTACATTCATAATTTCTCACAGTGATACAGCATCTCCTTTTTTCTGCTAAGGAACCAGTTATGGTCAGTGGCATTCACTAAATTTGGATGACCATTCTGAGATGCCTGTAATCACATTTTTAAGAGTATTTAGTAACATAGCACAATTACATTTAAGATAAGCTTCCACCAACATCATCTGCTGTTATGAATGCTTTAGCAACTCTGTATGTAATACTAGAATTCCAATTTGGATAGAAGTAATATGCAGTTTGTGATCAGCTTTGCAAAGATTTGTATCCAGGGAGCTGCCCAGCACAGCAGCAGAGACAGGCATAGACTGTTGCTCTGGAAAATTAGGTTCTGTTGCCTTTGTAATATGGCTCTCCTCTCTTGGGCTTTGTATAGTCAATAAAATGTGGACTGTAAGTAAACTTTTACACTTCCATCCTTCACTGCACAAGCACACTTCACGTCATTCCATATCCATCCTGGACTTTGAATGAGACATGAATCTTGGGATCAAATATGAAAAAGAAGTGTTAAAGATAGTATCCTGACATACAGATACTAAATGGCAGATGAATAAATTAAGAGCATAAAGGTAACCTTTTCTGAGCCTCATTTTAATGATCTTAAAAATTGCTGCTATTCTACATACGTCAGCATCACTGATTATATTTTAATACTTCAAGAGATGCAAGTAAATTGTCAAGACATTTAAACAGTAAGGAATGAAATTTAATTTCTTTTAACGTTGGCTGTTTAATGGATGGTGAACATGGAATTTCTCTATGCATTTCAGGATCACTTCAAAACATCCCTGTAATGCCAAAGATAAATAACAACATGCTTTTTTATACTGTTTACCTGAGAGTCCTTTGTACCTTCCATTGATGATTTTAACAATGTCCTCAATGAAGTCCTCATTATTTGATGGTTTATGTCGAACCTCAAAAATAATACATACATGCAAGAGTGTTCTTCAGTTGGGAAAGCAATCCATCACACAATCCTATTATCTTACTTCTTCCAGTATAATAAACCCATCTATTCTGCCACTTAACCAAAATTACTATATATTCTGCGTATAAAGCTTGATTACATCTCAGAAGCCCTCCAAAAAAGAAACCCACAAGTTTTCTGTGAACAACAATAAAAAAAGGCATGGTCAGACAGAAAATGCAGCACAACACAGTAATTTCTAGCTTTTTGCAATATGACATGACATATTTTCTAACAGGTTGCAGCAGTCTGAGCCTGCTACCTCTCTCTCCATGGTACTGACCTAATTGCTAAGCCTTGTTCACACACAGAATAGAGCAGCCCAGGTTCCTCTGCAGATGACAGGATATGAAGTTCAGCAAGACAAGGTCATTAAAGACCACCATGGTTCAGTTCAAAAGCTATACATTATTAAAATATATATTGAAAATCTCTCCTAAAACTAACCAACTATTAACTTCCAGAAAATATAACATTACTGCAATACAGTCTACAAATAGGCAAAAAGACATACCTCATAGTAAAGATTGGGCCGGTTGAAAGATGCAGTAAAGGTAATGCATTTCTTAACACACAGAATTTTCTGAGCATCCTTTAAAACATGATTTGTAGCAGTTGCAGTCAACCCAATCAATGGAGCATTGGGAAACTGTCGTTTTAAAATACCAAGAGACTTGTAGTCTAAACAAGAATACAGAAAGGAGAAAAAAAGATTTCTTGTACCACAGATTTAAGCTTAAGAAAGTAATATATTCACATAGCTAGTATTCAGTGAGGTAAAACTGCATTAAATCTGTAGCAAGCTAATAAGTAACAACTTAACTAATTTATACATCCAAATGAAGTAGCAAGAAGGTTGAGTTCATCAAAATGAATGCTTACTCTTGTAAATGAATTTTGTAAGAGCAGCCACAATTCAGCAGATACCAAACATAGGAGTGGAACTTCTTAAGAGAGTTAAAGGAAAGTCGCATTGCATTAACCAACACACAGATTAGATTGCACGTCTGTGCTTAAAAACAGTTTTTCAGTTAAGACAGCTTTGCTAATAAACAAGCAATGTGGAATTTGGATACATACATCAAACCATGCTAAGGAAAGATTTTAAAGGCTCAGTGCTAACAATCACTTGCTACCTTAGTACAGGAAATGCAGCCTGAGGTACATATCCAAATTTCACATTGCCTTTTTCACTGGCATGTCTCTCTCTACTTGCATACCGTTTTTAAACAAAACAGCAAAGGTTGACTTCACAGTAATCTTTGTTTTGAATCACAGTTTATCTTTCATAGGCAGAGAAACAGCAACTGATAAGTTGACAAGACAGGAATCAAACTGAAGCAGAATTTTTCTTTCCCTGCAAGCCCAGGGCATTTGCTGCAAGTTACTTAAGAAGCAATTAAAATTTATTTCATGAATTTCCAAAGTGTAGAAGAGTATTATTATCTCAAATGCAGATATTTTAAAGGATCGTGATACTTAGCATCCTAGAACGAAATTTTCTTCTCAGTCATTCAGAGTGTTAGGGAGCACTATATAAAATGACACATTTTTTTTCTGTAGCAATAGATTAAAGATGATTTTATTATCCATATTAAAGATGGCAGCCAAAAGCTGTTCCATTTTATTATGCTCCAATTAAAATAGGCCCAGGTGGCAGCTTTTCAGAGGACTGACAATGAAACATGCAAATAAGGACAATTTCAATGCAGATACTTAGCTCTTGGACAAGGATATAGTCATTTGTGAATAAAATTTAAAGTCTTTGAGCTAACAGAAGTACTTTGCATACCTAAAAATGGAAATATTTACTTAACACATGAAGAAAACACTTGGCTTTATTTCAAGCCTAGCTCATCATTTATTGATGCTTGAATAACACTGCGAACTCGATTTCTAATGAGCATACCAGGCCTGAAGTCATGGCCCCATTGACTACAACAGTGGACCTCATCTACAGCAACACGAGCAAGACATCCCGCTTGATAAGCTTTCTCTAGCTTTGACATGAACATTTTGCTTTTTGCAATCTTCTCCGGGGTCACATAAATGAGCTTCAGTTGCGAATTTTTGTTCAGCATTTCAGCATGAACCCACTTCACATGCTCCTGATCAAAACAAAAGGAAAAATCAGAGGCTAACAAACTAGGATGACATATAGAAGTTGCTAAGTGCTAGGATTCTTAAGAGGCTATTAACAATTTAGGAAGCAATTAACAGCGGCTGAAACTGTTACATATTATTTACTTCTACTATAAGTCCTTGCAGAAGATATATAAAATATTAATTTTAATATTTGGAAATTCTATCACAGAACTTCTAATAGGACAGCTGTTGAATATTGGTCTTTGCTTCATCATGTGGTATCACTATTTGCCCCATAAACTATCATGTACTAAACATGCCTCTGGTGCTACAAGTATAAAATAATTTCGTACGCACATCAACTAGTCCCAACTGTAATCTTTATTACTGAGTTTTCAAAGTGCTCTACCTGAAAGCAGGCTCAAAGTTTGTCATATTGCATCAAGCCACTAACCCATCAAATCCAGTATCAGAGGCAAGTTAATAACCATGACCTCTTGGTAGTCAGGAAATAAAAATATTTCACTGTAAAAAGCAGTTGACTAATAGCATACAGGGAAATAAGTTGCTTCTGGGTATCTGGAGCAAACAGTTTACCATCCTAAAGCAAGAGAAATAATATGTATGAGTCTGCACTGCTCAACATGTCACTAGTGCACAAGATCATCTCTTCCAATCTTCTTTGAAATCTAGAAACAGAGTAAAATGATACAACGCTTACAGGCAAAATCCCTAAAATAGTCCCATGAAATCTATTTATTCCATGAAAGGTGTTGGCTTACATCTGATTTTGTTTTTAAAAATAAGAATGCAACATACTCATTCACATTATCCATATCACAGCACAGAGCTGCAACACTCTGACAGGGTGACATTAGCTGATAGAACTGTTCAGTTAGTATTCATAAATAGTAAAGTTCATTTAGTATTCATAAATAACATGGATTTAGGCAACATGCCAGTGTGTACTTCACAAAACGACACCAGAATTTGGCAATTAAACATACCTTACTGCTTGAGGCATTCAATAAAGTTGCAGAAATGCCGAGTTGTTCCAAAACCATGAGCTGATCTTCCATAAGTGATATCAAAGGACATATCACAAGCGTGAAACCTGTAACAATCAATCATTTGTCTCATCTAAACTGTTCAGTTTCCATAATGTCTCCTGTAACACTTTAATTTATTTATAACTAATGCATCAACCCTGTTCTGAAGAAACTACCTAAAACAAGCTTAAACTTCATACTCAGTAGTAGATTCCCTTCTTAGGTAGCTGATAAGAGAGTAATAGGTCACAAAGGGTTACATCTGATCAACCACCTGTGACATGCCCCTTCTCTTAGACTCCAGACCACAAACAACTCAGCTGCAAACGTAAAACAAAGTATCAGAACTAATATACAAACAGAGCAAGTTGGATTCACAACTATCTCGAGAGGTGCTAATTTACCACACAACTAAACAATGCAAGGCATTGCTAAGTTTAGTCTTTATGAATAAATTAATTATCAAGTGATTGGATAGGTTATTTTCCCAAGCAGGTTTAAAAATTTCAACTGGATACTTGCTCTTAAAAGTGAATAAGCAAAGCCTGTCCCACATAAGCTGAAGCTAAAAATTCCAAGGGGGGAACAGAAAAATAATAGGTATCGCTACTTTGATAATTTACACTTTCTATATTAAATTAAAAGGAAAAGAAAAATAGTGACAAACTTTTTCAAAAGTTCTTTCAATGTTTAATAATATAATGTGTTGAGATGAAGCTAGATAAATGTGATTTAAATTTAAATCATTTAAAAGGTATGTCTGCTTTAAAGCTGCTATTGCTTCTTGAAAGAAAAATACAGCAAAAGAGCAAAGTAAATATTTCTAGTAAATCTTTCTCTCACACTTTCACTCTTTCTTAGTGTCTAATATCACCTAATATGGTGATATTAGACACTAATATAATGTTCATTCTCCAAAGAAGTATAAAAGGGGGGAAACTAAATAGAATTGTTTGTATACAACCTTTCCCCCCCCCCCCACATACCATCAGAACAGACAGCTGGTAACTGATAGCAAAGACTCTTTCCACCACCTGTAGGCATGACAAGAAATATATCCTTTCCCGCCATTGCAGCATTTACTGTTTCAAGTTGCAGGGACCTAAACTTCTGCAGTTTAAACTTGCTCTGCAGTGCTGTTTTGATCTTCTCAGACCAGGGAAAATCTGTTAAAGAAAAAAATAAATAAATTACAGAATTTATTACGTTAAAATATAGGAAGCAAAAGTAACTTASATATACAACAACAAGTTCTGAAAGTGGTACAATTTTACATCAGGAAAAATGTTCAGAGGTTGAATAAAGGCACACAAAAATCTGCACACATAAACTGAGTCTGTATAAATTAACTTCTGTAAGATGTACTGTTGAAAACCCAATTAAAATGTAAACACAATCCTCCTGACTAAAAGCTTTCTTTGCATATAAATGTGAATTCATGCTAAAAATGAAACTCATGTGTAGATGAAGGACTTTAAAGTGCTCATTTTCAAGTGACTTGACTAGTCCTAAATGAAAGGGAAGCGAGAAACCCATCCTGAAAACAAATAATATCAGACACTGAGCCCTACAACAATCTCACTGTTAAGTCGCCTAAATGCTTCCCTCATACATATCCAGTGATTACAAATAGCATAGTGAAGGCAGAGCAGAAACCATCTGTTCCATATAATATAGAAATAATAAGCTAGCATCCAAAGGAAAGGGGGGGGAAGTTTTGTCTTCTCCCAAATCATCACTCCAGCATGTTTATAACACTACTTTTCCATTAAAGATTTAAACAGTCTTCATCATTTTAAGAGAAAATACCATGAAAACTTGAATTTCAGATTCACCAGGAGGTTTATGAGCCATTTTTCATATTAATAAAATAAAAATGCAGAAACACTGTAGGAATTCCATACTATATTGCATGCAGTGTAAGAATTAACTTTAAGGTTTGAGGTGACATTGCTTCCTAATTTATAGGGATCACAGTCAAGATCCAAAAGTCCTCTGAGGTCAAGGAAAGTCTCTCATTGACTTCAGTAAGCTTTGGACTGGGGCCAAATTTACCTACTGTGCTTATTCATCATGTAGACATGCAGCATCCTATTGAAAAGATGTTAGTTTTCTAAGCACAGAAAGAGAACTAGGCAAGAAGTCACCCCCAAAAAATCAATTTGTTCAATAGCACCAATGTGCAGTTATTAAGTAGCAGTATTCTTACATGAACATAATTTTTTTTTTTTCAAACACAGACAAATATGGGTTAGACTACAGCTTTCATTTCCCCCCAAAAGGGTGGGGGCAGAGGGGGAAGATACCTACAATAGTTACAGACAGAAACTAATAATGCACTTCTGAAATACCAATAACATAAAAGAGAAGGGGGGAAAATAATAATAAAGAGAAAAAGTTGGAACTGAGTTTGGCTACAGACAACATGGCCAAGAATCACCAGCCATCCAGGACTTCAGTTAATATTTCATTTGAAAGACAGCACTTGCAAAAGAACAGCAGCCCTCACACCACCACAGGGCACTTTTTCAGCTTGGCATAAATTTGCTGCACTCTATATTACTTTTGGCAATCAGCATTCACCTAATGTGTCTCATCTGGTAAGATGTTGGGGCTACACAACACCAGTGTCCTACCCATTCACATAGGAAGAACCACAAAGACAGCAAGAAGCAACAAGAGTGCACAACTGTCATTACCACATCCTAAAAGTACCCAAAAAATTATTTCTGGCTCAAAAATAAACAGAGGAATATAACTATTGCAAGATAGCCAGATTTACTCTATGTTTCTTCTAGCAAATCTAATCAAATTGTGACAAGTGGCTATAACAAGCCATTCTTTTCATAACTCTGCCTGGAAGAATTCAGATTAGCATTTAGGAATGTCCAAGGAGGCAAGTACAAACATTACGCTGTGTAGTTAAGATGGTAAGCCAGCTGTTCACCAACTGAAAAAATGAAATGGGACAATAATATCATTATCCAAACAGAATTCTGAATGAAAGCATTTTTCGTGTACTGAATTAGATTATCTCCATGCTAGAATACTTGAATTTGACTCTGCAAACCTTTTTTGTTCCATGCCTCAGCTGAGGTTTCAGTCTCTTCACTTCCCCCAGCCTCCGAGTCTTCTGAGGACTGCTTTATCAGCCTCTTTAGCACCATCTTCTTATGAATGAGTTCCTGCTGTTTATCCAGAAGCTCCTGAATCTGCATCTCCACGGCCTGCAGCTCATTTTCAATGGAAACCAGTTCCTCCTCTAGCACTGAAGGGAAAAGCAAGATAAAGCAGGGGAGAGACTTTAGTAACCTGCTAATCACAGTTTTAAGTGGTATCATATTTTATATCTGTTGACTGAGAGCAATCCAAATTAAACAAACAGCAAAAGTATCTAGAAAAAACAACGTGATAGGTCTATTGATAGGATTACAGCATCTAATCTTTCTATTTACCATGTAAACTTACCTATAACAAGGCTTATTTCTTAGATTAGGAGGTCACATATACTGTAAATTGTCATCTCTGCTGCAGTATATGAGGGATATGCAACACTAATGATGAATGACTGCATTGGTTAGTACAGGGTAGGGGGTGGGGGTGAAAAATCACATCACAGTCTAGTTTCCCCAAAGCGTTATCCCTCCAGTGAAACACTTGCTTGTTGTAGCTCAGTATACATCTGCAGGAAAAAAAAAATACTTGCATCTCATCTGCCCTGACATTAAAGCTGAAAGAGGTAAAATGAACACAAGGGAGTACTCCAGCCAATTCCAAGATGAGCACAACCCTAGCCAATTTTTAGTAGAAAGCATTTACATGTGAAGCAACATTAACATCAACAAGTAAAGATCTTTTAAAGATAAAAATAGGGGCATTAGCTAAAAAATACTCTTCATGCACCCAGCTCTTCCTTCTATGCAGGACAGAGAGCAGCACCTGCCAAGTGTCAAGGCTTGGACACAGAGGACAAAGGTTACAGCTCTTCAGATACAGAGAGAAAGGCAGGATCTTTACCTGAACCAACTGATATAACTAGAGATGAAAACAAAGATGTATAATGGGGGCAAAGCAACACCTCCCCCCCCGCTCAAAAAAAAAGAAAGAAAAAACACAGACAAGGTTTTGCAGACACAAGCCATTATTCAGATCTGAAAAAGTAGAAGCAAATATTCCCAAGAAGTTCGAGTTATCTCAGTGAATCTATGTCAGGAATTTGTCCCTTTATATCCTTAAGAGCATTTGTGTGAATTAYAGACTGTATTTCAGAATTAAGTCCCCATGGTTTAAAAGTGCGATTAATACATGTCACACAATGCCATATGTGTATCACTATTTCAAAGCCAGTTTACATATAGATAAGAAGAAATATGTTACCATTTTATTTCAAAATAATAGACTTTGGCCCAAACATAGCAGATATGATAATTCTCACATATGGCAGCAAAAACATATTGTACAGAAAAGGATATTCACATTAGAAATTACACAAAATAGGGACACTTGTCTTCCAAAGTGCCCACTGTTACACCAAAGGAAAGATTTGAAAGTGTCTTAAAATATGAAGTACTTTTTCAAAATATTGAAAAACATGTAACTTCCTAAACAAGTCTACTTTAATTTTAGTTTATATCTAAGAAACAAAAAGGTATCCGGTAAAAATGTATTTTTCTTCAAATCTGATGTGAAAGTCTAATAACAAAGACCCCTGTAACTCTTTTCTGCATAGGATAAATACATGTAAGTATCAATAACATAGGATGCTTTTGTCTGTTAGCTAGAAGATAGCAAAAAAACACACTGAATGCTAATTTTGGATTACCTGCAACAGCTGCCATTTTTGAGGATTAGAGAATCCTATCCACAGTAGATCTCAATTAACCAAGCAACTCTCACTAAAATATAAAGATAATGGATTTCATTAGTAACCCTTCTAAACTTAGAACACATCTACTGTAAGAGACTTTTCAGTACTACTACATTAGATATTAACTTAACACGTTAAGCACAGGTTCATTTAATCTGCCTACATAAATAGAAGATTCCAAAGGCTATGGATCATCAGCCTTCCAAATGAAACCAAATGAATTTAGATCAAGACTTAATTTTTACAGATGTCTTTTCCTTCCTTTCTACCAGAGACAAGGTGTACTATAGATCAGTCATCCACCTACCTTAGACCTGCAATTTTTTTTCTAAACACTATTTGATAGAAAATAACATAACATATTACAATTGTGCCCATTAGAAAAATAGCTACCATAACACTTAGACGATCTTCTGGGAGGAATGGAAAAGTTAATTTGGTTCAGAGAAGGGGGACTGGTTTTGATTAGACAATCAGTGAAAAGATCTTAGAATTCTACTTATTGGCTTAATTTTTGAACATCATCCTTCATGGTATTATGCATTAATAATACAAAACTCAAGAACTTGATATCTTCTCTAACTCTTGCATAATTCTGAACTATGCATTACAGATGCAGTAGCTAAATCTGAGGGCAGGTGAAAGAGAACAAATCCAGCAGACTCTCACTAGAAACTGATCCCAACATAAAAAGAGACGTTCCTACATAGGGTTCCTATGTAAGAACGTCTCTTTTTATATATACACATATATATGTACGTATGTATACACACACACATATATATACACATATATACATATAAAAATATAAACCAAAAGTGCAAGTAAAACACTGAGTTTGTCAGAAGTTGTTGTAGCTAAAAAATGAGGGAAAAGCCCACATTTCAGAGAGAAGTTGATTGTTCTATAGAATAACTCCGTAGCGCCCAACCTTCATCTTGCCCACATATTTTATTCTAGTTACATAGGACTCCTGTCTTCATACCATCTACTACTTATACAAAAGTATTGGAAAAGATTAGCCTGCCCAAAGTACAGAGCAAGCAGGGACATGCTGAAGATCAGTGGCTATGAAACTGATCTACTTTAAAAGCAGTAATTTTCACAAATATCACTAGGCTGATAGGTCAAGAAGCATAAGCCATTTTTCCTTAACCGAAGAGTGGGAAGAGAAGAATTACCTATGAAAGTCTCCATATATGCTACTAAAGCTCCACAAGCCTTTAATTTAGCTACTGCCTCTAGAAGAAGTAGTTCAGCATCCCTTATAATTGATCCAGTATTGGCACTGCTGGCAAAGACCCCAATTATTATTTGATTCCTCAAAAACTTGGCTCCTAAGAAACTGAAGGGATGAACTCATACACCAAGAGTGGACAAAGGGCACATAGAAGCATCTTGCCTGTGAGGCAGTTTTAGCTCACTCTAAAAACAACTTAATTATTATAGTCATCCCATCATAGCCATTCCTTAACCCACTAATGAGGAAAAAGAGGCATCTAAGCAGATATAAGATCACTATACCTAAGACAGACAGCTTGGTAACAAGTGTCAGCTTCCACCCAGCACAGATTTCTACCAGTGTCCTAGCACTGTAAGCTTTTCAACCCCACCACCTCTCTAGCCTCTAAATTAAAGCTTTTTACCTCCAACTCTAAAAATAGAGTGATGTTAATCAGAGTTATCAAACAAAGAACCTTTAAAATTAAAAGAATAAAACCAACAGCAACTGCACAAGCAAGCTGTATCTTACTAGCAACGGTTAAACCAGGTAAAAATTTCCCACCTGACAAAAAAAAAAAAAAAGAAAAGAAAAACTGAGAAGTCACTCTAAAAATTCGCATTTAAGCGGGAAGAAATGCTCAAGCTCACAACAGGCAGATTTAAACGGGCCGTGCTGCAGCTTCAGCCGTCAGCCCGTCACCTGCAAACACAACGCGAGCCCCGGCCGCGCTCGGGGAGCGCCCGCCGCGTTAGGGCGAGGGGAACCCGTCGCAGCCAAGCACCCCCGCGCCTCCAGCCAGAGGCTGTGGCTCCCCCGCCCCAATGGTCAGGGCCGCGGCACGCGCCGCTGCCTTTCCCCCATCAACGGTCGGAACCTCGGCACGCGCCGCTGCCTTCCCCCCATCAACGGTCAGAGCCTCGACACGCGCCGCCGCCCCCGCCGCCTCTCTCCCCCGACCGCTAGAGCCGTGGCACGCGCTGCTTGCCCCAGTAACAGCTAGAGCCGTGGCACAGGCCGCCCGGCCCGCCGGCGGTCCTGCTCTCCCACCTGGGCAGGCGGCTTCCAGCCCCGACAGCCTCCCGGCACGGCCGCTTCCGCTGCCGGCTTCTCTCAGCCAATCACCAAGGAGGGATGCGCGCGAAGCGAGCATGTGCTTCTCCCCTCCACTAATGCTGAGCCCGCGCGGCCCCCGTCTGCCGTACCGAAAGCGGAGGGGCGGAGCGCCGAGGCAGAAAGGGGCGTAGCCAAGCGAACAATCCGCCCACTGATTGGCCCCGGCGCCGCCAATCGGCGGCCCCCTTTCACCCGGCGGCGAGGCGAAGGGGGCTGCGTGTTTCCGGAAGACGTGGCCGTTGCAGC